>NW_006159725.1:334076-369866 GCF_000334495.1 Tupaia belangeri chinensis
TCCCTAAGATTTTAGAAAGAAAAGATTCCTTTTTCTTTGATGTATTGGCCTTTGGGAAGAAATGTTCAGGGATATTTAAGATCAATCCATTAGAATTCTTCTTTGTTGTTGTTAAGTCACTTTTCTTTGCTACAGAATGCTATTTTTATGAGTGCTTATGCTTTTTTTTTTCTTTAATAATAAAAAAATATGTATGAGTGGGGCCAGCAGGTGGTGTGATGGTTGAGGCACTAGACTCCCAGAAGATCCACTGTGGTTCAAGTCCTTAACTTGGCAGCTTGCATTCTCTCTCTGTCTCTCTTACATTTTTTTCTGATGAGTGCCTATACCCGATAGAAAATTTTAAAAAATAATCTAGTTAATTAAATAAAATTAAAATGAGGGACCAGCAGATAATGTAATGGTTACATCTCTGGACTCCCATGTAGTCGACCATAGTTCGAGCCTCGGATCCAGCGGCTTAAACTCATGCTGGGTGTGTGTGCGTGTGTGCCCAAAATCCCAAGAGGAGATGGAGGAGAAGGGATTGTGGTATGGCCATCCCCCTGGGGATGATTTCTCACTGTCTGTCTCTCTGTCTCTCCGGCGAGCACACACACCCTGTAGCAAAAATCTCTCTCAAAAATTTTTTTAAAAAAATTATTTAAAAAAAAAAAAAAAAAGGCATGAGCTGGCTTCATGGTCTGGCAGTTAAGACAACCAGATCCCACGAGGCTGACTGTGGGATTCAAGTCCCAGACCCCATGGCTTGAGAAACACACTGGGCTCATGTGTGTGCATGTCCAAAAATCTCAGAAGGTGGGAGAGATGATGGAGAAGGGATTGCAGTATGACCATGTCCCATGGGGGGAGGGTGCTTTCTCACTCTCCTTCTTTCTTTGTCTCTCTCTACCTCTCTCTGGTGAGTGTATGCCCTCTCTTGGGGGAAAAAAAAAAAGTAACAAATTGCAAATATACTTCATTTAAAGCGATATACAATACAAATTCCAAGGGCCACTCAGTGGCTCAGTGGCAGTGCTCTGCTTGAGGGATGCTGGGTCCCTGTGGGAGTTCACAGGTTCAGTCCTTGGTCATCCTGTGCTCATCAGGTGCACTGCCCATGGTTCTGACTGGCTGGGAAGGCTTACGGCAGGTTGTGGTATGAGACCCTGATACGGATACTTGGTTTCTGTCTCTCACTCTCATGAAAGAAATAAAACAACTTAAAAGAATTTAAATTGGGCATAGAATTCTTTTGTATTATAGGATGTTCTACATTTATTTTAAAAAATATTATTGGGGGCTGGCAGGTGGCATGGTGGTTGGAACACTAGACTCCCATATGGCCAACTGTAGTTCAAGACCCGGACCTGGTGGTTAGCTTTCTTACTTTCCCTTTCTCTCTCTCTCTGGTCAAATTAAAAAATAATAAATTTTAAAAATGAAATAATTCTTTCAAGATATTTTTTGATATTTTATTTTTTAATTTTACGTTTTAATAAAATTCTCAAATTCCTATTGAAAAGTTAATACTGTATATTGGAGCTTGACTCTCTTGGAGTTCAGCAACAAAGGTAAAAAGCTCAGACTTTCTATTTTTTAGAATCACAATCGGCTCTTTTGGCCTATTTGTAGAAAGCAGGTTGTCCTAACAAATTTTGCTCAGCTTTTCTCACTTTTGTAAAATTTAAATACCTAGTCTCTGCATTTTATATAAAATCCTGGTGGGAAAAATGCCCATCCCTGATTAAGAGGACTTTTTTTTTTTTTTCTCTTATTTTTATTCTTTTTACCAGTATATCCGGAAATGTGAAATGAAATTAAGATTTCAATTCCAGGCCAGGGGTGCTTTTTTTCTTTCCCTCTCCCTTTTTCTCTCATGCATGTGAGCACATGTACCCACTAATGATAAATAAAAACAAAACAGAGAAATTAGAAAAAGGATTTAAATTTCTATGAACTAAAAGTCCTCTACTGTTCCTATTTATAATATTATGAGATCATTTGTAGAGTCCAGTTTATTATTTGTTTAATAACGTTAATACCTCTTCCGTGAAGACGAATTTGATGGTTTGAGTGGTATTTAATGGGACAAGGATACTTGTTTAAGTACTTTTAGGGTCTCGTACATTTTTTTCCATCAGTTCTTTTTACCCAGGTTGCTGAAGTGAAGAGAGTCTGAAAAGAAACAGATAATAGTGATATTCATTATCTCAAAGGAAAGTTATTTTTAATTTTTAAAATAATTATTTAACTTTATTTATTTATTTTTTAAATTTGACCAGAGAGGGACAAAGTAAGAGAGGGAAAGTGAGAAAGCAAGCCTCCAGGCCCGGGACTTGAACCACAGTCAGCCATGTGGGAGTCCAGCGCCCTTAGCCACCACACCACCTGCCAGCTCCTCAAAGGAAAATTATTTAGAAACCTTCCAGGAAATATTCCCAAACATGATCATTTTCCAGATTGCGAATAAAGAAATGAAAGCTCTGAATAAGCTATCGTATTAATTGTGAACTACTTTTTCCAGTTTAGAAATAACCAAGATCCAACCTATAATATCGCTGGCAGAAGGAATAAAAGTAATTCAGAAGAAATTTGCTCTTTGCTTCGTCCAAGCGTGTCAGAGAGCCTTGTTCAGGGCCTGACGTGAGTTTTAGATTCTTCGGTAAAAGTGGTGGTGTGCTAAGCTATATTTAAGAAGTTAATTTCTGTTCTTACGTTACGGTCTAGTGAATCATTTTTGGATTTGATACTAGAAATGAGTCTCTTGGTCCTTGTCATCCTGTGGTCTGTATTATAGGTCCAGAGGTTTAAAACTAGTAATAGTAATACCATGAAAGTCATCTGTCGGCTGTAGCTTCTGCTCTAGGGTCCTGATCTAACTCACATCTGACCACCAGCTCTGCTAACCACTCGCTGCGCTTAGGAACTGTATGCTAATTAAAAACGTTTTGGTAAGGCTGTTGTACCCTAGGTAAAGTTCAGAGAACACCCCCACCCCCCATTTTGGAGGGCTGGTTTCATAATATTTAGTTCTTTTAATGACTGTTTGACCAGTTATAAATTGTTGGGTGGTGAAAGGATTTATGATTTTTTTGTTGTTGTTGGAGGGGGAGGGTGGTCATTTATTACTTTTGGTTCTGTGAATCTGACTACATAGACCTAAAGACTGCCTGCCCAGTGCAGCTGGAGTCAGCACTATGTGCTCATTACCTACACTTGAGAGCTTTTTTTTTTTTTTTTTTTTTTTGAGAGGTTTTTGCTATAGGGCACATGCGCTCACCAGAAAGACAGAGACAGAGAAACAGAAAGTGAGAAATCACTCCCCAGGGGGGATGGCCATGCTGCAATCTCTTCTCCTCCATTCTCCTCTCAGGATCTTGGGCACGCATGTATATGCGCCCGGCATGAATTTAAGTCACCGGATCCAGGACTCAAACCAAGGTCGACAACATGGGAGTCCAGCAACATAGCCATTATGCCAACTGCTAGTCCCAAGAGCTCTTACACACTGCAGGCCAGTGCCTTCTTAGCTGTTCATTTATTGCTTTGTGAAAAAGAATACTATAGCAAGTTTGCTCAGCTTCATGTCAGTTTCACTTTTTTTTCATTAATTTTTTCCTTTCGTGAGAATGAGAGAGGAAGAAACAAGCCCTCTCAACAGGGTCTCACGCTGTGCCCTTCTCCCCTGCCTTCCCAGCCAGCCGGGATTGCAGGTGGACATGCATGGCGGGCAGGTATATGTTGACCTGGGAACTGAACCCCAACCTTGCTTATGGCTTCCAGCATCATAGAACCCAGCCTCGTAGAACACCGTGCTACTGCCACACCACAGTGCGGGGCCTCAGATTTTAAGTGTTACGCTATTATAACTTAGGTAATTTAAATTACTTTGTAGAAGTAGACAAATGAGAAACTTGATTTACTTCCAGCCCACAGAATGCCTTAATCAGTTACACTTGATATTATTATTATTATTTTAAGAATTATATAATTAATTAATTAATTATATAATTACTTTTTAAATTTGACCAGAGAGAGAGAGAGAAAGCAAGCAAGCTTCCAGGTCCAGGACTTGAACCACAGTCAGCCACATGAGAGTCCAACACCTTAACCACCATGCCATCTGCCGGCCCCTACTCTTGATATTTTATTTATTTATTTTTGTTTGTTTCTTTGTTTTTGGAGAGGTTTTCACTATAGGGTGTGTGCGCTCGCCAGAAAGACAGAGAGAGACAGAGAGAGAGAAAGCGAGAAATCACCCCCCCAGGGGGGATGGCCATGCCGCAATCCCTACTCTTGATATTTTAAAGGAGAAGAGACCCCAGGGGCTGTGGTGGTGGTGGTGCAGGTGCACTACTGGAATGGAAGCCATGTGGCTGACCACGGGTTAGGACCCTGGGTCTGCTGGAGCAGGTGCAGGCCCTGCGGGGATTGGAGGGCTGGGGAAGGACGGGCTGTAAGCACACCCCCACGCACATACGCCCTTTTATTATGAAGAGAGAGAGCAGGAAAGTGGACCTTTCTGTTAATAAATGGCTGGTATTGTCAACATAGTTTAACTAGGTTTGGGAAAAAAAACACTGACCCCACTTGCCAGGCAAATTGGAAGCTTAGGTTGTAACCTGAGCTTTTTCTTACCCTGTAGAATCTGGGAAGTTTGTTAACTTGAGTACTAAAGTTAATTTTCTGGACTCTAACTTGGTGAGTTACATCTGTGGTTTCATCACTGACTTTGAATGAATACATTTCTGTGCATTTTTGTGAGCTAAAACCTCCTGAAACGGTGTTAATCTTTAAGTGTATTGTTTCTATTTAACTTGAATCCATGTCACTAGTGTACAGATGTTTTGTTGTTCTTTTTAGTAGCTCAGAATAGTTAGTGGTTACTATTTGCTGACAGGGCCTCTCATTTTCTAGTTTAGTTCTCACAAGGAATTTGTGAGATAGGAACTTGATCATGTTCATAGACGATGCTAGCCAGGCTGAGCAGCTCCCCAAGTTCAAGCACCTATTCAGTTGTCAGACTAGAACATGAACCCGGTTAGCTTTTTTTCCTGAGGAGTCCCCTGCTCCTAAGCCCTCAAAGTCCCCTGGGATTGGCATGGCCTCTCACAGTCCATGTGTCCCCGCCCACCCTGCCTGCTTGATTCGCACTCGTGCATTGTCTGCTCTGATGCTCGTCACTATCTTAGGAGGGCTGGGGCCTGGGAATGTCCTAGGACCTATCTAATTTTCAGAGGTTTTTAGTATAGCAGCTTCTCACTAGAGTGGATTATAATGTTGCTGTATTTTATTGACTCCAAGGTTCAGGGTTTTGTTTTTGTTTGTTTTCCTTTCTTTTTCTCTCCACATCTGAATATTGCTAAAATCAGAATGCATCTTCCAGTGGACTTCTTGATAACTCTAAATTTACCAGCTAACGATGTTTGACCTGCTACTAAATCTTGCCTGCTATCTGATGTAGATAAATGTTCTTACGTGCTCCCTTCATTTCCATCTAGAACCATCTAGAGCCCCACATTTCCTGTCCTGGCTAAACCCGGTGGGGTGCGTTTAGTACCAGTACCTTGGACAAGAAAGACAAGGGTAGGAATGAAGGTTTTGGTGTGATATCCTCGCTTCTTCTCATACCGTTTCAGAACATTTCACATAGCGTATTAAAACAGTCTTGTTCTTTTCTCACCAAAATCAATACAAGGGAAATGGGATTTCTAATAGACTATTTATTATAAGCAACTATGTGACAGCACAGAACTTTGGCAGTCCTTGGCCTTTTTTGTTATATAATCCAGAAGCCATTATGTTTAACAGTCTTGAAAGGATATCCCAGTTATAAAATCTCGTGTGCATGTGTGCGTACATAGTTAAACCTCGCTAAAATGGACCTCTTACTCTAATACACGTTATCTATTGGGTCAGGGTTATTTAATTACCGAATCACATTCCCCACTACGTGTAATAACATTGGGAGGGCTGTGAAAATACACAGTTTGGGGGGTTTGTATGTATTATTACCTGGGGGTTTTCACATAACCTCAGAACTCGCAGGGAAAAGTGAGTTGGGTAAGTGTATTCGGAGCCCATAAGGCCCTTGGTGAGGATTTCTGGTACAATTGCACACCCAGTAGGAAACCGGAGTAAGGGCATCTAGTCACCTTGTCCCAATGACTCAAGTTCCCGGTAATCCTTTTCTTCATTCGTCATCCTTCTTCCTATTTGTACTTAGACTTTGGTGATGAGAAAAGTACATACACATATAAACAGGCACGAGCATTTTCGTTGTTGGCACGGTACCCAAGTCAGTAATAGGAGATTTTCAGAAGCCGAAGATCTCGCCGTCAGTATGTTGTCCTTCAGGACAGCTGTTCCTCCGAGATACCCAGCCAGAGGAGGTGGCGCTTTCGCGGTCAGGCTGCACAGCGGACAGGAACTTGAAAACACAGAATTTTGCTTACCAGAATTAGTCTCGTCTCCTGGTGTTGGACTGCTCTGCTCGGAACGTGGCGGCTTTCCAGCCTTCCCATTTGCCTTTCTGCATCATTTGATGTCCCTGACCATCTCTTCTCTCCGGCTCCCGGGACAGCCCTTTCCCTTTTCCTCGCCCATGTCCTTACTCCACTCTTCCAGCTCCATTCTCAACCATGTAGATGCTAGTTTCCCCCCAAGATTTGATCCTTGGGATTTTCTGTTCTTTACTTGGAATTTTACATTTTGTGACCATCATAGGTTAACGACTCATATCTACAGCTCTAGCCCTAGACATTTCTTCAGTTCTATTTCCAGTTGTCTGAGTCTACCTTTATCTTAATATTCAACAAATGTAGAGATTTTACAAAACTGTGGGGTTATGTCGGTAATTGTCTTTTTTTAAACTTAATTTTATTTATTATTATTTTTATTTTAAATTTGCTATAGGACACATGTGTTTATCAGAGAGAGGCAGAGAGGGAAAGTGAGAAAGCAAGCTACCAGGTCCGGGACTCGAATTGTGTTTGACCATGTAGGAGTCCAGCACTTTAACCACCATGCCACCTGCCAGCCCTAGTAATTTTTTTAACTGAAAGGAGAGGGAACAAATTGAATAGCTAGGTAGGCTCTAGACTTGTTATTTATGTACTTACATATTTGTTTTAGCAGAGACTTTAAAGTACGATTTAGTAATTAGGGAAAAAGAAACATTGCGATGTAAGGTTTTTTATTTGAGAAGTTCTCTATCTGTACTTCATGACTGTAATAAATAGAGTTCGATAAACAAGTTTTACTGTGGGGTGGTCCTTGTTCTTCTCATTCCATTTTTGTCCTCCTCTTTCCCCTCCTTTTCCATTCCCTTGGAAGAGAAAATAGCTCAGGAAACTGGCTTGCAGTCAGTGGTCTGGGAACTTCCGGGATTCATTACCAGATCCCCTGGACGTTGCAGTCTGACGCAAGTGGCATTGTTTGGGGATAGGAGTTGTTGTCATGGCTCTGAGACAGGGTGGCCAGGGTTGACAACTGCAGGTGTTACCTTTTGCAGAAATTCAGTCGGGAATGTTTTTCTGCCAACTTTCTTAATTCATCTGTTAAATGAGAAGACGTACTCCCCTTCTTTCCTTTTCCCACCTCACCAAGAACGGGCAGACCGGCTAGGGACTCCTGTTTCTGAAGATGTGGCAGTCTTTCGGAGTCTGTGTGTCCTCTGGAGCCGTCTTCTTGTCTCAGAACTCCCTTTTCTTGTCACCACAGACTTTGTTGTGAGTTACCCTGTCATCACCTATTAGGGACGTTTTCCGACTCTTTGTCCTTTCCATGGATCAGTTTCTGTGGATCAATTTTGATATAAATAGGACTTCAAAGGATTGTAGTTAGACTTGTATTTTAGAAGTTTTTGAGCTGAACTCTCTCTGTGCCAGATAAAATAGTCATGCGAGTATCAATGTTTTATGTTTACTTTTAACTGTCTTTACTGATAATGTTTTTAAATCCTCAGTTTTATTGGTGTTCTTAATAGAAACACTGTTCCTGATTGCTTAGACTAAATAATCTTTATATAAAATGCCACAGGTTGAAATGATCTAATAAAAACAGATGTCATAAGAATGGAGGCACTTTGAGACTACGCTCTTAGACTTTCATTAGCATTTATGGATTTCATGAAACTCCCACAAGACGTCTCCAGTAATAGAACCTTTTTTTTTTTTTCTTTTTAAATGTTTGTTTATTTCTTTCTTGGGAGGAAGAGTCACAAACAGGTACCCACAATAGATCTTGCCATGCCACAATTTTTCCCTCAGCCTCTCAGCCAGCCAGGATCACAGAGGCAGGCCCCTGTTCAGTTCAACCTGGGATCTAAACCCTGGCCTCCCACGTGGCTCCAATATGTGCCTATGTCCCGACTGCCGGGCCAGTAATATTTCCTTAAAAAGAAAGATAGCCAGGAGGAAAGGCTGTAGTTCTTTTGGCTCACAAGGCCCCGAGGGGGGAAAAAAAAATGGAAAAAGATACCCTTGGTTTTCTCCTTTTGGAATACATTTTTAGTAAGTGATAATTAATACTCCAAGGGTATTTTTTTCTTGATTTCTGTGATCAACACTAAACATAAATAATTGATGATCATGACACAGGTCAGTAGGGCAGTAATCGGCACCTAGTTATTTTGGGAAGTGGGGAGAGGTGACAGGAAGGAACTTTCCTTTCTTGGGAAACTGTGAGTACGGTATTTTAATGATAAAATATGTCCTTTTTTGGTCCCAGTTTTTAACAAATCCATACAATGAAAATGGCAATGCCTCTTCAGAGTTAATTTTTGAGAATTAAATGTGATAATGCATGTTAAGAGTTTAGAATACTACTCAGCATTTAGTAAGCCCTCAGTAAACTTTGAGAGTTGCTATTATTTTTTGTACTTTTGAAAAGGAAAGCCATATACAGAGACAGCTAATGGGGAATGCACCTGCAATTTAAGATCTAACAAAGTATTTAAGACATTTTTTTTAAGCGGTGTCCAATTTCTTATTCCACCTGTTTGTTGAATTTTGCTTGGAGAAAGTTAGCGTAAGATTTCAAATATCTTATTTTAGTTTATATGATAAATAAATTTAATAACAGAATCTTAAAAGTGAAATAACTACATCTATCCTTTTTTTCTTTGTTTCAGGTTTCCCCTCAAAAAACCTATAAGGTAAGTTAATTTGCACTTCTGACTAACATTTATGTTTAGTCTTAATTAGAGACATCCCTTGGAAATTATGGTAGATTTTTGTGATTTAGAGAATGCAAATTTAAGTAGTTTATAATTTCCAAATGTCTTACAAATTTAGAATATACCAGGAGTTTTATATTTTTTTCTAGACAATGTTGTTTTGATAATTTTTTTTTCTTTAGCTTTTGTCATCGAGCATGTGTGCTCACTGGAGAGAGAAAAATGGAAAGAGGGAAGTCACCCCCCGCCCCAAGGGGAATGGCCACACCATAGTCCCTTCTGCTCTATTATCCTCTTGGGATTTGGGGCATGCATGCACACACTCCCAGTGTTATTTTCAAGCTGACGGGTCCAGGACTTGAACAGCAATCTGCTATGTGGGAATCTAGCAACTTAACCACCACACAACCTACTAGCCCTTAATACTCTTTTTTTTTTTTTTTTTTGAGAGAGATTTTCGCTATAGGGCGCATGCACTCGCCAGACAGACAGAGAGAGATATTAGAGACAGAAAGCGAGAAATCCCCCCCCCAGGGGGGATGGTCACGCCACAATCCCTTCTCCTCCATCCTCCTTTCAGGATCTGGGGCACACACGCACATACGCCCGGCGTGAGTTTTAAGCCACCGGGTCTGGGACGCGAACCGCGGTCGACTACGTAGGAGTCCAGCGACATAGCCATTACGCAAACTGCTGGTTCCTTTTTTTTTTTTTTTGAGAGAGATTTTCGCTATAGGGCGCATGCACTCGCCAGACAGACAGAGAGAGATATTAGAGACAGAAAGCGAGAAATCCCCCCCCCAGGGGGGATGGTCACGCCACAATCCCTTCTCCTCCATCCTCCTTTCAGGATCTGGGGCACACACGCACATACGCCCGGCGTGAGTTTTAAGCCACCGGGTCTGGGACGCGAACCGCGGTCGACTACGTAGGAGTCCAGCGACATAGCCATTACGCTAACTGCTGGTTCCCAGCCCTTAATACTTTTAATATGAGAATTTTAAGATTTGTTCAAAGCAATACTTATAATTACTTCTTTTGAAGTGTAATAATTTTAAGATCTATGAATGTTTTAAATTCTGTGAAGCTTAGGAGGTGAAAATGATTACTAATTTTTTGTTTGTTTTAGACAGTCATTGATTTAATGTTTATCTTTTTATTTGTTGTGATTTTTAAATATTTTATTTTTTTAAAAAAATTATTTTATTTAACTTTATTTATTTATTTTCATTTGACTAGAGAGGGACAGAGAGAGAGAGGAGAGAGAGGGAGAGAGAGAAGAAAGTGAGAAAGTAAGCCGCCAGGTCCAGGACTCCAACTGCGGTTGGCGATGAGGGAGTCCAGCACCCTTAACCTCCACGCCACCTGCCGACCCTTATTCAGTGTGATTTTTTTAGGCCACCCAGTCCAGGACTCAAACTGCAGTCAGTCTTGTGGGAATCTAGTGCTTGCACCACCATGCCACCTGCTGGCCCCCAGGGACTGCTAGTTTTTTTTATGTGTTTTATCACTTTTGTGACTGTAACTCTAGTTAATAAACTTTGCCACTGGCTTTGTCTAGAATACTTTAAGACAATAAAGAAAAAACCCAAAACGTTCAATATCTGTGCCATATCCATAATATATTTATTTATCTCTAGGGATTAAGTGCCTCTTCCTCAGCACTTATGCTTCAACATCCGCTCTCTCCCTTTCTCATCTTAATTATCATAAACACTATTTAAAATACAGATAGTCCATCGTTTCTACTTATTATAGTACTCTTATCACTTTCAGAGACAGCGTAGTCCAGCATACAGTGCTTGCCTTGGCGTTTCAGTTCATCAGTAGTGTACGTATTACACTTTTGGTCTTATTTGTCACCCAGCCACTATCCAATCAGTGTAATTGCCTAGACCATAGAAAATGTAATAATTGGGACCAGCAGATGGCTTAGTGGTTATGTTGCTGAACTCCTACATAGTCAACCGCAGTAAAAGTCCCAGACCCAGTGGCTTAAACTCATGCTGTGTGCATATGTGTGCAAGCCCAAGATCCCGAGAGGAAAGGAGAATGGAGGAGAAGGGATTGTGGCATGGCCATCCCCCCTAGGGGGTGATTTCTTGCTTTCTGTCTGCTAACAAAAACCTCCCCAAAAAAAAAAAAAAAAAAAGAAAAGAAAAGGAAAAGAAGACATAATAATTGTAGTGACATCTGTGGCTAGGACTCTATAGGCAGGTTTAAAATGAGTTTTGCCTAAGGTTGATTGGTTTGTTTTCTTAAAAACTGTTCTCATGCATTCTGTATTCATATAATGATTTTGAACTTGACGTTAATGTATATAAGGTTGGGTAATGTATTTATAATTCATTCAATGGACTGTTTTCTTGTTAATTAAGTGGAAATGATAGTGATTGACATGTGAAAGCCACTAAAAAATGTAAGCAGTTATTTCTAAAAATAAAATAGATTTTAATACTTAAAGTTACTTTGTATTATTTTAAGCCTTTAAAAAAAAACAAAAACAAAAACAAGAGACAGCTTATAACTTGTAGCAAAGGCTGAATTTTAAAATTTCCTGAAAAAAAATACAGAGAGGCTTATGATACTGTGTAAGCTAAACCAATTTCCTAGTTTCTCTTTGTAAGACACTTTTAGGATTTTTAAATTAAGTTTTGATGGTAATGATTTTCTTGTAGTAATATTTGATCGCTTTGATTTAATTTAGGCATGGAAGTATTTTGAACCGAGAGTCACCAACAGATAAGAAGCAGAAAGTTGAGCGCAGTGCATCACATGATTTTGACCCCACAGGTAACAGACAGACAACGCTGTTTTTTCTTCCGGAGACCGTTGAGAGTTAGTGAATCTGGAAAGGACACTCATGCTGCTTGAAACTCTCAGGAGTAGTTGTTTCAACTGTTTTAACACTCTCCCTTCCCTTCCAATGCCATAAAGCTTTTGTATCCAGTAGGAGTGTAGCCATTTTTAACGTCCAGCCCAATATTCCACTGCAGGAGCCTCATCATAGAGTATTAAATTTACAAATAATGATCAAGGTAGGAGATTTTGATCAGACCAAGGACTTGGTACTAAACTAATCATGGTATGAGCCATAGTAAGTCATAAAGTCAAGGCATAGCAACTTTTAATTTCTCTAGTCATTTAAAAGCTCAGTTGTGATTATAGTGAATTAAACTATTAGATAAAGTACAAATTCAGAAATTAATGATCATCTCATTTTAGAGAAAGCAAATGACTAGAAATCTCTTTTTCTTCAGTGAGAAGGATGTGTGAGCTGAGAAAGCTGTCCTTTGGGAACTCGGAAAGCTGTCGGTCAGCCCGTGTGTCGCTCTCCTCCAGGGCTTTCATGTTAGCTGGCTTTCAACTATTTACGTTCTTATCTTGTGCCTAGAGATTGAACTCCTCTTGCAAAACATAGGCTTTTCCTTTAGCTTTCTCCTTGTACACTCACTGCATATTTAATTTATAAGAATTGCTGGATAATTCTGCTTTTGTCGTTTGGAACTGATATATATTCTTTCCACATACACTACTTTATTCAGTTCAGTGACAAAAGAGAAATAAATGTTGTGGTCTCAGATACATAAATCTTTTTAAAAGATATTTCTACTTAGAAATATTTTATATTCAATAGAGAAAACTGAGTTTTATGTACCTGATTAAGATGTTACTCATTCTTAGTATAAATTGTTTTTTTAATTTTAAACAAATAGTATAAAATGATCTCGGAAGGGGAAATGAGGAAATAAATAGTTTATAATTTATTTGCACCTTGGGTAGTAGGTGAAATGAAATCCCAATCATGATCAGGAGGCCTTAGGTGGGCTCTGCAGTACATCACATGTGGATCTCCAAGGAGAGAGAATTCACTGTTTCTGGCACCTAATTTTGAAGTCATGGGCTCAGAGGCTTCATTTGTATGACTAATTATTGTTTTACTCATAAGGGTCACAGATTTCTGACCTCTGTTCATAAAAATATATTCTCATTAGATTTATTCAGTATCATTCATCCATGATATTGCCATCTCGAAAGAGAGGTTTAGGGAAGCGATGTGCAGTGTTTCATAGTAAGATTATTACAGCTCCTAGTGCTTTTGTCATCTCTGCAATTATCAGGTGACGTAGTTTGTAGATATTCATGTTTTGTTCAAATGTGTTTTTATTGCACTGTCTTTTCTTCAATAAATCTTTAAAATATGTCATTGCCTGTGCTGTTCGTGACCATTCTAAGTGCTGTCATCTGTGATGTTCATGCTCCGTGTGTGCACGATTTAACTTGACCATGATTCATTCCTTTTTCCCCATGAATTGTCCCCTTCTGTTGGTCTCCATGTTTCCATATCTCTCTCCTTTTCTCCCGCTCTGTGCAGATAGCTCCTCCACGAAGACAAAGTCTAGCTCAGAGGGGAGTAGATCCGAGATATATGGTAAGCTCACGCAGCCGTTCAGCTTGCACCTGGGAGCTTGCTTCATGCTGTTCATTTTCTTCTTGTTCTTTTCTCTCTCTTTCTCTTTTAATAACTGCAGCCTTTCTTGTGTCTGCTCTGCATGGCATGATCTGCAGGGAAAGGGAGCCTGGGGTTTTACCGTGGCTGTCATGTGGAAGCTGAAGGTTGCTAGAAACTAACACGAATTAAGATAGGCCACGTTGCCACATTCTCTTTCATCTCGTTGATGTTAGGAAAGTGTTTGGGTCAGGTTCCTCCAGATAACATGGATGGGCTTTGAGTCGGCACCTTCTCCTCCTGGGTCATTTGTAGACTATAGATCATGTGCAATTTAAGCAATGGAATCTTTTCCTTTAAATATGGTACTGGTGGAATGTAGGTATCCTAGCAGTTCTTTGCCATTTTTATTTTATTTTTTGCCTTTTTATTTTTGCCTCCTCATCTGGAAAAGTCATTTTTGTATAATATGTCCATAATATTAAAAATATGTAAGTATTTAATTTTCGTAGCGTGAAGAATTTGCCTATGCCTTTCAAAAGCTTCCCTGAAGCTTACTCTGAATGGGAAAATTTTAAAATAGTACTTTCTAAACATTGGCTTCATAGAGAGAAATTTTGGCTGAATGGTGAACTTTTGCAGCCAGTAACTGAAATGCTAATATTTCTAGGCTGTGTCCTATCTTCCAAAGGTACAGTAGATCACGTTTGTGAAGCTTTAATCTATTTTCCCTCTTCTTCTGCATGTTTACCTTCTTCCTTCTCTTCTTTTGACTTACAACTACTCTTTTGAGAAAAGAGAATAGGAAAGGCACTATCAGGAATCAAGACTTTAAAAATAATCTCAGAAACTTATAGTTTTTTTTAGGAAGATTTCAAAGTGAGCCTCAAAGGAAAATCAGATCTACTCTTATGGAACCCAAAATGTATCCAGTGGACATTTTCCCAGGCGCAGGTGTCACCTAGCTGGACATAGAGGAAAGAACTTACGGAATTGTCTGACCACCTTCTGAGATATTTGACATTTTACATCTACTGGCAGTTGAATCCTTGATAATCAGATACTTTTTAATGTTATGGCGCCTCAGTGTTTGGTTCTAAACCAGTTAACGCATCCATGTTAGATACACACACCTAGTCCTTTGCTTGGGTTTCTATAACCAATGTTTTCTCAGTGTGGTTAAAAGTTTGGTAGTCATTCAACAGGAAATGTATACCATGCCTTGTGGCATGCCAAGCTTATGCCTTTTCTTCTCTCCAAAGATTTTGGCTACTTTTAAGTAAGAAATAGCTTTCTCAGGCCAACCGATGGCATCATGGTTAAGGTGGTTGACTCCTATGTGATCAACTACATGGTTCAGGTCCTTGACCCAGCAACGTGAAAAACACACCAGCATGTATATGTATGTGCCCAAAATCCTGAAAGGAGGAAGAAGTGGAAGAAAGGGGATTGCTCCATGACCGTTCCCCATGGGGAGGTGCTTTCTAATTCTACCCCCTTATTCCCCTTCTACTTCTCTCCCCCAGTGCATGTACCCTTTAACATTTTTTTTTAAGAAAAAAATAAGAAGGAATAGTTTCCTTATTCTTCTAGACTGTCTTTTTCCAGATAAAGAGTGTTTTATGGTTCATTCTTTCTTTAAGAATTTGAATATTGTGACTAGCAGATGGCAAATGGTTACATCACTGGACTTCTACATAGTTAACCATGGTTTGAGTCCTGGACCCGGTGGCTTAAAACTCATCCTGGGTGCATGTGCGTACGTGCCCAAAATCCCAAGAGGAGAATGGAGGAGAAGGGATTGCAGTGTGGCCATCCCCCCAGGGAGTGATTTCTCACTCTCTGTCTCTCTCTGTCTCTGGCAAGTGCATGCACCCTATAGCAAAAACCTCTCTTAAAAAACAAACAAACAAAAAAACCAGAATGTGAATATTATTCGTACAGCTCCATTCTTTCCAATAGCCTTTGAGTGTTGTGTTTCATCTCCCTCACCACTTTCCTCGATCTGCGGTATGTGAGCAGAAGCTTGCTGTTTGCTTTGGAGGAGGATTAACAATTTAGGAGTCTATGGCTAGAAATACTGTATTTTTTTCTTGCCAGGGATAGGAATATTAACACTAGTTCAGACATGCCATTGGCTTGGTAGTAATAGAAACATTTTAAGTGGTAATCAGGAAATGAGGTGTGGCTTTTCTGTGTTTGTTTCTTGAGAACCCTTGAAATACCTTTTTTGGAAAGAACTGAGCCATAAGTTGTCAAAAAAGCACTCTTCAGAGGGGTAGGTTGATCAGAACAAAGTTGGCATGTAACATGAATCTCTTCGACATTACAGATATTTTCTCGCCTGTGTGAACAGACTTCTTCACACACCGTGTGCAGTTAGCATGGATGACAAAGGCACTCTGGGGAGTCAAGGAGAGCTTGGGAATTCTGGGATATGACAGAGTCATGGCACATGGGAGACTGTGCTTTAGTGCAGGGTCTTCACACAAGACCCCTGGAAGCTTTTGAGATCATACGTGGTCTTCTCTTGGGGTAAAGTTTGTCATTGAATACTTAGCACAGATGCTAGTTATTCACCTGCAAATGATTTATTTTAAACTTTCCTGATAATTTTTAGAGCTGCTTTGTGAGATAGAGTTACTTATTCGAAAAGGAAACCAAATGTTTGTTTAGTGTTCACTTCTCTTGTTAAGTTCCTGCCCACTGCAGTCAGTCAATATTGATTCTCTTTCTCCTCATTAGTCCCACAGTACCTTTTGGAATCTACTGACCATGTATGGGTGTGTTTTCGGATCTGCAGTTTTAATTCTCTATTTTTCTTACTAATGCTGTCATGGAAAACTTCTGCACATTTCTGTGGGGTATGAGATATTCACTCAGGGAATTTGGGGTTCAGGCTACAGCCACTTCCTAATCTGTTTTGTTGTCATGAAGAGATTCTTTTTAATGTATAAGAAAATGAACCATGTCTTTTTTTTTTAAAGAGATATTTTTGCTATAGGGCGGATGTGCTCACCATAGAGATGGAAAGATAAAGTGAGAAATCACCCCCTCGGGAGATGGCCATGCCCCAGTCCCTTCTCCATTCTCCTCTCAGGATTTTGGGCACACATGCGCATACACCCAGTGAGAGTTTCAAGCCATCAGGTTCTAGGACTCAAACCATAGACAGCCATGTGGGAGTCCAATGATGTAACCGTTATGCCATCTGCTGGTTCCAGAACTAGTCTTTTTTAAGCTGTCTTAGAGTGCTAGGGCTGCTATAACAAAATATGCAGAAGGTTTGGTTTACAAGACAAAAACATGTTTTCTCACAGCTCGGGAGGTTTGAAGTCCCAGGTCAGCGTGCTAGTGTGTTGGGGTCTAGGGGAGTTCTTCATTGACTTCCAGATGACTGCCCTTTTCTGTGTCTTTACCTGGCCTTTCTTCATTGCTGAAGAGAGGGGGAGCCATTCTGCAGCTTCTGATCCTACCATGAGGGTTCCACTCTCTGACCTCATCCAACCCTAGTTGTCTTTGACAGGTTTCATCTCCAAATCCCACCACACTGAAGGGTAGGCTTCAATGTAGGAATTCAGAGGCAGCTCACACATTCAGTTAGTCCATGACAGAAGGGAACCATTAGTCCTTGAAATATCCTGGTTTAGATTCTTCAGAAGGTACATGTGCTCACTAGGAAGAGAAAGAGAGAGAGAGAGAGAGAGAGAGAGAGAGAAGAAGGGAGAACACACCCACCTTCCCATGAAGTGAGACCTGGTCACACTATAATCCCTCTTCCTCCATTTCTCCATCCTGTCAGGAATTTAGCCATACAAGCACACATGCCCAGTGTGTTTTTTGAGCTACCAGGGCTGGAATTTGAACTGTGGTTGTCCAGGTGGATACCAGCTCCCTTAACTACTTTACTACAGTGTCTTGTTTCTTAAAGTCATCTTTGACCTCTTCAGTTCTCTTGTCCTCTGTTGTCAACTATTTACCAAGTCTCCTTGAATCTGTCATCAGGTTTCCATCCTTCACTTTTTAGTTCCAGTCCCACTGCCTTGCTCAGTTTTCCATCTTTTCCTTAGACTGTTTTGATAGGCTTATAACTTTCCTTCACTGGGATTTTACCTCTGTGACTTCCTTTTCTCCATTCTGTCTCTCCATTCTCTCTCCATAGCACCTTAACCACCAGCAGGTTAAAATTACTAAAAGAAGGAGTCGGTGATTCCTTTTGTAGGGAAGTTAAAATAGGAAAATATGCCATCAGTCGTTCCTGATTTATCATTCTGCCTTGATCTGCCAGTCACTGAAAAGTGGCAGACTATTCCTAATGCTCATTTCCAGGCAGGCCTTCATCCTTTGCTCATGCCATTCCTCCCCTCTTAAGCGGTCCACTTCCTGTAACTTTAGACTCCTGTTCATCCCTCAGGGTCCAATTCAAATACCACCTCCTCCAGGGGCTTTTTTAGGCCTACTCAGCTACTTTTGTTTCTGAACTTTGACATTCTGCTTTTTATCTAGTTATTTTGGTTTATATTCACCTTTGCATCTCCCAGAATGCCTGGCACATTGGGGGCATTTATTAAGTGAATTTTGAAAGAATGGTTTTTGAGACTGAGATAGAATTGGCGGAATAAGATCTTGACCCATTTTAATTGGGTCTTTCTTCCCTTATGAGAAGCTGTTCGGTGGGAAATGAGGCTTCTTCCTGGTAGTGGTCTGGAGGAATGAAGTCGGCATACTTGGAACGCAGACTCCTCGCGCAGGCTGCATTGTGTTGTGTGTTTAGAATCAAGAGCTTCTTAATCAAAGGATTATCTCAGGTCTTACTCATAAAACATGCATGTCTGGCAGCAGTCTAAAAATGAGCCGTTTTTATGAGGGTGCACGTGGTCTTTCTCCGCACCCTTCCCTGGAGCTAATTCTTAAGAGGTGAGACTTAGAGGAGTTTGGTCATGTAACAAAAAGGTGAAGAAAGACCCGTGTGCTCTGGCCAAGGTGGATGCAGGACGGAAGGCCTCGCGTGCTGCTGCGCGTTGAGCAGCCGACTTCCTTGGTCGGTCTCTGTCGGTGTGCCTTCCTCAGGAATTATATGACAGTGGGACCCGGCAGCCCCCCAAGTCCATTCTGCCTTTTTAGCATTCTCCTCCCCCACATAGAGTTACGAAGACATCGTTTTTTGTTTTTGTTTTTGTTTTTTTTTTCACATTCAAAATGCAATCTTTAGTAATTATCCCCTGAGTAGGAAATAATCTTTTTAGGTTGGTTTCAAATGCCACGTTGTTATAATACAAGTTTTTTGTTACAAAAAGGAAATAAAATTTGTTAAAGCATGGTATTTATGTAAATTTGACAGAACATCTCTTTCTTAACTAATGAGATGAAACATGGTATCAGTTTATCAGTTTCCAAGTTAAATATGATCTCTTAAAGATAGAGAATAAAGAAAAATTTCTTTGGGACTGGTCCTGTGCCCTAGTGGTTGAGGGACTAGAATCCTGCATGGCCAACCATGGTTCAAATCCCAGCCCGAGCAGCTTGAAAATCACACCAGACATACCCAAAGCCCAGATTTCCAGCAGGATGGAGAAATGGAGTCAAGATTGTGGTGAGGCCATGCCCAGCTGAGGCATCGCCGTGCTCTCCCCTCCCCCGCCCCATACCTCTCTCTCCCTCCTTCCCTCCCTCTCCCTCTTTCTTTCTTTCTTTCTTTTTTTTTTTCATACCAAAAAAAGTTTCGTAACTAGATAAATGGTGAATCAAATGGTTTTAGTTAGAATTCTGCCAGAGCAGAAGGTTAATTAGTGTTCTTCAGAAGTATTTCTCTACTTTACATACCCTTCATGGCTATGAGTTCCTTTTATCAAAAAGTGATGGGTAGGGCCAGCCCCATACCCTAGTGGATAAGGGAGGGAGTCAGATCCACATGGCCTGCCAGGCTTGAGTCCTGGCCCCAGTATGCACGTGTGCCAGAAATCCCCACAGGCTGGGAAATGGAGAGGCGACTGCCGTGCGGCTGTGCCCCACCCGGGGGTGCGCTCTCTTTCTCTGGAAAGTACGCATGTACTCGGGCAATTTAGAAAATGCAAGGATGATGTATTGACGATTTCTTTTATGTAAAATAAACCCAAATCTATTTAGGAACTATTCACTGAGCACCTGTTACATGCTAAGCACTGTGCTAGGGATAGATTCGGAGATAGCGGAAGGGCACCTGCTGTGTAGACGCTCATAGCCCAGTGTCCAAGAACGAACCACAGCACATTTGGGTAAGCACAGATGGAGACATGCAGTCCTTTACCAAACTCCGTGTGCACTTAGATAGCTGTAAAAAAAAAAAAAAAGAAAAGAAAAAAACAAAATAAAAGTCTGGTGGAACCAAGAATGACGGGAATGAAGTACACAGTGTCTTCAAAAAGTTCATGGAAAAACCGGTGTTAGGAAAACACTGTGAATGAATTTCCAATTGTTCTCACCAAAATAAATTTGTATTTAAATTTCACTTTTCTGTGAACTTTTGGGAGCCCCTTTGTATTACCCTGACCAAGTCTCAAGCAAGTCGAAGCTTTATGGCTGTTGTATGAGTTCTCTGCTGTCCGCAGACCGAATGCTGTGATAACGCTTGTGTTGAAGTGATCAAGTGACCGTTCAAAATCTCTTGTTCAGAGATACATACCTTTGTATGGTAACTGCAATGAATAATATTTATACCAGACAATAAAGGACTTAGCAGCAAAGCAAAACTCTGGACACTATGTGTTGTGAAAACTAGAAAAAGTAAAAATCATGAAAACTGTTTTGCTTTGGTTTTAATTCATGAAATTTGAAAATGACTATTGGGGAGTTAGGAGTCTCCATTTCTCTTTCTCTTCTTTCAGAGCACATAGGGCCTAGTATCTGCCATGCTGTGATTATTACTTACACATTGTCACTGAATCTCTGTCTCAGTGTTGTCCTTCCCTGCCAGGAGTCTAAGCGTTTTGAGGCCAGGACTCCTAGTAGTTCTGTAGTTCTCACGGCACCTCCCAACTGCAGTGTGAAATAACCAGTAGACCAATGCTTAATACATATTTGCCAAAAGAAACAAAAAAAGTAGATTTTTTGTTGGGATTCTCTTTTTTTGGGGGGGGTGGTGGTCAAGAAGAACATTTCAGATGTGATAGTTTAGCCAGCATTGGTCTGTTCCGGTATTACAAAGAGTGAAATCTACCCCTCTGTAGTGGGCTAGATAAAACAGCTTCTGGTCTATAGGTGGAACAGTTACCTCAAGAAAAAGGAAAAAAAAATTTTTTTTTCTTTTTTTTTTGAATAGGAGAAAGCATAATAGATTTGAGAATTGGGGAGACTGGATTTCTGAATTTTAAATGATAGAATAACTTAATTTCTAGGTGATTTGGACCACAAATCTAAATGTATGCAGATGGCATGGATTGCCAGGATAGGATAGTTGTTGATTTGAATTCCACTGATTTCAGATCGATGGTATATGTAGGGTATGTTTTCTTTTTGAATTGGTCTATTGGGTCACTGATAACGTTATGACACATTTTTGCATCGAAAAATATGTCATGACTTTTTCAACAACTTAATAATTCTTTTTTTTAAAGATTTATTTTTAGAATTATTTTATTTAACTTTGTTTATTTCTTTAATTTGACCAGAAAGGGATGGGGTGGGAGGTAGGGTGAGTGAGAAAGCAAGCTGCCAGGTCCAGGACTCGAACCACGGTCAGCCATGTAGAAGTCCAGCACCCTTAACCACCCACACCACCTGCCAGCCTCCCTAACAGTAATTCTTACATGGTAAAGTGTGTCAGAGTCTCAGACCAGCAGGTTTTAGAACAATACAGAGGGCAGTGTAGTGGAGTTGGGGAGGAGAGAGATGAGCAGGGGTGTGTGTGATCACTTGGTTCCCTTTTCAGCTCTCCCCATTGCTCCTCCTCATCTTCTTTTGTTGTAGGGTTAAATTGAAAAGGAAAGATTACCAGGCAGCGATTGTTAAGAATTGTCCAAAGTGTGTCTGCACAATTCTCAGGTAGTTCTGATATATTCACCCAGTCCTTAGCCATCCCTTAGGATCCTGGGCATATATATATTTTTTTGAGAGGTTTTCGCTATAGGGTGCGTGCGCTCGCCAGATAGACAGAGAGAGACAGAGAGACAGAAAGCGAGAAATCACCCCCCAGGGGGGATGGTCACGCCGCAATCCCTTCTCCTCCATTCTCCTCTTGGGATCTTGGGCACGCACACACACGCGCCCGGCATGAGATTTAAGCCACCGGGTCCGACACGCGAACTGCAGACGACTCCATGGGAGTCCAGCGACATAGCCATTACGCTAACTGCTGGTTCCCGGCATATTTTTTAAATCGACCAAATGCGGTCGTATTTTTCTCTCTAAGCACTTTCATTTCTGAGCTGCCATCCGTCTCTAGACTCTTCTTTTCTGAATCTCATTATTTCATTAGCAATTTTTAAAAAATTTTGTCTGCCCCAGGATACACCCGAGCTTCTGAGATAAGGTTGTAAATGAAGTAGAGCTCGGGCACCAGGGCAGAGACTCCAGGAAGGGTGAGTGCAAATTCAGATCCCTGGAGGGAGCGGAAGGTACTGCAGGCCGCAGAGGAGCACTTGCCCCATCTGGGTGTTTCTGTAAAGCTCACCAGAGGTGTAATTTGTTTCTGGAGGACTTCTTTCTGTGTTTCTCTTCTTCTAAAACTACCTGTAACAAGAAGCCCTGCCCTTTAAATTTTCCTTCTCTCTGCCTTCCCCATCTAAAACTAATTTGTCTTTTAAAACAAAGCGAGACTTAGACAGTGACCTAAATGGGAATTGATCCTCTTCAGGATCATTTACATTAATGGCAGGAATTTGTTCACATCAGAGTTTGCTAATGTAAAAGGATTTGCAGGGCCAGTTGGTTGTGTGATGGTTAAGGTGGCTGGGTCCTACATGGCAGTCTGTGAGGGTCAAGTCCTGGACCTGATGGCTTGAAAAACATGCCAGGTGTGTATGCATGTGTGCCCAAAATCCAGAGAATAGAATGGAAGAGAAGGGATTGCAGCATGGCCGTTCCTGCCTCAGGGATCCTTTCTCTCTGCCTTTTGTTTGTAAGCCTACATGCCCTATAATAAAACAAAACGAAACAAAAGTATTTGCAGTTGATTTTTTAAATTTTTCTTTTTATTATTATTATTATTTACTTTGCTATAAGGCATGTGTGCTCGCCAGAGAGTGACAGAGAGAGAGAGAGAAAATGAGAGAGTAAGCCACCAGGTCCAGGACTCAAGCTGTGGTTTGCCATGAGGGAGTCTAGAACCCTGACATCATGCCACCTGCTGGCCCCTTGTAGTTGCCTTTTTTTTTTTTTTAAGAGATTTTTGCTATAGGGTGCATGCTGTGCACTCACTGGAGAGACAGAGAGAGAAAAAGTGAGAAGTCACCTCCCTAGGGGGAATGGCCATGATGTAATCTCTTCTCCTCTATTCTCCTCTCAGAATTTTGGGCACACATGCACATACACCCAGCGTGAGTTTTATGCCACCGGGTCCGGGACTTGAACCGCGGTCCACTCTGTGGGAGTCCAGTGACATAACCGTTACACCATCTACTGGTCCCAACCAGCTGTTGATTTTTAATGACGGTATGAATAGGTGCATAATATATTTTTGAGAAGGCAAATCTAAGGGCAACCTCCCAATCATAATAAAATAATACTTAACATTTATGAACCCTTAATATTTGTCAGGCATGAAACTAAATACTTCATGTATATTTTATGCAGGTAAAATATGCAAACGTGTCAAACTCTTTAACTCCTACTACCTTTTTTCCCTAAAAAAATATTTTATTTAACTTTATTTACATATTTATTTTAATTGGACCAGAGTGGGATAGAGTGAGGGTGCCTCTATGTTCAGGACTTGAACCGTGGTTGGCCAGGTGATAGTCTAGCACCTTTAACCATTTTGCACCTGCCGTCCCCAACTCCCACTATCTTTTCTTTCATCTTTCACAGGCACCCTCTTCCCTACAGGGAAAAGAGTCTGCTTAAGAAGCTCGGCTTAGTGCAGTGACCACCATTAGAAATCTAATTGGTTGAATTTTTAGCTCTTCTGAGGTGGGGCAGGGAACTCGAAAGCATGGTATAGTCAGAAAAAAATCTATATGCACTGTTATAATTGACTCCATTTTCATTTTAGTCACACTGTCTGATTTATTCAAAATTCCAAGTACAGTCATGTGTTCCTTAAGATAGGACTGTGTTCTGAGAAATGCGTCGGTAGGTGTTTGTTTCATCATGCAGACGTCATGACGCACACTCACACCGACCAGGCGAAATAGCCACTGCACGCCTAGGCTACGTGGAGGTGTCGTGTATGTGGGCTGTCACTGACCGAAACATCCTTGTGTGACGCCTGACTGTCACTGTAAAGGGGATCATGAGACACTTGACCCCAAGAGCAGAGGGAGTTTTTAAAACTTCTGTAAAATGTTCTTCTTTTGCTTTCAGATTTTATAATTGTGTTTGTTTTATGATGTCCTAAAAGATCATAAAGAATACTTTTTCCCTTATGTATTCACATCCATCCTATTTATAGTTTTCCTGATTACTTGAAAGAAGCAACATGGAACAGAGGAAAAGATTAAATTCTGATGGGTCATCTGTCTTCTGTCCCCGTTAACCTTCACTGTGTCATGAAGTGGTGCATTTGTGAATTCAAATACTGCTTAGTATTTAGTATTCTTTTGAGTTGAGGGGTATCATATTTTTTAATGTTGAAAATTAATTAACTAATTTGACATAAAACTTAAATAAAATTAGATGTATTCTTTTTAAGTTCAGTGAGTTTGAGAAATGAATATACTTTTTTTTTTACAATTATTTTATTTGACTTTATTTTTAATTTGACCAGAGAGTGACACAGTGAGAAAGAAAGCAAGTTGCCAGGTCCAGGATTCAAACCGTGGTTGGCCATGTGGTTCAAATACTGCTTAGTATTTAGTATTCTTTTGAGTTGAGGGGTATCATATTTTTTAATGTTGAAAATTAATTAACTAATTTGACATAAAACTTAAATAAAATTAGATGTATCCTTTTAAGTTCAGTGAGTTTGAGAAATGAATATACTTTTTTTTTTACAATTATTTTATTTGACTTTATTTTTAATTTGACCAGAGAGTGACACAGTGAGAAAGAAAGCAAGTTGCCAGGTCCAGGATTCAAACCGTGGTTGGCCATGTGGGAGCCAGTGCCCTTAATCATCACGCCACCTGCCAGCCCCTGAATATATTCTTATAACCAGTATCTTAATGAAGGCACTGAGCGTTTCCATCACCCCAGATAGTTCTTTCATTTCTCTTTGCCTTCAGTCCCATCCCTCTGCCCTACTCCACTCCTAAGGCAATAGCTATCCTGCCTTTTGTTGCTGTAGTCTAATTTTTCTTTCTACATTGGAATCTTACAGTTATATACTGTCTTGTACTGGACTTCTTTCACTTAGCATTATGTTTTTGTGATTCATCCATGTTTGTTGTGTTTCCGAGTAGTTCTTTTTCTTTTTCTTGCTAAGTAGTATTTCATTTTATGGACATACCACAATTTGTTTATTCAAAACAAACTGGACATTTAAGTAGTTTCTACTTTGAGGCTCTCATGAACAAAATGCTATGGACGTTTGTGTAATGGTCTTTATATGGACATGAATTTAGCAAAACATATGCTTTCCTTTTCTAAGAAACTTCTGAACAGTTTTTCCAAATGTTTATATGCTCCCACCAGCTATGTTTTGAGAGTTCCAGTTGTTCTACATCTTGCCAACAGTTTGTATTATCAGTCTATTTTTAGCAATTCTAATTAGTGTATTCGATTGTATTAATTTCCATGTTCCTGATGATGCAGATATTCAGCACTTTTTCTATGTGTTTATTGGTTTCTGGTATATCTTTTTTTGTGGTGTATTTATTAAAGACTTTTGTCTCCTTTAAAGTTGGTTTTCCATTATGGAATTGTAGGGTGTGTGTGTATGTGTGTGTGTGTGTGTGTGTGTGTGTTTTCCGAAAAATAATATTGTAGGGACCAGTGGATGGCATAATGGTTACATCACTGGCTCCTATGTAGTCATCCTCTATTTGAGTCTTAGACCCAGTGACTTAAAACTCACGACAGGCCCATGTGCGTGCATGCCCAAAATCCCAAGAGGAGAATGGAGGAGAAGGGATTGTGGTGTGGCCATCCTCCCTAGTTAGTGATTTCTCAGTTTCTGTCTCTGTCTCTCCAGCAAGCCCACATACCTGATAGCAAAAATCCTTCTTTAAAAAAATACACATACACACATAAATATTTTTATATTTATGTATATCTAGTATGTATATATAAAATACATGTGTGTATGTATATATATATTTTTTTTCTACATACAAGTCCTTTATCAGATATTTGTAAATATTTTCTTCCTAATATTTTCTTCTTGCATTTTCCTTTTCTTATCAGTATCTTTAGAAGACCAGATGTTAATATGTTTGAATCCAACTTACCATTCCCTTCTTTCACGTTTGGTGCATTTTGGATCCTTTGGTGCATTTTGATCTGTGCCTACTCTGAGTCCTTGACATTTTTCTCCTGTGTTTCTTTCTAAACAGTTTTTTTTTTAATTTCAATTTATTTATTTGCATTCATTCACTGTACATCATTACAGCATGCAAAATGATATTTTCCATCCAGAGTACACTGTATATTGTCTCAATCAAGCACATCAACAAACATGTTACTGTCAGCAAATGATCTTCCATTTCTTGTTTTCTGTATGTTTTGCTTTTTTTCCCCCCATCCTTGAGTCCCTATCTCTTACTCTCTGCCATCTCCCACTCTCTTCCCACACTGTCTCTAGTATCCATGTTTGCTTTTTATACTGTTTTCCCCCCACATTTTATTGAATCACCAAAGACCTTAATCAATCCAAATACCCTCATAGCAAACACAGGTGACACACACATTTCCATGAACACAAGTCTAACTTTACGCATCCTATAAAGTAGCACCTAGCTCTCTTTCTGACCCTCTGTCCCTTCCCACCCTCCTCTCACACCACCTCTAGTGTCCAAAATTGTCCTCCATTCCCTTCCCACCCACATTGCATTGATCACACAATTTCCTACATAACCTGACTACTTTCAAAGGTGAGTTCCCTCGTTACTACTAAGAAAACCAGTTTTAACTTAAATCAAAGAACCGCCAAGGAACTTTGCTTAAAGCCCGGAAACAGGTTAGGATTCTGTTCAAATGGTAGGTGCATGAACCTATCAGTCTCATATACTTTTATCTTCTGTTCTGGTTCAATTTTCCTGATTAAATTCTGGGATATAGTATTCAACTCCAGACTTGTCCCTATGATTAAGTTAGCTACTTTCTCAGTTTTTGGACTCTTATTTCCATGTATCTGCGTTTAGTTTTCCTGATACAGCACATCCTTGAGAACTTCTTGGAGGTCTGGTCTGGTGCTGGTAAATTCTTTCAGGTTTTGTTTATCTGAGAATGTTCTTGTCTTTTCTTCCCACCTGAAAGATAATCTTGCCGGATACAGTATTCTTGGCTGAAACTGCTTCTCTCTTAACACTTGGAATATATTTTCCCATTCTCTCCTCGCTTTTATTGTTTCTGATGAGAGATCTGCTGTTAGCCTGATGGGATGTCCTTTGTAGGTAACTTGATGTTTTTCTCTTGCTAATCTTAGTATCTTGTCTTTGTCTGCAGTTTTGGTCAACCTGGCTATAATGTGTCTTGGAGAAGATCTTCTGGGGTTGATACTATTTGGGGTCCTTTGTATTTCCTGGGACTGGATCTTCGAATGCTTCTCTAAGTTTGGAAAGTTTTCTTGCAGGATTTCATGGAATAGATTATCAATGCCCTTATGGGTCTCTTCACCTTCTGGAATGCCAATTATCCGGATATTTGGACGTTTGATGGTATCCAGTACTTCTCGCATATTATTCTCAATTTTTTGGGCCATTTTCTCTTCGTGGTGGATTTTTCTAGGCCAGCCATTTTCTCTTCTACATCTGAGATTCTATTTTCTGAATGATCTAGTCCGCTTTTAATACTTTCAAGGGAGACTTTTACTTCTTGTATTATAGACTTCATCTCTAGCAGTTCCATTTGAGTCTTTTGTAAAGTGTGTAATTCCTCTTTTAGATCTTGCAAGAATTTCCTCATCTCCTGGAACATGTCAACTTCTTTCTCCTTTCTCTTTAGCAGTTCATTATCTCTCTTCTCTTCCATCTCTGTTAGCTTCGACATTATGAATGCTCTAAATTCCTTATCAGACATTTCCATGATTTTCACTGAACTGCTTGTGGATGAAGAAGAGTTACTCTTTTTCCTTGGAGGAGAGATATTTTCTCGTTTTCCCATATTTCTCATGATCCGGCGATGATTTCTTGTCATCTGATGGTGTATTTCTTTCAAATTCTTCAAGTTCAGCCACTAGCTCGTTTATTGGAGGCTGAATTATCAGTAGAAAATCTTCATTCCCTGAAAAATCTAGTTCGCTGGAGCCATGTGGAACCTTCTTCTCTTCTAAACAGTTTTAGCATTTGTGTTTAGGCCCATGATCTGTTTAGAGTTCATTTTTATGTAGAGTATGAGTTCAAGGTTCATGTGTTCTATACGTAGATCCACTTAATTCCAGTCTTTCATCTGCAATAGACTCACATACTCACAATGTGTCATTGTCATTAGTATACAGTCTTCCATGTAACCTGCAGTTCACACTTCAGTCATACGGACAGATTATGGCTCTTTGTATGGAAGTCTTTATTTATTCTCTCATTATCATTATCTTTGTGTTATTTTACATGTTTCAGATATTGGTTTTGGGGGAAGTGTTTAGATCCTGCAAAACTGAGTGTTTGTCTCTGGCTAACTCAGGTTCAGGATCTTCAGACCTGATCGATGGTCAGGCAGCCCTAGGTACTAACCAGGATTCAGCTCAGGGATCTCCCTGTTCCTTCCATTGGGGGCCTTTGTCTCTCCTCACGTTGACGGTTTTCATTTGCTGTTAACTAGAAGGGAAGCAGCTGCTCCCGTAGGAGTCAGGTAAGTACGTGAAAGAGATGAAAAGCTTGGTTGAGCTCACAGGTTCTTCCTCTATCTTCTCTGCTTGTTTCACCTTTCTCTTTTTTCCCATGGGTCAGGGGTTTTCTTCCCTTTCAGCTCTTTCTGTTGTCTCTCCTTTTTGGGTGAATAGCATAGCTGCAGGTACCCTGCAAGCACTTCTTTTTTTTTTTTCTTTTCCCCTCATGTCTTTTTTCTCGAAGTATACGTTCCTGAGAAAAGATTGGATTTCCCTAGAATTTATTGTGGAATGCTCCTAGCCTAATGTCCCCAAAGTTTTGTATTTGCGGGGTTAAACACCAATTACAACACCAAAGCCATAGGGGTCTTGGGGGGGATTTTATACTACAACTAAATAGCAGAGATGTGAGTGGGTTTTTCTCGTGTTTCGTCTCTAATGTGTCATCCTTTCCAGTTTGCCACGTCTGTTTTTAAACTTGGGACAATTGTCCACAGTGAGAAACCAACGTCTTCCCTCTTCCCGATGCTCACGTGTTGTGTTGTTATGGGGATAGTGCTCCTTTTGGGTATGTGGGCTCTGTGTTCTACCTTGTGCTCATCATTACTAATATATGATTGTTACCTTTTCCTTTTTGTTTTCTCTCCCTTCTCTCTGACCCTGTGGATCTTGTGCAGGTCTGGTTCAGCGTTGCGTGATAATCCAGAAAGATGACAATGGATTTGGGCTGACGGTCAGTGGAGACAATCCAGTCTTCGTACAGTCTGTCAAAGAAGGCAAGGCCTTTTTTTTTTAAGAATTATTTATTCAACTTTATTTATTCGTTCATTTATGTTTTAATTTGACTAATGAGAGAAAGCGAGAGAGAAAGAAAGCCACCAGCTCTGGGATTTGAACCGTGGTCTGCCATGTGGGAGTATCCAGCGCCTTAACCACCACACCACCTGCTGGTCCCAGGCAAGGCATTTTTAAGAACAATTTTGTCATTAAGGAAAAAGCAGACTAAGAACAGAAAAGGTTAAATGTCTACTGCCAGAATAGACTACAAGTCAAATGAACTGCTGTGCGAGGTTGTCTGTGTAGTGCCATAGTTACAGGGATGCATCTACATTGATTGTTTTGGGGGGTACTTCATAGAAAGAAAACAGTTCTTATGTATTTTAGAAATCATATGATGCCTTAATCATCATATTTTATGTGCCATCACTCACAGTAGTTTCTGGGATTTTATTTCTTCATGGCTCCAGTGATATTTTGGAAGACACATTTTAAAGAGATGGTTGTAGGCTTAAAAATACCAGTTCTTGGGCCAGCAGGTGGCATAGAGGTTAAGGTACTGGATCCCACATGACTGGCTGCACAGTGTCAGTCCTGAGCCCAGCGGTTTGCAAATCACACTAGGGATGATTTTCCAGAGAGGAGATTGGAGAAGAAGGGACTGTGCTGTGGCTTGACCATCCCCCTGGGAGGCGATTTCTCACTTTCTCTCACTGGTGAGCACATGCGCCCTATAACAAAAACTTAAAAAAAATCAATTATTTTTCCCAAACGACAATAGTATCGTCCATTCCCATATATTGAATACTTCGCTTATGTCAGGTGCTATAATTTGAGGTAGACTTTTTTTTTTAAGAATTATTTTATTTAACTTTATTTATTTAGTTAGTAATCTTAATTTGACTAGAGTGAGAGAGAGGGAAAGTGAGAAAACAAGCTGCCAGGTCCGGGAATCAAACTGCAGTTGGCGATGTGGGAGCCCAGCACTTTAACCACCATGCCATCTGCCAGCCGCATGTAGACTTTTTTTTAAAATCCTGTTTTATAGGTGATACTGGGGCTTAGAGTAAAAATAAAATGAACTGAAATCAGCCCCAGGTCACAGCTAGTGAGGTAGCATCTGAACTTCAATTCGTGTGACTTTATTACCCACCTTTGTAGACACTTTGTCATCTGCCTATTTTTCAAAAAGCTCATCAGTGACTGCAAATGAATCACATCTTAAGTAACTGATTTCTCACGCAGATGGAGCAGCCATGCGGGCCGGAGTACAGACAGGTGATCGGATCATCAAGGTGAGGAAAGGGAGGAAAGGGCCATTATGGGACTTGCGGCGGGATTAGGAAACATGCTCTCTTTTCACTCGGTTTTTCATAAATGCAGCATGTTTCATATGATGGATTTGCTGACTTGATACAAAAACTTACTTTATTTGTTTTAAGATTAATTACCCTTTACTGAAGAGCGTAATGAAAGACTTGAATAAAGGGGTCACGTATGGGTAGGAGAGTACCTCCCTGTAGAAAGGCTATTTCTCTCTGGATTAATTCATTAACAAGATATTCTCATCAAACTATATGTTTAGAGTTGGGGTGGTGGGGGCCGGCAGGTGGTTTGGTGGTTGAAGGTGCTAGACTCCCACATGGCCAATCATGGTTTGAGTCCCAGCTTGCTCTCTCTGTCTGCCTCTCTCTGGTCAAAATTGAAAAATAATGATAATAAATAAATAATACTTAAAAAAAAGAATTGAGGTGGTATATTGTTATTTGTCAAATTGACTATTCTTTCTATGATTGTATGAGAACAGCTAAAGAACAGTGTAGTGTGTGTGTGTGTGTGTGTGTGTGTGTGGTGGTGGTGATGGCTTAGGTCCATTTGAAGGATGAGACACTAGTCTAGGTACCCATCTGCCAGTGGAACAAGGTAAGAGTCCAAAAACAAGTCTTCAGTTCCGATCATTAATTATTCTTGAAGCAATTGGCTAATGTGATCACTTAAAAATTAAATTATTATATAAGAAGAGACACCATTAACATATTTACAAGTTATAATGTGGAAAAACAATTTGAGATGTATTACCAAACGTGATATCCTTAATTGTAAAGAGCACTCATAAATTACCAAGAAAATGATAAATGCTCTAATAGAAACATGGGCAAAGAATTGTATCACTTAATTCCTTAAAGTAATTGAAACAATCAATATTTTAATGAGGATATGCCCAGCCTCACTGATGACAAAAATGTAGACATTAAAATGATAAGTGAAAAATACATTTGGTTGACAGACAGTATGAAGGTTGGTATTACACATTTGGCGTGGGGCGGATATGGTAAATGGTTGCTCTCATACATTGATTGTGACTATACATTAGGTGAAATCTGTTTGGATAGAAATTTGGGAATATGTATCAAAAGAAAGTATGTATCCTTTTACCAGTGAATCTGCTTTTAGGAACTGAACTTATCTAAGGAATAAGTATACAGTATGAAGGGATATGTGTATAGGGAAATTCATTTTGGTGTTCTCACATTGAAAACTTTCAAGGAATGTAAGTGTGCATGAACTGAGGGCTAGAGAAATAAAAAATAAACTACATCTCATCTGCAGCTTTTCAAAAAGAATAGGTTAGGTCTGTGCATGCCTGTAGTGAAAGATATCCACAGTACTATGGAGAAAAAAAGTACTTTTTTTTGTAGAAAAAAATCTGGCATGTATATACTAGAAAAAGTGTCCCAAAGATTAAACAAAGGTCTGGCCGTGGGAGTGCGAGGAGTGGGGCACTGCTTCACGGTACTGGAGCCACACGGGCAGCCAGGTTTGGATCCTGGGTGGCCCAAATGTGCCTGCACACGTGGGCACGGTCGTGACCCTAACTGGCAGACTGGGGAGAGGATTCTGATATGGTGAGACCCAGGCAAGGGAACCCACTCCCCACCTCCCCCTTTAAGTTTATTTAAGTAAAATAAACTTACTAAAAATTAGCTGTCATAGTTAACAGTGCTTATCTTGGGGGACATGATATTGTATTAATTCTTCACCTGGTGTGTGTGAACTTTAAATTAGTGCTACTTGCATCAGAGGAAAAACTAAAATTGTAACCACATTTGGTATTTTTTTCTTGGTTTAGTGGAGACTTTTTATAACATTTTCTAAATTTAGCCTATTGGAGAAGTATTGTTCTTTATAAAGATGAAATCATGGTTGGAAAACTAAAGTAAATCGAGTATTCCTGGGGAAATGATTATATTTTCATCTCTGATTATACTTCTGATGAATGAGTAGATTAAAGACTGAGAGATCTTCTCTGTCTGCGAGAGTCCTTCAGTGTGTAGGATTTGTAAATCTGTTTCATGGTGTGTTTCGTCATCTGTCATGGTTAATAAGTTGTAATGTCTTTAACTGTCTTATAAATCAAGGCCTTGTTTTGTGTTCAGATTCATTTTGTTACTAAGTATATCTCATGGAATAGTGATAAGAGTGACTATTGAACCAAATACGTGCATATTTTAAGGTGGCCAGCTCCACTTACTATATTATATTATAATTAGTTATGCAGTGTATGGTAATTGCTGAAGTCCATTTACCCCCGTCTCAGTGGGTTGTATCTGACGCCCTGTCCTCATTTTCTCATAGGTGAATGGAACTCTGGTGACTCACTCAAACCATCTGGAGGTGGTGAAGCTAATCAAATGTAGGTGAATGTTACTGTCTTAATGGTTTTCTGAAACCCTTAAAGCGAGGACCAGCGAACACTTTCTGTTGTGAGCCATGTAGTAAATATTTTGGACTCTGCTGCAGCAACACGAGAGCTGACGGGGCATGCATGGGTGTGTCAGTATTTCAGGGAAACCATTTGCCACAATGGTCTATGGGCCAAATTTCCCCCTGGGCTGGAGTTTGCTGACCTCCACGTTGAAGAACAGTATGAGGTGAAACTTTTTTAGAGAGAAATTTTTGCTATAAGACGTGTGCTCTTGCTGGAGACACAGAGAGAGACACAGAAACAGAAAGCGAGAAATCACTGCCCAAGGGGATGGCCACACCACAGTCCCTTCTCCTCCAGTCTCCTCTTGGGATCTTGGGTACATACGCTCACAATGCCAGCATGAATTGTAAGCCACCGGGTCCAGGACTCAAACTGTGGTTGACTACATGACAGTCCAGCGACGTAACCATTACTCCATCTGCTGGTCCCTGTGAAAACTCTTAACTTACTGTTTTCTGCCAGTCCCATATGGATGGTTGATCACATCTTTATTCCTGGAAATGTTGAGTACGCACATTTGAAACAAGCACAGGGTCCCTGAGAGGGCGGCCACTGGCATGCCAGTCTCAGCGTCTGCGGCCTGAGATAGACATGAGGCACGTCACGCAGTCGCTGTCCATCGGAAAAGCGAATGTTCACCTGAGCCAGGGTAGTGCTCTCCTCTTGAAAATCTTCAGGGTTAAGAGTGTATGATCCTCAGTGAGTAGGCCACTCGTGTTTAGTTCCTCTCGGAGAAACCAAGGCGAAGGAGTCTACAGCTCACTAACCTCCCGTCGCTGCAGGGTCAAAGGTGGATGTGTGCTCTCCAAACCGGCCGTGAGATGTGGGCAGGCTGGACCCCAGCCCCTCACAGGGGCTCAGTTTTCTGCTCTTCACAAGGAGAAGGGAGGGTTTGGTACCCCTGTGAGCTCCATGTGCAAGTAGTGATGGGGTGGTGCGTGGAATTGGAGTCACGTGCTGGTGGGGTTATATCTTCCTCTTCCTGCCTCAGCTTCACTTTATTATTACCCTATAACCACCACCCCCTTACACGGAGACTATATTTTCTTATTGCTTCATTTATTGCCCAGGTAATAGCGTGGCAATGGTAGTAGAAAGAAAGAAAGGAGGGGCCAGCAGGTGGCTTGATGATTAAGACGCTGGACTCCCTGGGACCAGCAGATGGCGGAACAGTTATGTCACTGGACTCCCCCATAGTCGACCGCAGTTTGAGTCCTGGACCTGGCAGCTTAAAACTCACCAGGCGTATATGCGTGCATGACCAAAATCACAAGAGGAAAATGAAGGAGAAGGAATTGGGGTGTGGCCATCTGGGAAGGGGGGTGATTTCTCACTTTCTATCTGTCTGTCTCTCTGGCGATTGCACGCACTCTAAAGCAAAAATCTTTCTTTTTTTTAAAAAAGAAAAAGACACTGGACTCACATATGACCAACCATGGTTAGGTCCTGGACCTGGCAGCTTAAAAATGCTGAGCATGTGTGTGTACGTGTCCAAAGTTCTGACAAGAGAACGAAGGAGAAGGGATTGTGGCAGTAGCCATCTCCTCGGGGTGATTTGTCCCTTCCCCTCTGTCTCACTCAATTTTTCTCCTGTGAGCTCATATGCTATATGGCAAAATCCTAAACAAACAAACAAACAAAATTAAAGATGAAGGGGGCCAGCCCCGTAATGCATCTGTGTAGGCATTTTATTTTTGGGCCATAGGGTGAGTACACTCGCCAGAGAGGGACAGTGAGAAATCCCCTCCCTCCCCCGGGGATTGGTCACGCAGCATCCTCGTCCCCATTCTCCCATAAGAACTTGGGACATGCACGCACACACACTTCGCATGATTTCTCAAGCCACCAAATCTGGGACCCAAACCACGTTCGGCCTTGGGAGAGTTCAGTACTTTAACCACTCCACCTGCCAGCCCCTCAATCTTATTGCAATCAGACTTAAAAGTATTTTACTTAAAATCTCTGAAATCACAACATTGCTGTTAAGTGTAACAAAGTAATTTTTATACCCTAAACATTGTGAAGGAGTTGGTAATGAGTTCCATGGAAGGATTAAATGGAGGGAAAAGTATGAGTGAATTTAAAGGTCTTTTGGAAAATCTAAGCAAAAGGTTTTGTCAATTAAAGGTAAATTATCTAGAAAAATAATTTATTTGGAACATCTTGTTTCTTTTTGTTGTTGGATAAATAACAAATGTTATTATGATGGATTTTGTTGTCTAGAATTTTCCCCTCTGTAATATGTCTAGTGGATTTCTGTCTACTCCTCCAACTTTTTTCCCAGTTAAAATCCAATGCTGGGACCAGCAGTTAGCGTAATGGCTATGTCGCTGGACTCCCATGAATTCTACTGTGGTTTGAGTCCTGGACCCGGTGGCTTAAACTCATGCCGGGCATGTGTGCATGCATGCCCAAGATCCTGAGAGGAGAATGGAGGAGAAGGGATTGCAGCGTGTCCATCCCTGCTGAGGGGGGGCTTTCTTTTTTTTTTTTAATTTCTTTTTTTATGTTTTGGAGAGGTTTTTGCTATAGGGCGCATGCACTCACCAGAAAGACAGAGAGACAGAAAGCGAGAAATC
>NW_006159725.1:369896-387837 GCF_000334495.1 Tupaia belangeri chinensis
TTCTCCTCCATTCTCCTCTTGGGATCTTGGGCACGCATGCACACGCGCCCGGCATAAGTTTTAAGCCACCGGGTCTGAGACTCGAACCACGGTCGACTACATGGGAGTCCAGCGACATAGCCATTACACTAACTGCTGGCCCCCTGAGGGGGTGATTTCTTGCTTTCCTTCTCTCTGTCTCTCTCTGTCTTCCTGGTAAGGCCCTATAGCAAAAACCTCTCCCCCCAAAAAATAAATAAATAAATCCAAATAATAACATCTTAAAATATGAAGATTTTAAACATTTACATTTAAGAAATTAATTGGACATAGCTATTAGTAGATAGTTAACTCTTTGATATTTTGGGATTTATACTTTTTTGTGTGCTTTTAAGTAATCTTTCATGAAGAATTTTAGGGCATTTATTAAAAAAGAAATGACAAATGGGATTCTCTTTCTGCAGAAGCGTGATTAGCAGCTATGCAGACTTTTTCATGTAACTAGATCTTAGAGAACTGTCAAAGCTTAAATAGTGAAGTGCTATGAGACGTTTTCTTGACAATGTTCTTTTCCCTTCTTCCCCTTCCTCCCTTCTCCCACCCCAAGCTGGTTCCTATGTAGCTCTCACTGTCCAGGGACGCCCCCCTGGGTCGCCCCAGATCCCACTTGCCGATTCGGAAGTAGAAGCGTCAGTCACTGGACCTATGTCTCCCATCATGACATCCCCTCACTCACCTGGAGCCTCCGGGAACATGGAGAGAATCACCAGCCCTGTGCTCATGGGGGTAAGAGTGGGGGCAGGGTTAGGAAAGGCTCAGTTGTACAAAGGTGCCTTTGCTTTACAGTCAGGGTTTTGAAGTAATGGACTGGTGGACAAACTAAGGTCAGGAGTCTAGGAAGTGACTTCCTAAGATAAAAATGACACGGTAATTTGGAATGACTACAGACTGCTATCACAGAAGATTTCATTCAATAAATATTAAACACCTATCATATATAATATACAGCAATGAGTTACTCAAAAAAATATAATTAAGATATTCTACCTTTAGAGTCCTTAGTCCTCTTAGAATACATACTTTGGGAGGACAGGCTTTTTACTTTTCATTATTTTGTTTTCTGCTATGTTTCTAGTACCTGAAATATTGCACGGCATGTAGTAGGTGCTTAATAAACCCTCGCTGATTGAAATTGAATCAAGAATATTCAAGTAACTACAACACAAAGACAGTGTAGGCATTATGAAGGAAAGCAACACTACGTTTTGTGAATATGCAGGGAGGGAGGACATGCAGCCTGCTGTGATAAGGATGCCTTTACCAGGAGGGCTCATTTTCATCCACCTGGAAAGGCAGGTCACCTTTAGGCGACGGTGACTGGGAAGAAGGCAACCCAGATAACGGAAGTAGAAATAGCCAAAAAAGCACCAGAAGTTTTAGGGAAAGGCCACTGTGGTTTGACCCATGCTATTCAGGGTGTACATAGTGAGAGATGCACTTGAACAAAGTAAATTGACTTTGAAAAATTACAACCTTCAAGCTAATTTCCACATAACTAGAGAAGCCTTAAAAATCTGTTAAACATTTTTTTGAGCAAGAGAATGATGTGATGATAGGAAGACCAATGTGGTAAAATGATCATAGGGTTATGAAACACGGGACAATGGTAGGAGATGAGTTAGGGAGTTGTCGGAGTTGTATTTAAAGTAGGAGCCCCTGGGATCAGCAGTTAGCATAATGGCTATGTTGCTGGACTCCCATGTAGCCAACCGTGGTTCGAGTTCCCGACCCGGTGGCTTAAACTCACGCTGGGCGCGTGTGCGGTGCATGCCCAAGATCCCAAGAGAATGGAGGAGAAGGAATTGCGACATGACCATCCCCCCTGGAGGGTGATTTCTCGCTTTCTGTCTCTCTGTCTTTCTGGTGAGCGCACATGCCCTATAGCAAAAACCTCTCAAAAAAAAAAAGTAGGAGCCCCTGGGAATCTGAGATATACATGAGAAAGACCCAGAAGAGGGAAGGGATGAGGGGACTTGAAGACGTTTATGGGAAATGGAATTAAAAGTACTCGTTTTTGTTAGTGCAAAAAAGTTTTAAAAACTGGGACCAGCAGATGGTATAATGGTTACATTGCTGAACTCCCATATAGTCGACTGTGGTTCAAGTCCCGGCCCCAGTGACTTAAAACTCATGCCAGGCATGTGTGTGTGCACACCCAAAATTCCAAGAGGAGACTGGAGGAGATGGGATTGCCGTGTGGCCATTCCCTGCTGTGGGGTGATTTCTTGCTTTCTGCCTTTCTGTCTCTCCAGCAGATGCAAAGACCCTGTAGTAAAAATCTCTCTTAAAAAAATAAAAAATAGAAATCCATGCATGTGTAGTCTCTTCATAACATGCATTTTCTGTGGCTTTCTTGAAGACCCCTTACCTAAGATGTTACTTGTAGACTTCTGGCAACTTCTTTCTTTCAGTGTTGAATGTTCTCTTTACTGTAGTTTAGTAAAAGTGAAGCAGAGGGACAAGGATTTCTCTGGAACCTTTCTCTCTGGAAGTGTCATGTCTAAAAGCCTGTCTTCATAACCGCCAGGCAGCGGAGATCCATTAGGAGTGATAATCAGAGCTGAGGCAGAACATTGTGCGTCTCATTTTTGCTTCTATTTATTTTAACTTCACTGTATTGCTAAGTTGTGTTTCATTTCATTTTTTATCTTTTCCTAGGAGGAAAACAATGTGGTTCACAGCCAGAAGGTAGAAATTCTGAGAAAAATGTTACAGAAAGAACAGGAGCGGCTACAGGTACCACGTTAGGGATGGGGTGGTGTGCAGACCAGCGAAGACGGGAGTGGGCCTAGCCAGCTTGGCGTCTATCGGACACAAATCAAGCAGTGTCGTAAACAATGCCTGTAGCTATTTTATCAATTAAGAACGGGCTTTTTCTATATTTTCTTGATGTAAGTAATTCTCAAGATATTTTTATAACTTTTCAGTTACTGCAGGAAGATTACAACCGAACACCTGCCCAAAGATTGCTAAAAGAGATTCAAGAGACCAAGAAGCACATCCCTCAGCTGCAAGAGCAGTTATCGAAAGCCACCGGCTCAGCTCAGGTAGCGTCACCGCAGGAAGGGCCGCCCACCTCTCAGGAGAGTGTCCTCCGGGAGTGTGTCGGAGAGCGTCACAGCGCTTTTGGGAAAAGTTGTCTTTCTAGTAGAGGGTGCGAGGATGTCCTATGCAGGATGTTACAGAAGCAGTGGTTAAGGAAAGTAAGCGTCTCCTCACTCGCTCGCAGTATCACATTTCTTTCTTCCGTAATAACTTTTCAAAGGATCGAGTGCTTTTGCTTTGACATGACAAAGTAGTAAAGTGTATTTTCATTTTCGTGGCTCATTCCTGCCATCGTAACACAGCATGACAGTTGACGTGTGTGTAAGTAGGGCTGTGAGATTTCACAGCATGGCAGGCATCAAGCTAACCCAGGCAAGGGTTCTCTGATTAACTGCCCAGCAGCCCAGTGAGGTCGGCCCGTGGTGTCCCCATTTCAAGACACATGTGGAGAGACCAAGTAACCCGTGTGAGGTCATGTGTCTCCGAACTGATCAGACTGGGATTCAGACCCGGGCCGAGCATCTCAGAGCATATTTGTCCTATTATGACTACTCGTTGTGATTTTTCAATAGATGTCAATAGATTTTGTGGTTTAGGTCTAAGTTATAGAAATAGTGGTCTCGTTAGGAAAAAATAGCCCAGTGTTTTGTTAACCAGATATATTCTCTAATTTCTAGAGTCAGCGTATGTAAAACTTCTTATAGCTCATCTTAAAGAAAACGGACAGATTGCCTGTACATTTAAAACGGGTGAAAGCTGTCATTTTGTCACTTATTTCTGACTTATGTCTAAGTTTTAGCCACCTATTTGTAGAATTAAAAGGATTCCTTGGGATCATCTAACTTAATCTGCTCCTTTTAAATACCTTTCAAAGTCATGTTAGGGTTGAGAATAGGGCCCAGACTGGCTGAGTGACTTGTACAAGGTCACATAGTGTATAAAGCCCTTGCTTCCTGGTTTAGTGTGTCATTTGTTATACTCCCCACCCACCCCCGTTACTTCCAGTCCTTCTAGCCAGCTCAAGTTTAAGTCGTATTCTTCAGTAACGTCGACAGCTGTACGTTAGTAGTGAGCAAGATAGCACCCTTACCCTGTTCAGACTGTAAACATATGGTCCCTAATTTAAATGTTTATAATAATGTATGGTTGAGGCATTGTCCCAGAATTGGCAATTTATTGAAACTCTGATGTGTTGGAATATAGTTAAGAAATTGTGCTGTAATAGTCTTTACTACCTGCAGATGTAAACTGTATGCATGAACAAGCTCTACCTGTTTGTTGTATTTAGAAGTCTGCCCTTTTACTCTCTTTACTGTCACTTTCCCTGCCTTTAAAGACATGCCATTTTTAAATAATAGAGTAAGTAGTGACTTAGGCTTTGTGCTGGTGGGACGTTCTGCACCCTTGGTCATGGAGAGCACCTGCCGGCCAGCAGTCGCACATAGAAGGCGGTGCCCTCTATATGCAGGCAGTACTGCCACTCTCACCTGTGCATGCGTTCCTGACACCTGTTGTAGGACGGAGCTGTTGTCACACCCGGCAGGCCTTTAAGTGACACCCTACCCAGCAGCGAGGCAGAAGCAGATCCTGGAGATGGCCTGGGCAGGAGTGACTGCGGCAGTGGAGATGCCTCGCGGCCCAGCAGTGACAACGCCGACGTAAGTACCCCATGTCCCGAGTCTTTTATCTTCTTTACATCCCCCGTCTAGATTTCACTTTAAGCCGTGCGAGTCAGAGGTGTGTTGTGACTTCCTCCTGCCATCCGTGTTTGGGATAGCAATTTGATGAAGAGGAATGCTGGACACTCGTAAATGAGTGTTTAACTCCAGAGCTCACTTTCCCTCCGAAACCCATTGCCAAGTGCTGCTTTTGCAGGGCTGGAATTTCCCAGCAGGCGTCTTGTTTGTGGGTAGAGGAGTTACTAATGCCAGTGCTTTCTTACTGAACCGAGAGGCCAGCGGTGGATATCTTTAAGAGCATGTTAATATTCCATTTGTGGTCAGAGTGACTCAGGCTTGAGTCATGGGGCACTTGGCCATGACAAGGAGGAAAAGGCTCAGTCCTGTTAAATAGACTTCAGCTAATGGCCCAGGGTCAGTAACAGCCCTTTTCCTCATTAGCCCAGAAGCTTCCAGACAAACATGGCTGTATGTTAAGAAGATGATGATATGTTTAGAATGAAATATGCTGTAACAGCATAGCCATAGAATATTTACAGGCTGGGTTTAGTACGCAGTTGCAGGAATAATGACTTTAAAATGATGAGAGAAGTAGTCTGAGCCGGTGTTTTGCGACTTTGGATCATGAAATCAATTTAATGGTTATGAAGGTTTTTCTTTAAAGAACAGAATAGGCAATAAGAGTGGTTTACACATGGAAGAGATGTTACTTTTGTTGTTTACGCACATACAAATATATGTGCTGGTTAACAGTGTAGGGTTTTTCTCTAACTGAAGAGTCTAGTGTGGGGCCAGCAGGTGGCATGCTGGTTAAGGCAGTGGACTCGCACATGGCCGACTGCAGTTTGAGTCCCAGTGGCTTAAGACTCACGCCAGGCATGTATGTGTGTGTACATGCCCCAAATCCTGAAAGGAGAACGAAAGAGAAAAGATTTCGGTATGGCCATTCCCTCCAGGGTGACTTCTTACATTCTTACATTCTGCTGTCTGTCTCTGGCTAGCACACACACCCTATGGCAAAAACCTAAAAAAATAAATAAATAAAATAAATAACTTAGAGTTACAGTTAAAAATATTTGAAAGCCCCAGCCTGAGCCATCATTTAAGCTACCTTTTGAGTTTTGGGCCCAGTGACTTAGTTCTTCGTGCAAAGAAAATTTGAGCTTTTTTTTTTTTTTTTTTCCAAAGGATGGTAATAGGAATCGTGTGATGAGGTCAGCTAAAGGTTCTAATGGAAAATTTCAATTTTGACTCAAAGGAAAAAATGTAATTGTTAGCATTTGCTGAGCATATATACCGTACTCTGTGACAAGTCCTTTACGTTCCTTATCGTAGCTACCCCTTAAAGTAGTGTTGTGAGGTAGTACTATTGTTGTAGTAACTTCAGAGAAGAAAGCAGCCTGAGGCCAGAGTGATCAGATGACCTGCCAAACTTACCCAGGCATGAGTATTTACTTCCCTAACTCCAAAGTACCAGCACTCTAAATACAAACGTATCTTACCTAAGTACTTCCTCATGAATGAGACACAGATGTAAAGGCTCTGAGGTATGAAAATGCGCACCTTTGGGGAGAGCAGTGAAAATGTAGGGGTAACCTGGCATATCCAACTTAGGAATAAGGGCCAGCAGGTGGCATGGTGGTTAAGGCTCTGGGCTCCCATATGGTCTACCACAGGTCAAGTCCCAGACCCAGCGGCTTGAAAACCACACCAGTTGCATGTGGGTATGTGCCAAGTGCCCAAAATCCCAAGAGGAGAATAGAGAAGGGAAGTGGGTTACAGTGTCGGGACCCTGCTGTTTCTCTTTCTATCTCTGTCCGTCTCTCACGGGAGAAATGAGAATAAATGGGCACCCTGCTGGGCTGTATCTTACCTGTGGAGGAGAGGCACCGGCAGGAGCACGTCAGGGTGGGCACTGAGCTGGAATAGAGGCGGAGGTCTGTAAGAGCGGCTTGACTCAGTGGCAGCCTCACACACGCACGTCGAATGGCTGACGTTCCATTTGCGAAATACCTGCTTGCTGCCAGAGCATGCCGTTATGCCTTACCGATCGTCTGAAGTTTCTTCATAATTTAATGAAGCACAGTCACCATTTTTATAGATGAGGAAACCGAGGCCAAATAAATGAGTGAGAAATGAAAGAATCCCGGTTAGGCTGTCTCCTGAGCATATAATAAACTCGTTTGTTTCCCACAAGAACCTTTTTGAGGCTAAATGTCTGTTTGGGAGCCGGCAGGTGGGGTGGCGGTTAAGGGTGCTGGACCCCCACATGGCTAACCACAGTTTGAGTCCCAGACCTGGCAGCTTGCTTTCTTGTCCCCCATCCCCCCACTCACTTTGTCCTTCTCTGGTCAAATTGGTCAAATTCAAATAAATATATAAATAAAGTTAAATGAAAGAATTATTTGAAAAGAAAGTAGTCATTAGTTATGTTTTTAAAAAATGTTTTATTTATATGCAGTAAGTTTGGAGAAACCAGTCTTACCTTTGTGAAAATATTTATTTATTTTATTTGCTCATGTGCTTATCAGAGAGAGAGAGAGAGAGTGAAAAAGCTAGCCACCAGATCTGGGACTTGAACCGCAGTTGGCCTTGTGGGGGTCTAGCACCTGAACCACCATGCTACCTGCCAGATCCACTCTTATCTTTTGAATCAACAGATTTTTAAAAAATTATTTATTCATCTATTATCATTATTTTTCAATTTGACCAGAGAGAGAGAAAGGGAAGGTGAAAAAGCAAGTTGCCAAGTCCAGGACTCAAACCTCAGTTGGCCTGTGGGAGTCCAGTACCCTTAACCACCACACCGCCACCTGCCGGCCCCAACACCTGTTTTTTAATTGTTATAAATAGCTTTTATGGCTGGCCCTATAGTGCAGCAGTTAAGCTGGATCCCACATGGCCAAGCGTGGTTCGGATCCTATCCCAGGTAGCTTGGAATACACCCAGGTATATGTGCGTGCCTGCCCCAGATGCTGGTGGCATGGAGAAATAGAGGAAGGTGCTTTCCGTGTCCCCTGCCTCCCTCCCCACCTTTCTCTGACTCTAGCCAATGTGCGCAACCTCTAGCAATACATGGAATGACAGTATCTTGTTTAGTGAAACTAGCATTGTCAAAACCAAACCAAACCTTGCTTTTGCTCCCTTGGAGAAGGTGTTAAAGAATGCCCACATACCCAGTTCTCACAAGAGAAACAATGTGCTCAGAAATCATCTAGAATTAGGAGCATCTGTCTTACCTATTTTCAATTTGCAGCTGATAGTTTTGAAAAGGTATTTATTTCAAAGATTTTCAGACATACTCCAAAAAAAGTGAGACTGGGCAAGGATCCCCTGTCCCTGATAACTTGTCCTGCAGACGCTAGATTGTGTTAAAATAATTCTAAGATATCATTTCACTAACACTGTCTCTAATAGGCAAGATGTTTTAAAAATATGAAGGGACCTTGGGACCAGCAGTTGGCGTAATGGGTACATTGCTGGACTCCCATATAGTCAGTGTGGTTCAAGTCCTGGACCCGGTGGCTTAAACTCATGCCGGACGTGTATGCATGCATGCCCAAGATCCTGAGAGGAGAATGGAGGAGAAGGGATTGCGGCATGGCCATCCCCCCCAGGGGCTGATTTCTTGCTTTCCGTCTCTCCATCTCTCTGTCTCTCTCTTTCTGGTGAGTGCATGCGCCCTATAGCAAAAACCTCATATGTATGTATATATATAATACATATATATATATACACACACACACACACACACACACACACACACACACACACACACATGAAGGGATCTTTAAAAAGTTCTTAGAGAAATGGGATTAACATATGAATGTATAGGGCCAGAAGGTAGCATTGTGGTTAAGACGCTGGACTCCTACATGGCTGACTGTGGTTCAGGTCCTGGGCCCAGCGGCTTGGGAATCATGCCGGACATGTGTGTGTGTGTGCCCAAGGTTCCAAGAGGAGACTGAAGGAGAAGGGACTGTGATGTGGCCATCCACCCAGGATAGGGAAATTTCTCACTTTTCCTAGCTCTGTCTCTGTCTCTCTCCAGTGAGTGCACATACTCTACAACAAAACAAAACAGAAAAATCTAACTAAAATTAATGCACTGTTTTCTATTGACCCCATATGTGTGGTCGATTATAATATTTTTGTCATTCTTACCAAAAAAAAGGTAAAATCCATACAATATTTTTCATAATACACATTTTCCACCAATTTCTAAAGGGCCCCCTCATATAATTTTATCATTATTAAACCTTTAGAATTAATACTTTCTTAATACACAGTTTGATTACTCTGTCTTCTAATGAGCTTTTGTAGTTTGTTTATTTGGCTTAGGGTCCTGTCAGAGTCTTTATATATTGCCTTTGGTTGATAAATCAGTAAGTCTCAGTAATTTAGGGTGGTTCTTCCTCTTCCTGTCTTTTTTCCTTGCCTTTAGTTACTTAATTAGTTAGAGGAATCAGGTCAAGGACAGGCTCTTCAAAAAGTTACGGAAAAATAAATATTATGAAGAAACTGCATGGATTTGAAGAAGTTTTATACAAAAATAAACTCTTATTTTAAGTTGGCTTTCTACAAACTTTTGGAAGTCTCTTCATATACCCAATAAAATTATCTTTTTAAAAAAAAAACATTAATTTTTAAAAATCTTTTTTGCCATAGGGCATGTGCTCTCGCTAGAGAGAGATAAGAGAGACAGTAAGAGGGGAAAGTGAAAAATCACCCCCTAGGGGGATGGCCACACTGCGATCCCTTCTCCTCCATATTCTTTCTGGCATTTTGGACATGTATGTAAGCACATGCGCCTGGCATGAGTTCCAAGCCACCAGGTCCAGGACTCAAACAATGGTCAGCCATGTGAGAGTCCGGCACTGTAACCACTATGCCACCTACTGGCTCAAAAACAATCCACTTTCTAATTGTATCTTCTTTTATTTTTAGAGAGATTGTTACTATAAGGCACATGTGCTCACCAGAGACAGAAAGCGAGAAACCACCCCTAGGGCTATGGCCACACTGCTGTTCCTTCACCTCTGTTCTCCTTTTGGGAGTTTGGGCATTCACACGCACACACACACACATGCACCTAGCATGAATTTTAAACCACCAGATCCAGGATGCGAACTGCGGTTGACTACGTGGGAGTCCAGCAATGTACCCATTGTGCCATCTGTTGGTCCCTCTAATTGTATTTCATGATATTATGTAGCATGTTCCTCTCTCTTTACTTTCTGAAAGCTGGTACATCTAGAGTCTTCATCAGAGTCAGGCGTGGTAGCTGTTGTTTGGCGAACAGGTCACGGTGGTGCTGTGTACACCTCGTCCATCACGCCAGGAGGAGCGACGCTTGCCATACCGTAGGCACCTGTTTGTTGAGGGCAGCCAGGTGATATCAGCTTGATTCCTGCATTACACAGTTCCCCATCAAGCTTTTATGTACTGTGTTTATACGCCATTGCTAGATCCATTATTCATACTCTCATTACATTTTTTTTTTAGATTTTTTTTTTTTTTTTTTTGCCATAGGGCACATGCACTTGCCAGAGAGAGAGAGACATAGAAAAAGAAAGAGAGAGAAAGTGAAAAAATCACCCCCTTTCCATCCATTCTCCTTTCAGGATTTGGGGCATATACCCACACATGCCCAGTGTGTCTTTCAAGTCACCAGTTCCAGGACTTGAATCATAGAGTCAGCTGTGTGGTGTCCAGCACCTTAACCACCATGCCACCTGCTGGCCCCATATCTTCTTATATTTTAAATTTATTTCTTTCATGAGAGAGTGAGAATGGACGAGAAGGAAGGAGAGAAGGTACCCCAACAGGATCTCATACCATAATCCCCACCTGCAGCTTTCCTGGCCCGCTGGGACCGCAGGTGCATGCATCTGGTGTGTATAGGTTGGCTGGAGAACAGAACCTGTGACCCCTCCACGAAGATCCAGCATGCTACCACTGCTGTCAGGAGCTAGCCTCTAAACCCATGATTTTATTAGGAATTTCGAAAGAATGACACAAATGAGGCAACTTGAAATAGTTCATGGAAAACTGGAATTTAAAGGTGTAGACGTTAGGACCAGCAAGTGGCATGGAGGTTAAGGCCACTGAATCCCACGTGACTGACAGCATGGTTCTAGTCCTAGACCCAGCAGTTTGGAAATCACACTGGGTGTGTGTGGTGCATGCATGCCCAAAACTCTGAGAAGAGAATGGAGGGGAAGGGATTGTGGTGTGGCCGTCCCCCCTGGGGGTGATTTCTGTCTTTTGCTCCCTCTTGCTCTGGTGAGTGCATGTGTCTTACTAATAAATGTATGTATGTGTAGAATTAATTTCTCAACAAAAGCCCCATCAATTTCAAGATTCTTTTGTAAGTGATGATCGTGCCAGCCATTTATTCCATCCTTTGATAACAGAGGGTCCTGGGAGTTGAACCATGAAAAGATGCTTTGGTGGGAAAACCGAAAACCGAAGGAGCCAGCTCAGGACTGTTGGGTGGATAGAGTGGCCGGTATTTGAGAAGAGAAGTGAGCAGAAGCACAGTCACGGTGGCGAAGAACCCGGTGGAGCTTTCCTCGGTGCCCCCTGCTAACGCGTCGGCTGCCTTTCTCAGAGCGCTCTCATGATTAGCAGATATTATCATTCTTTGGCCTTTCAGGAAGTCAGCAAAGAAAACACCTTGAGAAGCCCCAAAACGATTTCCATGACCTTCGCTCTTGACCAGTCCCTGTTGCTCTGTCTAAACCCTAGACCACTCCGCCTCTCAGTAGCCATTGCTCAGTGATGCCCTGTCTTCCAGGCAGTCCTGGTAAAGCCGTGTGCCGTCCCTGTTACAGTGCTGCTTTTGTTTATTTGTTTTAAGTCTTTTTGCCATAGGGTGCCTGCACTTGCCAGAGAGAGTCACACACATGCCCACACCTCGTGTGATTTTCAAGCTGCTGGGTGCAGAACTCAAACTGCAGTCGGTCACTTGGGAGTCCAGGACGTTGACCTCCATGCCTTCTGCTGGCCCCTGTTATGGTGCATCTCAGAAAGGCTTCTGGCTTCAGGATCTTGGCCCAGCTCCTGTGGCATAGCAGTAACCCCAGAGCCCCACAGAGCTGGAGGCTGGCAGTGAGCACCATTCGGATTCTGTTTATGACTCGACTGTGCAGTCGGCCACATGGGATCCACCACCCTAACCACCACCACACCACCTGGCTGGCCCAGTCTTCCACCTTTATTTTTTTTTTTTTTTTTTTTTTTTTTTTTCACAGGGTGAGTACTCTCACTGGAGAAAGACAGAAAGTGAGAGAGCAAGATATCGGGGGAAAGTGAGAAATCACCCATCCTTGGGGAGATGGCCAGGCTACAGTTCTGTCTCCTCCGTTCTCTCTTGGGATTCAGGGTGTGCATGCACACGTGCCCAGCATGATTTTGTAGCCGCCAGGTCCAGCACTCGTCACAGAGTCAGCCCTGTGGGCCCAGCACCTTCCCCACATCAGCTGCCGGCCCTCCGTCTATGGCTGCCGCTCCCTCTGCGGCCCTGTCCTGACGGACTTCTGGCGGAGTACCGTGACTGTGCTCTTCTCCTGCCCGACTGCGCCGTAGATGCCGTGTTTGTCTCTTGCTGTATGAGTAGACTTCATGTTACTTTGATTAGGACTCTTTTCAGAAACTGTCATGTCCTTCGTAGTGCCTCCAACTAGATCCTCTTCTGACATGTTTCACTAAGTTAGTCTGAGTTTATTTTGGTCCAAAAATTGTTTGAGGTCCACACATAATTTTTGTTAATAATCTGCATTTTCCAAGAACCTTTTGAAAAGCTCTTGTAGTACAATTTTTTATTCTGTATTTCTTCCTGTATTTATTAGCCAGAATTACTTTACAAGGAGGATTTTTTTCCTTACTAGCTATTAGGGTATTCTAAAATATAGATTACACAAGAAATGTAGGGTAAATACTTCACCTTGATCCTCATTCTTTTTCTCTTCTCTTCTCCGTTTGTGAGAGTTTGTGCATGTACCAGAGGGAGAAGACAGAGAGAGAAAGGGGAGGAGTGAGAAAGCACGCTCACATGGGGATTGGCCACACTGCAGTCCCTTCTCCCCCACCTCACCCTCCTTTTCATTTTGGGCATGCATATACATCCTGGCGTGTTTCTCAAGCTGCCAGATCCAGGATTTGAAATGCACAGTCACCCACATTGGATCCAGTCACCTTAACCACCATACCACAGGCTGGCCTGATTCTGTCTTTTAAAGAATCATTTCCTCAGTTCTTTTCAGAAGAGCTGATACCCTAGTAAATTACAAAGATGAACACTGAGCGTGTGTGGGTGATATTTTGAACTCACAGATTCTAACATGAGTTACCCTGTTTTTGGTCGGTGGGAGGACCCTCAAGTAGTTGTCCCCTGTGATCTTTTCTTTTCATTCTTTTTTTTTTTTTTAAGAGAGATTGTTGTTATAGACTGTGTCTGCTCACCAGAGAGACAGAGATACAGAGAGAAAGCGAGAAATCATCCCCCAGGAGGAATGGCCACACCACAGTCCCTTCTCCTCCATTCTCCTCTCGGGATCTTCAGCTACATAGAAGTCCAGCCACATAGCCATTCCGCCATCTGCTGGTCCCTCCTGTGTTCTTTTGACATGACTTTCCAATATCTAATAGCTTTCTTGCCTTTCATGAGAGGATTATTCTGATTTTATCTTTTGCATCTCTTACCTAATACCCAGTGATCCATTTCTCCAAAGTAGAACATGCATTTAAGACCATTGTTTTCTTTTTTTGTTGCTTTTTGAGAGATTTTTGCTATAGGGCACATGTGCTTGCTGGAGAGACAGAGAGACAGAGAGACAGAAAGCAAGAAATCACCCCCCCCGGGGGGGGTGACGGCCACACCACAATCCCTTCTCCTCCATTCTCCTCTTGGGATTTTCAGCACGCACGTACACAAGCCCAGCATGAGTTTTAAGACATTCGGTCCAGTGCTCGAACTGCAGTCGACCATGTGGAAGCCCAACTATGTAACCATGATGGCATCTGCTGGTCCCTGAAACTATTGTTTTCTTTATCCTGTGGTATCTCAGAGTGTGTATAGCTAACATGTATGTTCCTTTTCAGAGAGGAGTCACTACTCTCTTATTCTTCAGTTGCTCTGAAGAATGGCTCGCATTGTTAGTGGTTGTTGTCATCCCTCCAAAGTGAATTCTCTGCATCTCCTAATAGTTTGCATTTTACATTAGGTCATCTATCCGTTCAAAACACACCTTGTGAATTTTATGAAAAGCTGTGCAGCGGCTTTTATGTGATACTGAGAGAATAATAGCTTAATTTCATTCATATGAATAGAGCAAAATGCTTTTAACTTGGAAAGCAAGAATGATTTGTTTGGGTAGGGGCAGGGGTTAGGGAAGCTGGACAAAGGTAAGAGTTTGATTCTGACATGTGTTTGGAGATAAGTAATCTATCTAGTTAGAGTGATTGGTTAGAAAGTACCCCCAGGTCTAAGATGAGGAGACTTTCTCTTGCATCTGTTTTGTTACCAACGTAACACTGGAAAGCTGAGCAGAGGGAGTGCCTTGCCAAAGCCAGGAGGAAAACGTTCGTCTTTGACACTGTTTTTCCTCATCTTCTCTTAGTCTGTTGAGATGGATTAAAATCTGTTATTTTTCATTAGAGTCCCAAGAGCGGCCTGAAAGAGAGGATTTATCTAGAGGAGACCTTGGAGAAAACCGACGTGGTGGCGGACCCTGTGAGTACGCAGCCCGAGCGCGGCTGCGCTGTCCATACCTCAGCCGCCTTCAGCTCTCCTTGCGCGGAAGGTGCTCTACACATGTCCATGTGCACGTTTGGAGTGAAATCTCCAGTTTATTGAAGGAACTGAGTGAGGATTTGAATGAATGGAGAGATACTGCGTAGTTGGTATAAGGCTGCTTGCTATCATCTCATTATGGGGGTAAAATACATTTAACCTAAAACTTCCAACCACTGTTCAGTGTGCGTGAGGTGCAGTCCCATCGCTGTGCACCCCTCACCGCCATCCATCACCAGAACTCTCCACACTTAGGTTCATGCTCTCCCTTTTCCGCTCCCCAGCTCCTGGCCCCTGGCGATCACCGTTCTGCTTTCTGTCTCTGTGAATTTGCTATTTTTGGTGCTCATGTAAATGCAATTACACAGTGTTTGTCCTTTTTTGATCAGCTTACTTCACTTAGCAGAATGTCTTGAAGCCCTGCTTTATGCACTTAATGAAAATGAATTAGACATTTAAAAATAAGGTTCAGTGACAGCTTTTTTTTTTTTTTTTGAGAGGTAACGGCTTTCAATTCTGTATCATTAATGGGAATTTGTGGTTACTGTGTCTCACACTTATTAGCCTCTCTGCTAATCTTGTCTTATCATTTTCCCTTTGCCCTGTCGTCTTCACTTACTATACTTGATTTGATTTTTTTTAATTGTAAATATTTATGTAAGCCAACTTTACTTCTTTCTGTAACAAGGTCTAGGTGTGTCTGAATTCATAAATGAAGCATACAGAAAGGAATTAGAATCAGATAACCAAGGGCGTAGAGAGCAAAGGGTATTTACTATTTCTAGGGGAGATGTCTCCTTCCCCCAAAAGCAATCGGTACTGCGGTAATCACGCCCTCTACTACAGCAGCTCATGGCTTTGACCGTGTGAGGACCACCACGTTGGAAATAAAGTGGTCCAGGGAAAATAAGACCCATCCCAGTGGTTAAGTGAGCCATGTCTTTTTGATGGTTGGGTTTTCTTTTTCCGAATCTGACCGCCGTCTCCCATGCCCTGTTTCTCTTTCTGTCTTCCTCCACGTCACAGGACACGCAGTCACTGGTCGGGAGCCCCTCAGCCCGGACAGCGCCTCATATCATTGGAGCAGAGGACGATGATTTTGGCACTGAGCACGAGCAGGTGATGGCTGTTTTCTAAACACAAATGGTTACTTTTCCGAGATACCTCATTTGTTGCAAAATGAATGTTTTCTGAAGATTAAGGTAGCACTTGTAAGGGTTTGAAATTAAGTCTTAGTACCAACAGACCTTTGGGCTAAGTGCTTGTTTTAGTTTTACAATAGAAATGTCTGCTTTTAAAGCCTGTAAGGGGCCCTGTGGCCTAGTCATTAAGGGAACCAGATCCCACGCGGTGCACCAAGCAGTTGGAATCCCGTACCTGGTGGCTTAAAAAACATAATGGTCGCATGTGCATGCATACCCAAAACACCAGGATGGAGAAATGGAGGGGAATGGATTGTGGTGTGACCGTGTACTGTGGGAGGGAGGAAGGGGTATTTCTCTCTCCCTCACTCTGCCTCTCTAGATGCCTTGGGGGGGATATTTTTGTTTTTATAAATATAAGTTTTAAATATATAAAACTTTAATCAGGAAAGTCATGACATACTTTTCCATGCAAAAATGCATTATGACTGTCCAGACAACCCAAAATGTACACACACACACACACATATATATAAATACAGATATATGTGTGTGTGTGTATTTGATTACATAGCAGTAGTCAAACTGTTTATAGTGACCTTCCTGTTCCAAACATTCCTACTCAATGAGCAGATCACATTTTGTGTGTGTGTGTGTGTGTGTATGTGTGTGTGTGTGTGTGTAAACAGAGTTAAGAGTGAGAGTTAAGCTGTTGATTTATATCTAATACTTCATTTCATTAGTAGGGGATGGGAAAAGGAGTTTATTGAAAATGAAATAAATTTTTTTATTTCAAATCCCAGTTGCTCATTGATGGTGTATAGAATATATTTAGTGTGATTCTTGTCCCATGGTCTTACAAAATGCACCTAGAAGATTTTTAATAAGTCTTTTGGAATTCTCTACCTAGACAACCATGTTGGCTGTGAATGGAGACAGTCACTGTCTCCTTGTTTCCAATCTCTTCATCCTTTATTTCTCGTTCTTGTCTTTACTACACTGGCTGGGACATCTGATACAGGACTGAAAGGGGATGGCAAGACTTCTTTGTCTTTCCCAGTCCTAGGAGAAAGCGCTCAGTCTTTTCTCATCAAGTATGATATTAACTGTAGGAATTTTTGTCGATGCTAGTTACTAGGTCAACCATGGTTCGAGTCCCAGACCCAGAGGCTTGAAACTCACACTGGGTGTTGTGTGCATGTGTGCCCAAGATCTCAGGAGGAGGGTGGAGGAGAAGGGATGTAGCATGATCATCCTCCCCCCAGGGAGAGATTTCTCACTTTCCCTCTCACTGTCTCTCTGGAGATCACATGTGCCAACAGCAAAAACCTCAAAAAAAAAAAAAAAAAAGAAAAGAGAAAAGAAAAAGAAATTATTTGGAAAGTGAGCTTCTTCTGTTTCCTGGAAGATATTGTCTGGAATTGGTATTATTTGTTTAGATTAACTTTCTTCACTAATTTATGTAAATGTGAAAAATTATATGGAAATTATGGTGCTGATTTGCATTAAATTTAATAGTTACTGTTTTCCATGTTCATCATATTTAGAGGGATTATGAAAACATCCCAGGAACTGCTATCTTACTTAAAGTCATTATAACTCCATTTCCCACTTAGATTTTAAAAAAAAGAAAAAGAAAAACAGCCATTCCATTATTGGGCAAAAAGCCATTGTTATGTGTTCAGAAATGCCACACCTGTTCACAGACTAATTGTGTACATCTGAACTCCTTAATAATGATCTCCTAAACTTAGCTTTCTTCTCAAATTGCCCTCTCACCTATCCCTGAGCGCTGATTAACTTGAAGAGGAAGACAGCGCATAGCCTGTGGTGCTGACGCACGCCAGCGACACGTTTGACTCGTTCTGTTGCGTGGTCGTGTGAGATGCAGAAAGCTGGGTGCAGGGGAGCCCATGCTGCTGCTGTGCTGAGTGTTGGGAATCGCTGACGCAGGGCTGCTTCTTCTTGCAGATCAACGGGCAGTGCAGCTGTTTCCAGAGCATCGAGCTGCTCAAGTCTCGCCCCGCTCACCTGGCAGTGTTTGTGCACCACGTGGTCTCGCAGTTCGACCCTGCCACGCTGGTAATGTATTTTACAGTGCAGCTGTCCTTGGCCGATTCAGAGTTCTCGTGTGACTTGTGCACCATGGCACTTTTCATACTCACAGGATGAGCAGGCAGACTTATTTCGGTTTTCCTAACATAGGATAGATACGAAAGATCCTTAAAATGCTATTTTAA
>NW_006159725.1:388394-396535 GCF_000334495.1 Tupaia belangeri chinensis
ATATAAAAGAACATTAAGATGTTTATATGTATCTCGTATAAAAACACACACATATGCACATCCAGATTTTTACATGTACATAATTAGAATAAGGGGGTGAAAAGAGAGAACACACACAATACGCATATAAATATATATATACACACACACACACACACACACACACACACACATATATATATATATATATATTCACACACACACTCGCACACACATTCTCACACATACATACATGGATCCAAGTAGTGGCAAAGTGGTCTGACGTTTGGAGGCACAGGTTCACAGAGTGTCGGGAAAGACGTCACTCACACTGAAATACGCGGTGGTGGTGTCTGACTTTCCTAGTAGAAACGTTTGTAAAGTAGTGAGTTTCATTATCGGCCTTGCTGGGGGTGACAGCAGTGAGCCCTGCTTCTCCACACCCGTGCTGCCATCCCTGGTCTTCCCATTCACAGTTCTCGTCGATGACTGCCTGGTTCCTTCTTCCCTAAGCCCTCATCACCTCTCTGAGTCTCTTCTCAGCTCATGACCTCGCTGCTTCTCTGAGGCAAGCGAAGAGCAGAAGAGAACTCATGGCAGATACAGGCCCACCTTCACCCTGCCATGCACTCTGCCCTTTCTGCCCGTGCTGGGAGGCCAGCTCGTCCCCTGTGCACGTAGTGTCTTCTCATGCCTGCTCAGAGGTTCACTCAGTTACCCCTCTCTTGCTGCATCAGCTTGTTCTCCACGGATTGGCTCACATTAGCATGCAAACACTCTTCCTCTCACCTCAGACGCACGCAGCCCCACTTCTTCCTCTGGTTCCTGCCCCATTTTCTTTGTATCCTTTCACAAAACTGTGAGCACACATTCACATTGTTAAAAACACTTTCCTTCTTAACAAGGACTTCCTTGACGACTGACTTAAAGCATCTCTCCCTTCACTTGCTGTCAGTTCTGTGCAATTTTCGGCCATATAACTTATACTTTATTATTTGTTTGCTTATGTATCTCCTCTCCTACCTTGAATGTAAGCTCTATCGGGCAGTATCCATGTCCTGTTCATTCATTTCCATGTCTCCAATACAAAACAGTTCCTAGCACATAGTGTCACTCAGCTAGATGTGAATAAATTGGAGATTCCTATTATATTGTCATTGTTTAAATTATTACACATGGGGCCAACTAGCAGAATGGCAGTTTAGGCAACTGGATCCCACATGGCTGACATCATGGTTCAAATTCCCAACCCAGCAGCTCAAAAAGTACACTGGGCATGTGTGTAAGCTTGCCCAAAATCCCAAGAGGGGAATAGAGGAGAAGGAATTGCAGCGTGACCATCCCCCAAGAGGGTGCTTTCTCACTTCTCTTCCTCCCCTCAAGCAAGTACATATGCCACATAGCAACAATTTTTTAAATACAGAATATTACATATGTTTATTAAAATACTATATTTTCATGAAGAAATGACAATGTATTCAACTATATTTGAATTTTATATTTCTTTTTTTTTTTCTTTTGAGAAGTTTTTGCTATAGGGTGCATGCACTCACCAGAAAGACAGAGAGAGACAGAAAGTGAGACATCACCTCTCGGGGGAATGCCCACACCGCAATCCCTTCTCCTCTCAGGATCTTGGGCACGCACACACACGCACCTGGCATGCGTTTAAGCCACCGGGTCCGGGACTCAATCCGCAGTATACTATATGGGAGTCCAGCGACATAGCCATTATGCCAACTGCTGGTCCCTGAACTTTATATTTCTTAGTGGAGCTCTAAGCTAAGTCAAAACTGTACTTTGCTGCTCATGATCTGTGTCAATATTAAAGGGTAAGGATTCTGGTCGATTAATTTGTTAATTATTCTTTTATGCTACAAGTTACATTTTTTTCATAAATACCACATATACAAATGAACTTTTTTTAACTATACTTTTTTGTGCTTGTGCTTTTAAGAGTGCTTTTTAAGAACATTGATTTGAGCTATTGCCTGGCAACTTCAGTTAAAGAGAACATTTGAAGTCCCTTTCAGTGTTCAGATAACTATAAGAGATACCATCATTTTAGCAGTAACTTATTTTAAAATTTAAAACTTAAGCTATGATAAAAATTGTTTAAATTCGGGGCCGGCAGGTGGCGTGGTGGTTGGGGGCGCTGGACTCCCACATGGCCGGCCGTGATTCAAGTCCTGAATCTGGTGACTTGCTTTCTCACTTTCCCTCTCTCTCTCTCTGTGTCTGCATGATCAAACTGGAAAGTAACAATAATAATAAATAAAGTTAAAATAAAATAATTAAAATAAATTGTTTAAATTCTAGGCGTATATGACTTAAATAGGCATATAATCCAAAGTAATCGCGAGGCTACGATATCCCCCTAAATGCGAAGTAATAAAATTGCCCTCCTGGTTGGATGGGAGGGGAGCGCAACCTGGGTAGGGACTCACAGCTGGAATCACGACGGGCACGTTCTAAAAAGGAGTGAGTTCTCAGAGTTACGTCAGTTACTTCAGGAGACTCACTAGAAACAAGATTCTGAACACCCAACGTGGATATCCAATGAGTTCTCAGAGCTACGTCAGTTACTTCAGGAGACTCACTAGAGACAAGACTCTGAACATCCAACGTGGATATCCAATGAGTTCTCATTGGGAGTATGACTGTTTTGAGGACTCTTTCATTTTGCATAGGAAAATGATTGGGAATAGAATAGAATGAGTGGTCTGTAGGGTGAACTTCTCAAGTACAGGAAATGAAAATCATGATTATATATGAGTACGTTTTTCATGTGATAATATACACATAGTTTAGGTTTTATCTTTATTGATTCAGCTCTTATATAGCTGACCATAGTAACTCACGGTTCTAGAAAGCCAAAGCCCCCCCATACCCAGTAGCAGTAAGTACGCCACGGAAGCAGTCAGTCGCCCAGTGAAACGGCTGTCGGCAGTCCCTTCTAGCACCATCCTTGGGAAATGGGCTTATTTTCAAGGTTAAACAGTCGAATGTTCCAGAGCTAAGAATTTAGATGAATGAACGAGCTAGTGCATGAATGTGCCAGAAAGAAGACATATCCCAGTTGTATTTCTTTGCTTTACTCAAGTATTTATACATACCTTGAAAAGTCTATTGTGCTGTTTCATCTCCTGTTTCCATTTTGTTTTAGCACCTGAAAGTTTCTGTTCCTGACGAGATATCTGTGGATCTCGGTAAGTGTGGAGTGCGCTGTCCTGGAGGATGATGTCTCCAGGCTCGCAGCTCGGCCCCTCTCCAGGTTTACCTGTCCCCGGGTGGCTCGTTGATCCCCTGAACCACAGAGGGAAGTCTGTAATGCATGCAAGGATAAATGAAATTAAATTCTGAGGTGAAGGCCCTCAGTGAAGATGCACTGAGGGCTTGTCTTGGGCCTGCTCCAGCTTAGGTTGGTCAGCTGGCCTTGCTTTGTCGCCGGTCTGCACAGAGCACACCTTCAGATCAGCTCATTGCTTTCTTCCTCTTTGTGCAGAAAAGAGGAGGCCTGAGCTTATTCCTGAGGATCTACATCGCCACTATATCCACACCATGCAAGAAAGAGTTCACCCAGAAGTTCAGAGGCACTTAGAAGATTTTCGGTAAGCTTGGTGCTAGATAAAACCTGAGACGGTTATTTTGAATTCATTTTTGTTGTTGTTTTAAGAGAGATTTTTACTGTAGGGCGCATGCACTTTCTGGAGAGATTGTAAGCAAGAGATCATCCCCCCAGGGAGGATGGCCACACCGTTACTCCTTCTCCATTCTCCTCCCAGGATCTGGGGCACACACGCACACACGCCCAGCAGGATTGTTATGCTGCCCAGTCTGGGCCTTGAGCCCACGTGGGAGCCCAGTGACACGACCATTACGTCATCTGCTGGTCCCAGAAGTATTTTGTTTTTTAAGCTGGAAAAAGTTACACCTTACGTAGCTTAGCAGTAGGTTATCCATGTGGTTTCACCACGTTACTAACATGTAGCACACACCTGGAAGCAATGGTCCCTCGTCCATACTCCTTGTCCTTCAGGATGTGAGCTCGGCGCCGTGTCTGTGCCTGGTATGTTCCAGGGTCCTGTGAACGAGTGCCTTCGGAACCTTTTCCCCTCTGGTATCGTGGGTGAGATCAGCCCCATAGATAGGAAACTGTCACTCCAGCTGTGGAGACTGATGAAATGGCTCCACAGGGAGATATTTCCCTCGGTCACTCAGGAGACATCTCTTGTTCCCCACAGGCAGAAACGTAGCATGGGACTGACCCTGGCAGAGACCGAGCTGACCAAGCTCGATGCAGAGCGGGACAAGGACCGGGTGGCTCTGGACAAGGAGCGGGCGTGTGCAGAGCAGATCGTGGCCAAAATCGAAGAGGTGCTGTAAGTAACAGGACCTGCGCAGGGACGCCCTCACTGCTGGAGTGCCGGCTGTGCTTGCCGTGCTGTGGGACAGGTTTGGAAGGGCAGGCAGGCCGTGTGTGTGGAGTTGTTTATTTTGTCACAGTAATCAAAAATCTAGGGATTTTGTTGATATTTTATTTCCCATGTTTCTTTTTTGGGGTGTTGGTAAATGAAGAACTCTAAAATTTCAAGTCAGTGATCAAAAACAGGTTGAATACTTGCATTAGTTTCCATGTACGAGCTTCGGGAGTATTTCCTACTGTAGCTATGCACAGGTGGTGACGCGAGTGTGGAAGTGTGTAGTTCCTCTGGGATTAGGGGTCTTTGCTGTTTTATGCCAGGTCACAGATCTAGGGTGGGGCTCAAACATTGTTCTGTTGGTTCAGGTATCTGAGTTTGATAGCACCCTTCCATTAAACGTTTACATTTTATTTTTATGTGTTTTTATTTTTTTAGGATGACTGCTCAGGCTGTAGAAGAAGATAGAAGGTAAAATAATTGAAAAAAGAATTTTGACAAATAAAAGAAGCCACCTTTTCTCCTGTCTGCCCTGAACTAAATTCACTTCTTTTCATTTATAAATATAGACTGTGGTCTCCCTCTGGTGGCCTATATTTTATTTGACTAATATTCTCGTGTCATCCCGAGTAGACTCCTTTTCTGTCTGCAGTGAATAGATCTTCATTTTTTGCTTGAATAAGTTCAATAATTGCAGCATTGGGACTTTGGAGATTATTTGATGTCTTTGTTATCCCCCACCCTCCCTGGAAGCCTGGTTTTACTGAGCTCTTTCTCCTCTAGTTCCACGATGCAGTATGTTATCCTCATGTACATGAAGCACCTGGGAGTCAAAGTGAAAGAGCCTCGGAATTTGGAGCACAAGCGAGGTCGGATTGGGTTCCTTCCCAAAATCAAGGTGAGGCTACGGTGACGGGTGCTCAGGGCTTCGGCTTCCTACATTGGCTTGCAGGGTTCTCCTCCTCGGTATTTCCTGACTCAGCATATTAGAGCTAGGCATGCTAGCAGGGATAAGGTACGGGCCCCGTTCCCAAGAAACTTCAGATCTAGTGAGAAATCGACACATGTAGGCCAGTAATTAGGCAGGGAGAAAGAGAATAGCAGATTCCACGGGGAGCACCCCAGCCGTTAGTGCCTCGCTTCCTTTCACTGCCCATCCCAGCTTGCAGTTACCTGTGTGTGTAGCGTTGTGTAGACTGTAAGGCTCTGAGGGCGAGGCCCATCTTCATGACCACCTCCACCTCTACACGCCATGAGCTTCGAGCGGGTGAAGGGCTTAGAGCAAGCTGGCGGGAGAGTGTTATAAACCACACATTCCTTTTCCAAAATGGTCAGCTCTGAAGAGTTTGAAAGACATCCTGAGTCTGACATGCACAGCAGTGCTGTGTGCCACCCACTCGTGAGTGCTGGTGTGTGTGTGTGTGTGTGTGTGTGCACGTGTGTGTACGCCTCGGCGCATGCACTTTCCCTTACAAAATGTCAGGGTCTTTCATTATTACAATTGCACTTTCATGTTTGAAAGCAACAGAAGAAATGTACCTCTGTGACGCATCCCTTGTCTCTCTTACTGTACCTCAACTCTAGCAAAGTATGAAGAAAGACAGAGAAGGCGAAGAAAAAGGGAAACGAAGAGGGTTCCCTAGCATCCTGGGCCCCCCGAGGAGACCCAGCCGGCATGACAACAGCGCAAGTACGTTGAAGGTGGAGGGGCTGCCCTCCCGCCAGCCCTCCCACCTTTCCCTCTGCGGCCTCTTTTGCTAGAATGAGTCGCTGGAGAGAGGCGTGGTTGACACGGCATCACTGAGGCCCAGTGTGCCTCGTTCCCCTGCAGTGTTATTTCCGAATTGAGTGGCCCATCCCCACCATGTTGCTACATAATGTTCACAGATACCTTCTTTACATTTTTATAAATCCCTTCTTTAATGATGGTGAGTATTCCGTGAGAGTCGCTAACATTACTCAGCTGTTCTGATGTTCGTGGACATTCCGGTTGTGCTTGTTAAATGGAAGAAGTGGCACGTGCAAGGCGCTCCCCCCACTGTCAGGCTCTCTGTGTGTGTGTTGACCGTTCCCCCCACTGTCAGGCTCTCTGTGCGTGCGTTGTCCACTCCCCCCACTGTCAGGCTCTCTGTGCGTGCGTTGTCCACTCCCCCCACTGTCAGGCTCTCTGTGCGTGCGTTGACCGTTCCCCCCACTGTCAGGCTCTCTGTGCGTGCGTTGACTGTTCCCCCCATTGTCAGGAAGTCGGTGCGTGTGTTGACCGTTCCCCCCACTGTCAGGCTCTCTGTGTGTGTGTTGACCGTTCCCTCCACTGTCAGGCTCTCTGTGCGTGCATTGACCGTTCCCTCCACGCTGTCCCGCAGACCTGCAGTTCTCCGTTCTGCTTAGCCCCTCCCTGCCCCGCAGGCCCCTGTGCAGAGGGAAGAGCCCCTTAGAGGGCCAAAGGAGAGACAGGCCTGGGGGTGGCATGGGCGGGTGACCAGGCCGGGAAGTCCTCCGCGTCCCGGCCACTTTCACATTCACAAGTAGTGGCAGACGTGACACTGAGTGTGCTGCGTGGTGAGGAGTCCTCACTCCAGTGCACAGGGCCGCTTGCCAGCAAGCACTGAAGCGGTAAAGGGAGCTTTCAGACAGGAGGTCCAGGACAGGGGGTTTCACTGGCACTGACCCGAGTGCCAAGGGGTGTGGAGGAAGAATTTTAGGTACTAGAAGTTGGGGCTAGCTGAGGGGTGTCAAAAGCTGTGGGTGCCCCGTGCCGTGGAACATAATGACCGTGTCAGCTCCTCCTGGTGACTGACGTGAGCGAAGGTGATGGGCAGAATGGAGACTGGGCTGGGTGGTCTCCGGGGCATGTCAGAGTGACACTGAGTGTCAGAGCAGTGGGGTCGGCCTAACTGAGAACACAGAGTGAAGGGCTTGTCCTCAGGTCACAGGTGATCCCTGCTGTACCACCGGCCACAGTCTTAGCACTCCCCTCCCCACCCACCATCGCGCTCCTCAGCTCCTCCGCCCTCGCCCCACTCGCAGCTTCTCGCCTGGTGACTGCCCTCCCCGCCTCTGCCCTCGCCCCACTCGCAGCTCCACTCCTCGACTGGTGACCACCCTCCCCACCTCCGCCCTCACCCGACTCGCAGCTCCACTCCTCGGCTGGTGACTGCCCTCCTCGGCTCTGCCCTCGCCCCACTCGCAGCTCCACTCCTCCAGCTCCACTCCTCGGCTGGTGACTGCCCTCCCCGCCTCCGCCCTCACCCGACTCGCAGCTCCACTCCTTGACTGGTGACTGCCCTCCCGCCTCTGCCGCCCTTGCCCCACTCTCTTCTCCCCCTGCCCCTTCTGTTTCCTGTGTTGTCCTCCACCTCTTCTCCCTTTCTCTCTTCTCCCTCCCTTCCTTGCCCTCACTCTTTTAGTCTATGTTTTGTTCTGTGTAATAATTCATGTTTTATATTTCTAGGACCCAGCATATTCCAGATACTTTTTCATATCCTTTACTGAAAAATATTTTTTTCAGATTTTTAAATTTAAAGCTGGTGTGCACCATAGATTGTTAACCACTGCCTTCTGCTCAGTTGGCAGAGCCATGGAACTGCAGAAGGCGCGCCACCCTAAGCACCTGTCCACACCCTCGTCTGTGAGTCCGGAGCCTCAGGACTTCGCCAAGTCACGCCAGAGCGGGTTGGTGAATGAAGGACCAGATGCTGGGTACCTGCCTGCCAATCCCATGTCCTCTGTGGCTTTAGGGGG
>NW_006159725.1:396564-404015 GCF_000334495.1 Tupaia belangeri chinensis
ACGACACAGGTGAGCTAATGCTGGTTCAGGTTAACCAAGTTTCAAGGTTTTATTTGTGTATTTTACTTGATTTATTATTATTATTTTTAAAATTTACTATAGGGCACATGTGCTCACCAGAGAGAGAGAGAGAGAGAGAGAGAGAGAGAGAGCCTCCAGGTGTAGGACTCAAACTGCAGTCATCCATGTGGGAGTCCAGTGCCTTACCCACCAAGCAGCTGCTCGCCCCTGAATCAAGATTTTAAAATAACACGCCAACCGAAAAGTAGAGTGACAGATTATTTTAATCAGGAATGAGTCCACTTTAATTTAGTTTTAATATTTTAATATTCCACAAGCCATGAAAAGTCTATGCAGAATGATCATTTCTAGGTACCATCCATCCAAAAGGTGTTTTTTGAAGTCAGATAGAACGGGCTCCCTGAAAACCATCTGTAATGAATGATTTTACAAAAAAAAGAAATGGTACATACCTAAAATGTACTTGACGGTTTGAAATGCACAGGCAGTAACCCAGAAGGTTTGAAGAGGAATGAACGAGGGGTATGCTGCGTCGGGTGGCTGATAAAACCGGGCACTAGGCATAAACAAACCTGCCACCTTCGGGAAGAGCGACTTCGAATTGAGAATCCTGTATCCATCCTAGCCACCCATCAGGCGCGAAGGAAGAATATAGATATTTTCAGACGTGCAAGAATCCAAAGTTTAACTGAAATGCACCTTTTCTTGAGAATTATTTGAGGCTAACCGTTTACAGCAAAATGAGAGAAGCATTAAGAACAGAAATGGCGGGCCAGTAGGTGGCATGTTGCTTAAAGGGGCTGGACTCCCACATGGGCGACCATGGTTTGAGGCCAGGACCTGTGGCTTGCTTTCTCACTTTCCCTCACTCTCTGTCTCTCTCTGATCAAACTGGAAAATAATAATAAATAAAGTTCAATTAAAAACTAATTTTTTTAAAGAACAGAAATGTCATGTGATTTAGGGACCAATGGAGGTACCCAGGAACGAGGCAAAGGACAGTTCTAGGATGACGGGCATGTCTCAGGAGAGACACGCTCTCCTGACTGGAACACAGGGATTAGGAAGAGAGAGATTTTAAGCAGTTGATGGTATGAGACAGCAGATAAAAAAAATTTGAGACTTGATAAAATTATATTTGGCAGCAAGAAAAGAAAGGCATTTAGAAATGCTATAAAAAGAAAAAAAAAATTGAGACCAGCAGAGGGCATAATGGTTATGTCACTGGACTCCCATGTAGTCAACTGCAGTTCAAGTCCCGACCTGGCAGCTTAAAACTCATGCCGGGCACGTGTGCGTGCATGTCTGTCCAAGATTCCGAGAGGAGAATAGAGGAGAAGGGATTGTGGCATGGCCTCCCACCTATGGGGTGATCTCTCTCTTTCTGTCTCTCTGGCGAGTACACGTGCCGTATAGTAAAAACCTCTCTAAAAAAACAAATAAATAAATAATTGTTTAAGGCCAGCAGGTGGCATAGTGCTTAAGGCTCTAGACGCCTGCTGGCCGACTGTGATTTGAGTCCTGGACCTGCCTTGAAATTCATGCTGGGCACTCAGGTGTGCACACCCAAATCCCAGGAGGAGAACGGAGGAGGGAATGTGGAGGGCCATGCTTCCTGGGATGTAATTCCTCACTTACCCTCTTACTGCCTCTCTCTGGCGAGCTCTCACACCCTATGACAAAAACCCTAGAGAAAAAAAGAAACAAAGGCATGACTTAAACATGAGCAAAATAAAAAAAAGGCGTGATCTGAGAGCAGTTGACTGAGTATCAGACTTTACTGTCAGAAACATTCTCTTCTTAGTGACCCAGGGTTGTGTCATTGAACAACTAGACATCCTAACAAGACACCTCTTCACCTGGCAGAAACAGTGTGTCTTATGCGTACATGTCATGCGTTATATACCTGTGTCATGTATTGTACATATATGTCATGTGTTGTACATACCTGTGTGCTGTGTATGACAACATGTGCATTATTAGAATAATATCGGCATTCTTTTTTGGTTTTCAAACTTCCAGGATCATCCTCCTAGGCGTAGCACAGAATGTTCCGTTGTACGTGCAGAGCAGAACATAAAAGTAAAAAATACTCTTAATGACATAAGTGAAAATGTCGTTGAAAGAAATGAAAGGTGAAAGAAGTAAGTGAGTACCCATCGGGGGAGTTTGTGGTCACTGAGTAACCTAGTCTGAGTAGGAGAGAATTGAGATGCCAACTCCTCGATGGAACAAAAATATAGATTGAACATTCAAACTTAGGTAATAACCTGGGACCAGCAGATGGTGTGATTGTTGAGTCTCTGCAGTCCCACGTCGTTGACTGCAGTTCAAGCCCCACACCTGGTGGCTTGAAATCACGCCGGGCATGTGTACATGCGTGCCCAAGATCTCGAGAGGAGAGTGGAAGAGAAGGGATTGCGGCATGGCCACACCTCCAGGGGACTGATTTCTTGCTTTCTGTCTCTCTGTCTTTCTGGTGAACATATGTGCCCTATAGCAAAAGCCTCTCCCCCCAAAAAGAGAAAGAAAACACTTAGGTAATAACCAACCAGCCAATAATAATAATAATGTAACTATTAGACATGGGGAAGAAAAGGGGGTAAACGAAGGTGGGAAGTTTAAGTGAGTAAAATCCTCAGAGGGGAAAGAAAAAGATACAATCTAAGGATAATAAAGCAAGGAAAATAAATAAAAGATTATTTAAAGTTAGATCAGCATAATAACTAAGATTTGAAAACATGAAGAAGGGCGGACATTGGAACTAGAAAAGGGTAAGATGGGAGAATGTCACCCCTCAGCAGGCATCCTGCACTGCTTGAGTTGTCGTCATTATCTATGTTGGTTTTTAAGAAGCTGCTTTAGAAATTACTTTCCTGTTTATTTTAGTGCATTTAAAGTTTTCATATGACAGACTTCTGGTCCTTGCTAACCTACAACTGTTTAAATAAGAATGTGGCTATGGATTAGGTTGGAGCTCTTCTGGGGACCGTTTTTTGTCATCAGTGACTTATGTGTGAGCACTCTTCAATGTCTGACTTTTGTCTCTGCAGGGTCAAAGCAAGTTGGAGAAGCACCAGCTTCGGGAGACTCCGTAGACGGCCCGCCTCGCACTCCCAATACCGTCTTCGATTTCCCAGCGCCTCCCTTAGAGCAAGTGCAGGAGGAGGACTGCGAGGTGGAAAGGTAACTCAGCGGGCGCCGAGAGGCCGAGCGTGCCGTCAGAGATGGTCTGAATCCTGCACTGTTCCCATCCTTTGTAGTTTGCAGTGTGTTTTCCCATGTAATGTTTTGAGAACTAGCACTTGTTTGTAGTAAATATTAGATAGGTACTGATATTTTCTTCAGTGTATTTTATATTAAATCATTACAATACTCAAAAGAACTCTTTATCAAGATCCTGGAGGTTAACCCAGTTTTGAGTATCTTTGGCGTGTCTTTCTTGATCGCCGTTTCATGTTCGTGTTGACTATTTACTCTCCGTTGTTTCAGGATGACTGAACATGGGACACCAAAGCCCTTTCGAAAGTAAGTAAAACTTAAGTAGCTCTCGATAAAAACACATTTTAAGAAATAAAGCTTTCGTGGCTGAAGTCCTAGTTTTAAAGACAAAGAAACCCTGACCACAGATCTGTTAGCCAGAATAAAAGAAAGTTCTTAATAAGCACAAACCATGCTAAAGATATCTACTGAACTGTTACAGACAACACCTACTAGCCTTTTTTTTAAAGAGGTTTTTGCCTTAGGGCACATGCACTGGCCTGGGGGGGGTGGGGTGGGGGGACAGAAATAGTGAGAGGGAAAGTGAAAAACCACCCTCACCCCACAGGCAATTAGCCACTCTGCAGTCTCTTTCTCTGCATTTTTCTCCCAGGATTTTGGGCACACACACACACACACACACACACACACGTGTGCGCGTGCACACACATCCTGCATTCATTTTCAAGTCACTAGGTCCGGGATTCAAACCTCAATCGGCCCTGTAGGAGCCCAGTGACATAACTGCCATGCTGCCTATTAGCCATTCTGCAGGAGAGGATGGTGTCTCGGGCTCTGTGCTGAGGCAGATTCTGGACCCTGACTGATGTGCTGTAATTTAAAGACTCGGACTATTTCCCATTGGCCACCTGAAGTAAAAAGAATTCACCATTTTTCCTTGTTAGGTTTGACAGCTTAGCTTTCGGAGAAAGTCAAAGTGAGGATGAACAATTTGAAAACGACTTGGAGACGGATCTGCCCAACTGGCAGCAGCTCGTCAGCCGGGAAGTATTGCTGGGCCTAAAACCTTCTGAGATCAAAAGGCAGGAAGTGATTAATGGTGAGCCAGATCATTCGCGGTTGTTAGTGTTCACATATATTGAGTTTTTATCAGAGTAAAGCAAACCTCAGCCTTGAAGTTTGCTTCACATATTCTCTTAGCCTTTTATTTTAAACGAAGAGAAAAGTAAGCTGGATAGATGATCCTTGAAGTCTTGAACTCAAAAAATGCAAACGATTCTGTGACTTTTATTGATAATTTCAAAGGAAAATGTGTCTAGCCTTTGAGATGGTTAAGACTCATTGCACTATAGATCTTAAATTCGAAAGATTGTTGCTTCACTGTCTGCTTATTTTCTGTGTAAATGGTGACCGACAATGCTCAGGCAGAGGGAGACGAGTCAGCGAATCACGACCAGAGTGGATGAGCGCAGAGGGAAAGCCGGGACCAGGGCCTCCTGTGGCCTCGTGCGGTGTTCGATGTCCCCCTGACACGTACACGACATACATGTGGCATGGGTGCTGTGCCCGCGAGTGTCCCCAGGATGTGATTTAAATAAATACCTTCCTGTTTCTGATGACATTGACACACAGTGATGTGAGGGTTTAGGGTTTATAGGCACATTCGATAACCAGAAGGTATTATTCTGAAGAGGGCTCAAGTTAAAGACTCTATGATGGGGCTTAACACCTCGCTGTCACACTTGTGAAAAGTGGGTATTAATAGAAATGGATTGCGTGATCTGATGGTACACTTTTAAGTACCAAACAGTTCTGAATTATTTTTCTGTTTGTTTTAGTATTCAACTCTCAGAGCTAGGACGTAGGAAAAGTTCATGGGATCAGAGATAGACACTTGCCCTTCTCTAAATGATAAATAATTTATTTTATGACTTAACTCATCTGGCCCCCAATTCCAACTAAAGACTATGTTTGGTCTCATGGAATTATTTTGAGTAAGGCGATGTTTCGTGTCTCCTTGTTTTCTGCTTAGAACTGTTCTACACCGAAAGAGCGCACGTTCGAACCCTGAAGGTTCTCGATCAGGTGTTCTACCAGCGAGTATCCCGAGAGGGAATCCTGTCACCTTCGGAACTACGGAAGATATTTTCAAACTTGGAAGATATTCTTCAACTTCATAGTAAGAGACGTTTGTTGTTACGTCATTCCTACCATTTCTAATGGCGCAAAGGCTGTGAGCACCAAGAGCCACCACATAGGCCTTTGAAAATCCTGTGTGCACCTGCTACCATTCCAGCAGTTAAGTGTGGGGGTATGATGTAAGTAAAGAAGGGATTGGATCTTTAACCAGGTCCTTTTCCCTCACAATCAACCTTTTGTATACAAAGTGTTAACACAGGGTTTGGGGCCAAAGTTAGTGCCTAATTTGAAAGAAATGAATAGTCAAAATTATCCTTGAGGGACCAGCAGATGACATAATGGCTCTGTTGCTGGGCTCCCACATAGTGACAGCGGTTCGAGTCCTGGACTCAGTGGCCTAAAACTCATGCCGGGCACATGTGGGTGCATGCCCAAGATCCTGAGAGGAGAAGGGATCGTGGTATGGCCATCCCCCCGGGGGGGGATTTCTTACTTTCTGTCTCTCTGTCTCTCTAGAGAGCATAGCCACCCTGTAGCAAAAATCTCTCTCTAAAAAAATTAAAAAATGACCCTTGAACATTTTCTGTCAATTGTGTGTGTGTGTATGTATGTGTGTGTGTTTATGTTTTTATGAATTTACCAATAATGAGAGTCTGTGTAATAATATGATTGACTATATTTTATTAATAGCAGTATACCACAGATAATCCCACGGAGGGATAAGTTTTAGGAACTTTTTAGTTACGTGGAGCGCATGTGCGAGTCTGTGAAACTGCCTTGTGGACTCTCGTGGTTGTGGTCGCATGGGGCGTCTTTAGACAGCAGTGGGATGCTTCTCGTCTCGTGGCGCACTGCTCCTCGGACCCTTAATTCTCAGTCTTCGTCAAGGGTGTCATCACCACCTACCAACACCTGCCGACACAGTCGGTGCCTGTTACTCATGTGTCCGTGGGTAGTCACGGGTCTCTCCAGCGTGCATTGGCAAGTTCGGGCTTGATGACAGCCGTTCCCTCTGCATGTGCGCACGTCGAGGGGAACAGCAGGATCACCCGCACTGCCGAAATTTCTTCCTGAGCATGGTTATAGATGGGGTCTGAGAATCTGATGCAACTGCTGTCTACTGTGTAAATGTGCTATTTTCCAAAAATGATGCTTTATGCTTTAGCACCTACTGTTCAGATGGCACTTACAGCATCTAGCAGCTTAAGCATCGTGTCCAGATTTATATTTAAGGATATTAGAAGCAGCTGTAGTACTGTAAAAATCCCTTTTTTGAAAAAATTTAGCTACCTAATACTACCGGTAATTCAGCCTAAAATGAGTGCGTACTTAATTCTTTTCTATTTTTTCCCTTTAGTTGGGTTGAATGAGCAAATGAAGGCTGTTCGGAAGAGGAATGAGACCTCTGTTATTGAACAGATTGGAGAAGATTTACTCACCAGGGTAAGGAAATTTTCTCTCTAGTATTTTTCCAAACACTTGAGGATCAGATTCAAGGTTAAGTAATCTTCCTAAATATGCAAATTCATCTATTTTACAAAGATAGAGCAGAAAAGAATCCAGAGTGTATATTCTCTTTGGTTAATGTGTCCTAATAAGTGTAACCCAAACTAAGTCCTCTTTTTCATTAAGTTAAGAATACTAGTCCTCAGGACCAGCAGTTAATGTAATGGCTATGTTGCTGGACTCCCATGTAGCTGACCGCAGTTCAAGTCCCGAACCCGATGGCTTAAACTCAACACCAGGCACGTGTGCATGTGTGCCCAAGATCCCAAGAGGAGAATGGAGGAGAAGGGATTGTGGTGTGGCCATCCCCCTGGGGGGTGATTTTTTGCTTTCTGTCTGTCTGTATGTCTCTGTCTTTCTGGCGAGCGCACGTGCCCTATAGCAAAAACCTCTCCAAAAGAAAAGACATTTCTGGATCTATACATTTCTTATATTGTATAGCATAACTCTGAGATCTAAACAGAAGAGAGCCAAAATTCTTTATCAGTTAATTTTTTTTTTTTTGGGGGGAGAGATTTTCACTGTAGGGCGCGTGCACTCGCCAGACAGACAGAGAGAGACAG
>NW_006159725.1:404068-419104 GCF_000334495.1 Tupaia belangeri chinensis
GGCAACCCCTCCTCCTCCATTCTCCTCTCGGGATCTTGGGCACGCACGCACACGCACCCGGCGTGAGTTTTAAGCCACCGGGTCCGGGACGTGAACCGCGGTCGACTATGTGGGAGTCCAGCGACATAGCCATTACGCTAACTGCTGGTTCCCAGTTAAATTATTTTTTAATAAGAACAATTTTACCCTATACTCTTGAAAATGTAAAGGACTAGTATTCTTTTTTGCTTTTTTTTTTTTTTTTTTGAGAGAGGTTTTTGCTACAGGGCATGTATGCTCGCCAAAAAGACAGAGAGAGACAGAGAGCAGAAAGCAAGAAATCACTCCCTAGGGGGATGGCCACGCCGCAATCCCTTCTCCTCCATTCTCCTCTCGGGATCTTGGGCATGCACGCACATGCACCCAGCATTGAGTTTCAGCCACCAGGTTCGGGATTCGAACTGTGGTTGACTACATGGGAGTCCAGTGACATAGCTATTACGCCAACTGCTGGTCCCCAGAACTGCTTTTATAGTGGTAGAAAAGTGAAAAATACTTTATCTCATCTATAGTAAAAGGAAACAGTCTAGAGGCTACAGTAGCTGTTTGTTAAATTCTGTCAGTTTTTCCGTCTGACATTTGTCAGTGTACATTCACCAGTGATGTTCTGGGTGCTAGGGAGATAGTGACACTCAAAACAGATTAGACCCCTGCCCTTGCAGAACCGCCCATCAGTAGGAAAGCAGTCTGCCTGTTATTTCAAGCCTAATGAGTACTTCGACCTAAAACAAGTGTGTACAAGAAGGGAAGCATACAGGTTGTCATGGAAATTCGCCTCAGAGAGACCCAGTGCAGGACACAGAAACCATCTTACAAGGCGGTGAGTTTATACATTTTAAGGAAGTACTACTGTAGTTAAGGCTGTGAGTAATAGTAAAGTGTATGGCATAGTCTTAAAATCTTAGCATGCGTTGAGCAGGAACTGTTTAGATTTGCCCACAGAAATTCCCTTTTTCTTTGGAGAGGTTTCTGCTATAGGGCGCGTGCGCTCGCCAGAGAGACAGAGAGATAGAAAGTGAGAAATCACCCCTCAGGGGTGGTGGCCACACAGCAATCCCTTCTCCTCCATTGTCCTCTCGGGATCTTGGGCACACACACACACACACACACACACACACACACACACACGCCCGGCGTGAGTTTAAGCTACTGGGTTCGGGACTCAAACCACGGTCGACCACATGGGAGTCCAGCGACATAGCTATTACGCCAACTACTGGTCCCCAGAAATTTACTTATTAATACACACTATTTGAGAAAGTGCCACAAGGTTTTGGTAATTCAATAATCATAACTTTTAAGCGATTAAGACTAGAAAGTTGACGAAAACAGTCTTCGTCTTACTCTTCTCACTGGTGGTGAGATCACTGCCCGGAAGCTGCCAATTCAACCTGAGGTCTCTTCTCACACAGTGAGCTCGGAGCAGGAGCAGGGACTCGTGGTGCAAGCTCGCCTTGCAGTTTTTACCCTTTCCAGAGCGTTTTATGCTGTACTCAATTGGCATTATTATTAAGGGGCTTTAACTTCCTTGAAAGACCCGCCTGCTCTGTGGCTACTCTGTGGTAATGGGGCTCGTTTTGTTTCTTGATCTCAGTGCAGCAGTGGAAGTTATAACTCAGTTCTATTGGCTTGACAGCAGACTGCTCAATTTGAAAGAAAATTGAAAATTTTATAAGACCATCGTTTCCTTTGATAATGTGACATGGTATAGCATCAATTTCCATGTCAAACTTGAATTAAAACGCTGTAAGTCATTTGGACTTAAGAGATCACATCTCGATTCCTACGCAGTTTCCTTTGCATCTCCTATAAATAATGTTTAACACCGAGTGTCAGGTGAGATTCATCATTAATGAGCTATAGAAGTGCAGTCGGGCCTGCATCACAGACCTGTCACAGGGTAAAGGAGATGGAGAAGTGTGAACAGAGTGGGACAAAATGTTTTAAGAACGTGTGCAAAGAAGTCTATTTTTAACCAATGTAATATACTTATAAAAAGTTGAATAAGAACAGAACGGACTAACCACAAGCTGGTTTATAACTGTTACATACAAAGAATTAACTTAGGGAAAAGCATTGGCCAGAAATCCCACAAACAAAAATCATAACAGGGCTTTAGTGTTATCCCGCTATTTTAAAGATTGGTTCTGGAGAGTACTGTCCTAGTACTTGTCCCGTAATGGGCTTCATGGTAGCGGCATGGTTTTCTTTTGTAACCCAGCTGCTCATTGTACAGTGTTAGGATGGGGCTTTGATCGACTAACACATCAAAGTTCTGCCTGTCTCATGTTTAAACATGTTGAGTCGTATTTATAATAGAATAAGAATGTAAGGACCAGTCTGTGGTGTGGTGGTGAAGGTAGCTGGGTCCCACATGCCTTGTGTGGTTCAAGTCCCAGTCCCAGACCCAACAGCTTGAAGAACAAGCCGGGCACACACGTATACATGCCCAAAGTCCTGGAAGGAGAGGGAAGTGGAGGAGAAGAGATTTTAGTGTGACTCTGCCTCAAGGGGGGGATTCTCCCCCTCTCTTTCTATCTCTCTCTTAAATGTACATATCCTCTGGCAAAGTTTTTAAGAAATAAATAAAATTGGGCTGGCTGATTAAAATAACACGTTGTCTATGTCCTACTCTGACTTTGTCTGCAAACGAACTGCAGAAGGATTTGTTAACAAATGTTTTCATGCACAGACTCAGGAATAAGACTTCAAATGGAAGATCATATGGAAAGATTTTTTGTAAACCATTAGGTAATTACTTACAAAGGTAGAGGTGGTCGGGAACCAGCAGTTAGCGTAATGGCTATGTCGCTGGACTCCCACGTAGTCGACCGCGGTTCACATCCCAGACCCGGTGGCTTAAAACTCACACTGGGTGCGTGTGCGTGCATGCCCAAGATCCCGAGAGGAGAATGGAGGAGAAGGGATTGCGGCATGACCATCCCCCCTGGGGGGTGATTTCTCGCTTTCTGTCTGTATGTCTCTCTCTGTCTGTCTGGCAAATGCACGTGCCCTATAGCAAAAACCTCCCCCCCCAAAATAAAAGGTAGAGGTGGTATTAAAAAACAATATATTGACTTTTATAAGGGTACCTACTGTGAGTGAAGCAGTTGTCAGGTGTTTCATTGGAGACTTTTAAATCACGGCATATACAGACTTAAATTTAGCAATTAAAAATATTGGGTCATTGAAAAAGTCATGATTTATTTTTCTATGAAAAAATATTTTTCTATGGAAAAACAACCCAATATTAGTAAAAGTATGTATTTTTAGCCAAAGAGTCATAATCTCATGGATCCTCCCCCAAACCAGCTCTAGCCTCTGCAAAGGTGAAGCAGCAGCGATTTAATTGTGTTTTGACCCAGAGAAGTCATGACTTGCTCATAATCCTGGTGGGTTTCATAGCAAGGAAGAAAGAAACGTAGTATCCAAAGGCCTGGCTTCCTAGAGCACTGAGAGTAATTTTTATAAAGGTGTCAGGGACTCAGAAAATGAAATTTCCATCTCAGTCTCCAGGTGCTTCGTGTCTGGCATCCCCGCCCCGGGTGCCCACCTTTCTAATTGAGAAGTGGGGTAGGCCGAAAGGTACTAAGTCGAGGGAGGCTGTGAGCAAGAGCACATTGGCGTGTGACCAGGAAAGCCTGCTTGTGTCAGGGCCGGGCTTTCATTACAGAGCCAGCCATACCCACGTCAGTGGGCGTTCTGCTGCTCGTCTCGAGAGCCCTTACAGAAGCGGGGAGAGGAGTGTGTGGTTGTCTCCTCACGCCTGGCCTCGTATAAACTTGGTGTCTGGTTCTCTATTGTTTCCTTTGCATTCTTGGCACAGTTCAGTGGACCAGGAGAGGAGAAGCTGAAGCAAGCTGCTGCTACCTTTTGCAGTAACCAACCTTTCGCCCTGGAAATGATCAAGACTCGTCAGAAAAAGGACTCCCGATTCCAGACTTTTGTGCAAGTGAGTTGAGTGAGTCATGCAGGGGGAAAAAAAAAACCAAAACTACAAGTTTGTATCTATTATAGAATAAACTGGGAGAAGCTTAGCTCAGTCTTTCACAAAGATGAAATTTAGGTTTGTGTTTTTAAAAGCCATTCGTTAGTTCTTCAGTATATTAAAAGGTATAAAATGATTTTGGAGTGGTGAATAATAAAGAAGAAGTCACGGCCCAGCCATAGCGTTACAGGCGGTAGGTACCTCTGTGCATACATATGGACAGACCTGCATTCGGATTGCAGGTCCTGTGGTACATGGCCGGAACCCAAGCCGACTGGGAGGCTGGGGCAGGAGGATCGAGGCATGGTGAAACCCTGCTGGAAAAAAATACCTCTCTTTATCTCTCTCTTTTTCTCTCCCCACTCCTCTCTCTCATTAAAAATTAAAATTGCATGTATATATCAGATATGTATTGGGTTGCTGGAAAAGTTATGACATAGTTTTTGTGTTTTCCTATGCAAAAATGTGTCATGACTTTTCCAACAACTCAATATCAGGATTAAAATACTTGACATAGAAATCTACATGCACTTTTTGGTTGTTTCATCAGAAACTTTAAAATCATGGCATATACAAACTTGAATTTATAAAGTCAAAAATATTTGGGAGGGACCAGCAGTTGGCGTAATGGCTATGTTGCTGGACTCCCATGCAGCCGACTGCAGTTCAAGTCCCGGACCCAGTGGCTTAAACTCACACTGGGCACATGTGCATGTGTGCCCAAGATCCTGAGAGGAGAATGGAGGAGAAGGGATTGTGGTGTGGCCATCCTCCCTGTGGGGTGTTTTTTTGCGTTCTGTCTGTCTATCTGTCTCTGTCTGTCTGGCGAGTACACGTGCCCTATAGCAAAACCTCGCCAAAAATAAATAAATAAATCATAAAAATATTTGGGAGGCAGGTCCCACAAGGATGGTCAGCTACAATGTTCTAATCTCAGCCCAGGCAGCTTGAGAAGCATGTACATATGTGCCCAAATCTGATCAGCTGGAGAAATGGAAAGGGGATCGTGCATGACCACATCCCATCAGGGTTGTTTTCTCCCTCTCTCCCTCTGTCTCTGTTTCTGTCTCTTGCAAGCACATGCACCTCTGGCAGATTGAAAAAGGGGGGAGGGGCATATGGAAACAATCCATCTACATTATTAAAATAATGTTACCAAGAAACAAGTCATATAGTATTAGAGGAATATCGTCACAGCGTCACGGTGTGAGAATGGGCTTACACTGGGCCCAGGGAAGAATTAGCAGTAGTCACACTCCCTAGGGTTTACTACATTGGTGCAGATTGAGGGTCTGTAAACTGCAGCGTCCAGGCCGTGTCCCCTGTCCTCTCTTGCTGCAGATAACAGTTTTGTCGGAACACAGCGCCGTCGCTTTCTGTTGCAGTATAACAGATTACCACAAAGGGGGCCACTTACAGAGTAGTCATCGCAGGGGTTTTGTGGGTTAAGAGTACAGCCACAGTTCAGCTGGATCTTCTTTCAAGGTTTCAGCAGACTTGAGCTACACTTCTCCCCCAGGCTTGGGGTCCTCTTCTGGGCTCACTGGTTGTTAGCAGAATTCTCTCCTTGTAAATGTGTTAACCTGGTCCCTGCCTTCTTCCTAGCTCTAGGCTAGGAACCGGCCTGACTCCTAGATAAGGCTCATTTCCCTCTGCCGAGGCCTCTCAGGCAGTTCACAGGTGGTATTTGCTTTCTTCCAGAACAGAAGGAATTTATCTCCCAGACACAGATTTCTTTTAAAGGCCCCTTTGATTAAGTCGGGTTTGTCCAGACAGGCCTCCTTTTTGATGAACTCAGAGTCCACTGATAGTAACCTAATTAGGAGTGATAAATCTTATCATACTCGGATTCCGTCCACACTCCAGGTGATGGGATGACAGTGTACACAGAGGGTGTGGTTCTTGGCGCTCGTGCTAGTGTTCTCTACGGCACAGAGCCGTGTTCGTTCATCATGAATGGTTGCTTCCACACTGAAACGGCAGAGCTGAGTAGTGAGAGGTTTTATATGTCCTACAGAGCCTCAGATATTTACTAACGGGCATTTCCCTGAACCATTTGTGGGCCCGTGGTACACCTGAGTTGGTGTATCCACACTGGTGAGCCATCGTGCCTACTTGGAATGGCAGATGGGGCATTAACTGACTTATAGTAGGAATGCCAGTCATAGGAAACCACACCTCGCTGTTCTGAGTAGGCGAAGCTAAAGTACCCTAACATAAGAGAACAGCTCTTGGAGTTGGTCATGAGGGCCTCAGTCCTTACTGACACAGATGACAGAGCAGCCATCGGTGGAGTGATGGAGGCTCCCTTGCCCCTTTATATGATTAAAGGAGAAAGCAGAACAGTGTGGCAACGACATTGGTCTTGACATGTTTTTAACAATCTTGATTTAGTAAGCAGAACTGTGAGGCTGTAGACTTACGTGGTGACCACATGGTACATGTTAGGCTGCTGCATTCCTAACGAGGTTACAGATTCCGTTATTTCCCTCTAACTTTAGGATGCCGAGAGTAATCCACTGTGCCGTCGACTTCAGCTGAAAGATATCATCCCCACCCAAATGCAGAGGCTCACCAAGTACCCACTGCTGTTGGATAATATTGCCAAGTACACAGGTATGGCATCCTCTCCGAGACACAGAATGTTAGGAGTAATAACAGAAAGGTCCTGCCACAGGCTCTCCAGGCTCTTGGCATTGGATTTCCAAATAGTGACAAGACTTTTAACACATCATCATCCAGTTGCCTTCAATCTGTTTGGTTTAATGTACTCCGTTAGTTGCTCTGTCATAGCCTTTGGCAAACTATGGATTGTGGGCCAAGTTAGGGTCACTACCTGTTTTTGTAAATAAAGTTTTATCAGAACACAGCCACGCTCACCTGTGTTCACATGTCTCTACTGCTTTTCCACTGTGACGGCAGAGTGAGAGTCGGGACAGGTCGTTTGGCCTACAGAGTGTAAAATGTTTGTTATTTGCCTCTTCTACCAAAAAAGATTGTCAATCCTTGTTTTAGTGTATCTCATAACTGCTTTAAAGAAAGTTTATGCTGCTCTGAAGAAATACTTTATATATGTATTCCCATTTGTATTAAGTGAAACCAGTACATTCTAATTCCAACTCTCATATTTTGAAACATGAAGTGACTAAGTCTCTCTGTTGAGATTTTGGCTCTTAAATGTAGTTCTCATTAATAATTTTATGCACTCAAGCTTCTGTTTCTTATACACTTCTATCTGAGAATATGAATATGTAATTGGGATATTTAAAGTTACAGTACCTGGTCACAAAAGTGGTTTATACGCATTCATTAATTGTATACGTTAGTATGTCTGTTCAATAGCATTAGATTATTGTTGGGAACATTATAATTTTGGATACTCTGATTTGGGAAATTTTTACATAATAGTGTAGCTTCAACACATTTTGGTGAATTTAATCTTTCAGTTAAATAAATATTGTAATCTATTTTCTTTTTTAAATATTTCCAATATAAAGGTGTTTGTTTGGAAATAATTTTATATTATTCAAAAAAATATTGTTTAGCAATTTCTCCAGGCATAATCACGTAGGCAGTGCAGATAGAATTCCAAGGGTCGGGGTCCCATTTACAAAGTGAATGAGACCTGTCCCCTGGAATTCGTAATATAGTGACCCGATACTGTCTGTAAACAGAAACTTGGGGTTCTGTACTGCGGTATCTTTAAAACATTAACATGTTTAGGTTTTAAAGTATTGTCATAAGAAGTCTCCCTTGTCCAAAGACTACCAGAATTGAGATTCTGCCATAAAAATATTCAAGGTCTTAGTTTGTACTTCTGAGTGTTGCAACAAAATGAAATCTCATGTCTGTGCGTAGATCATACTTGTTACCCGATTTCCTCTAGTTCATACTGTGAATCTCTTCCCTGCTTTCAGAATGGCCAACAGACAGGGAGAAGGTGAAGAGGGCCGCAGATCACTGTCGTCAGATCTTAAATTATGTAAACCAAGCCGTCAGAGAGGCAGAAAACAAGCAGGTAAAAGGGAAAAGCTGGAAGGTACCGGGCGACAGCGGGAAAATACTGAATCAATACTACCTGGAATCTAAATAATAATTGATGCCATCATTGCATAATTGATAAGCGGAACATTTGCTGACTCCTCGTGTACTTGTAGGTCCAGATACATCTGTGATGGAATAAAGATGGAGTCTGGCTTTCCTGAGCACCTCGGGTTGCTTGCTTGCTCGCTCCTCCATTGCTCTCTGCACAGTGCTGATAGGGCACTACCATATGCTGGGCACAGGGAGGAGAGTGGTCGCCAAGGAGAGCAGGAACAGCCCTCATCGGGTTGGTTTCCTAGCAGGAGAGAAAGGCATTTAGCAGGTGATAGCGTGAGCTTTTCGGATCAACTGTGGTCGCAGAGTAGGAGAGTTTTGAGGTACTGTGAGTACATAAGTAGGGCCCTCTGAGGGCTTCCCAGAGCTGTCAGCTTGTTGTGTCTCCCAACCCTGCAGGGGAGTCGGATGGACGAGGACAGCATGGAGGGGCAGCCCCGGGGTCACAGGGAGCAAAGCATGGTCTGCTTGAGGAACCGAAAGACTAGATCACTGAGGATCATGCCTGAACACCTAAATCAGAGTGCTATAAAACATATAAAATGAGGTGGAGCAGCCCAGGGCTAAATCATTCAGGGTTCTTTGGGCCATGTTAAAGATTTCGATTTTCATTCTAAACGCAAAAGGAATTCATTAGAGACATTTGAGAACACAGTGTTGAGATTTTCATGGTGCGAGTGTCACCAAGACCGCTCTGTGGAGACTGAGTCGAAGCAGATAGTGCAGAAGCCGCAGGATGGATGACAGTAAGTTGGCGAAGTGCAAGAGTCAAAAACGTATTTATTCAGCAAAAGGTCAGGCTGACAGGACTTGTGTCTGACCTAGAGAAGAATGGGAAGAGGAGGTGATGTCAAGAATAAGCCCCCATGGAGTGGCTCGCATGTTTAGGTGGGCAGGGTGAGCAGGGAAGGGTGGGGAGTTCAGTGGAGGAAGCGGGTGGGGGTGCAAGAGCACTGGCTGTGCCTCTTCCAGTGTCAGAGGTGAACGTTTAAGCTGTGAGCGTGTAGAGCCCAGTGAATGCCTGGGCGTGGACATCATTTCTTAGAAACTGAGTATGGAGACAGCTCTGCTGTCGAGGCTGGAGGAGGACAGTCACTTTGAAATATACTGTTTGGTGTAAAATGATAATTAAAACCCTAGAGGGAACCCTGGCAATCTCTCTGTAAATTGGATGTGTCTACCCTTTGTCCAGCAGTTCTGTTCCTAGTGATTTACCCACTTGCCACAACAGGCTAGCGCGAAAATGTTGAAGCAGCTTTGTTCTTTTTTTAGAGACATTTTTTATTTCCTATAGAGTACATGCACTTGCCAGAGAGACGGAGAGACAGAAAGCGAGAAATTACCCCCAGGGGATGGTCACACTGTAGTCCCTTCTCCTCTTGGGATTTTGAGCACATGTGCTCAGGATGAGTTTTAAGCTGCCAGGTCTGGGACTCGAACCATGGTTGAATAAGTGAAATCCCAGTGACATAACCATTACGCCAACTGCCGGTTCCTAGCAGCTTTGTTGTTAATAGCCAAAACCTGGAAATAACCCACAAATTTGTCTATAGGAGAATGAGTAAACCATCTGTGGTATAGTAATAGAATAGAATACTGCCAATAAAAAGGGAATGAATTGTTGACATACACAGCCTGGCTGACTCTCACAGACATGCCAGGTAGAAGAAACGGACGCAAAAAGTGCATACATTCCTGTAATCTATTTATATGACCTTCCGGGCAGGTTAACTAAATTGTGATAGAAAAAAACAGCAAAATTTTTTCTGTTTTCTAGGCATCAGGTAGAAGTTAACTGGGAAGATGTATGAGGAGCCTTTTTGGGGTAACAGTAGTATTTTATAGCTTGCTAGGAGTTTGATTTTCACAGTGTACACATTTGTAAAATATGTGGGAAGGTACACTTTAATGTGTGCATTTCACTGTATATAAATTATACTTTAAAAAAACTAAATAAATACTGAGCCATGTAAACGATATGTATACTGAAATATTTAGGGATATTGTATCCTTACATCTGCAGCTTAGTTTGAAATGCTCAAATTAAAAAGAAAGAGTTGTTTCCAGAAGGAGCGAGGTGTCAGTCTGGTGTTGCAAGGAGTTCAGGGAAATGCAGTTCGAGTCCTGGACCTGGTGGTTTGCTTCCTCGCTTTCTCTTTCTCTCTCTCTAGTCAAATTAAAAAATAATAATAACAACAAATGGAATTAAATAAATTATTTATTTAAAGAAAAAAAAAATGAGGTCATTGATGACCAAAGCAGTAACCTCGGCTCCATTTTGCCTCATTTCAGCGCCTCGAGGACTATCAGCGTCGCCTCGACACCTCCAATCTGAAGCTGTCAGAGTGCCCGAATGTTGAGGAGCTCAGGGTGAGAGAGGGTATAATCAAGCTGTAAACATAAAATGAAACATGCCAGAGCCTGGCAGGTAGCTGAGGTCTCAGGGGGACTACCTCAGCAGGAGGGGTTCTTGTGCCGTAGGTTGTAGTACTTCCGGTTTTGTTCTGCCTTTTAAACGTCTGATCTATGTGAAGATTACGTGAGTATTCCTTGGAGGGATATTTTGTGTGAAACTAACTTGACAGAACAGGAATCGGCAGGAGACTAAGGAACGCAGTGATTATTAATTTATTTTTATTGTGTCTGTAGTTTGAATAAGAGTAGGCTGGTTTACTACAGGAACTTTCCAGATCATTCAGGAAAGAAAGATAACGCCATTATTTTTCCATGAAGCTCTTCAGAAGCATTAAAGTTTAAACTATTAGAAAAATGATGGTAAAATGTTTACTAATCACTGCTTCTAGTATCCAGGATTTCGTTTTAATGACTTGTTAGAATTTGTACCATTTCACTTGGTGGTTGCTTGACAGATTTATTTAGTGGGTATTTAAAATTTATTTTTATTCCATATATATCAGTTTATCCTCTTAACTTGCACGGAATGAGATTTTTTCCTAGAGAAATAGTACTTGGCGCCAGCCTGAGAGTAGTACTTGGACTGGGTGTGATGGTGCAGCTCCTGAGACCGTTCTTGGGGGTCGAGCCTGAGAACCCAGGGCTCTGTTCCAGACAAGCACGTTGCCAGGCCATCTCCCTCTAGTTACTCATGGAAGAATGACGGGGTGGACTAAGGTCTAGGGGCTGAATGTTTGTAGCTTCATTTCTGTTTGGAGTATGATCTGGAAGGTAGTACTCCTCCGTGTTTTTTTGCAAGATACTCTTTTGCAGAAAATATTCTGCAGGTTACTTTAACATGGTTTTCATTCCATTTTTAAGAACTGACAAACAGCAATAATGATAGTTGAATGTAAATGGCATTTTTTATATGAAGAATTGCTTGGGAAGAGACTATTAATTATGTAGAATGTAGTCTCAGTGCTTGGAAATAACTTGTAATTCTCCTTGTTTTGGCAGAATTTAGATTTAACAAAAAGGAAGATGATCCACGAAGGGCCATTGGTGTGGAAGGTGAATAGAGATAAATCTATTGGTAGGTCTGATGTCGTCTGTCCATTTTGGGGAGAGTGGAGAAAGAGAGAATAGGAAAGTGTCCTTGTGTCAGACGGAAGAGAGAACTCGTCACAGTTTTCTTTACAGCAGCTAACAGTGCCGACCTCTGTCGCTTGTACAGTGAAAGGCACTCTGCTAGTGTTATTTTATCTTATGTCAAGTGTGCTAAGTATTCATTTATGAATGCAGTGGAAAACTCTTGTCATGCTTCAGCCCTCTTCCCCTCATTTTTATGTTACACTGAGTCTTTGTAAGCTTTCTTTAACCCAGTGCATCTCAAACTATGGCAAGGAAACATTTTTTATTTCCTGTTGGTCAAAGACTGACACAAGTGAAATACAATACAAGGGAATTATCAACATGTGAAACCTAGAAAGACAATATGCCAGTGGATTATTTCAATTTACCGGATGTAACAGAAATACAATTTCTCTGTTGAATTGTCGTGAAGCTTAATAAACCCGTGTCAGTTTTTGTGCGTATCACCTTCCCTGCATTTCTGTGTTTAGATCTGTACACACTGCTGCTGGAAGACATTCTGGTATTGCTGCAGAAGCAGGATGATAGGCTGGTGTTAAGGTGCCACAGTAAGATTCTGGCATCGACAGCTGATAGCAAACACACGTTCAGCCCCGTCATTAAGCTGAGTACAGTGCTGGTCCGGCAGGTGGCAACAGGTGAGTGTGTCCCCACCAATGCTAACCTCCAGGCTCACGGTAACGCTGCGTAAGATGACCATTGTCATCAAGTAGCATCTCTGGCTTGGGGTTTTACTTCTATATTCTTGAGCAAATTAGATGAAATGTATTCTCTGTTTTCAAGGTGAATGAAGAGCTTATAGTAGCTTGGTGAATTTTTACGAAGCAAACATATGTAACCTGTATCTATTGCTAGATTAAGATGCTGCATGTTACCAAGACCCTGGAAACATATCTCACGACCCCTAGATCACAGTGGTGGAGTAACTTTTGTCTTGTTTTGTTTTCCCCCAGATAACAAAGCTTTATTCGTCATCTCCATGTCAGACAATGGAGCCCAGATTTATGAGCTGGTGGCACAGACGGTTTCTGAGAAGACCGTGTATGTATGGGTCCCTTGCCCTGCCAGTTTCTGTTTATCCCGAGTACACTATTATTCCACAGACGCCAGTGTGCTTTTATAATAGGACTCAGCAAACCAAAAGCTACACGGAGACCAAGCACTTCCTCTGTGTAGAGGTACTCTTTCAAGTGCTGGCTCCATTTTAGGTCGACACCTTTCATTTTTGGGTCTACTTTATTGAAAGTGAGAGGGAGGGAGTCGGGGGGGGCAAAATATATAAGAAATAGAACATTATTTGTTGACAATAGTATGTATGGTAATATCCTTCATTGAGCTAATATACAATGTATTCTGGATGGGAAAATCTCATTTTGTATATTGTATTGATGTACAGTGAGTGACTGTAAGTAAATAAAAAATAATAATGATTTAAAAAAGAAAAAAGTGGAAGAAAAGAAAGTATATTTTCTGAAGAAAAAATTTTCAAAAGTTTCAAGTCAAGTTGCTAATGGACGATGTATCTATAATGTGGTTAGATTTTTCTTGCAAGTGTAGTCTTGGAATCTCAAAATGAAGATAGTCCCCGGCAGACCGAAGTTTTTCCGTCTGGTTTTTGTGCATTTTTGCTTGCCGAGTGTATGTAAAGAGTGTCCCTTCTCTCCTTTCTTCGTACTGCATCTCGGATTCCTTTCGCACCTCGGCAGCTGGCAGGACCTCATCTGCCGCATGGCCGCGTCAGTGAAGGAGCAGTCCACAAAGCCCATCCCGTTACCGCCATCACCGCCATGCGAGTAAGTGACCCTCCCCTTTGGAGAAAGGCTTAGTTTGTGCTTTTGGGCCAGAAAAGAAGTGGATCATTCTTAGGTTTTGTAGCGACAAGTTTAGACACTTCCTGACACTGAAAGATTGTTTCCGGTCTTTTACAGAGGAGACAATGACGAGGAGCAACCTCCGAAATTAAAAGGGGACCATCACGGCATTTCAGTCCCTAGCCTGCAGAGTCCAGGTAAACTGAGCAAATAAGTTTACCAGGAAGAATGTGGTCTCTTGTCTGTTAAAATGCAAGGAAACTGTGGGACTCTTGGTTTATGCAGGCTCTGGCACCAGCCGTCCGGTTTAGCAGGCGTTGCAGGGGAGCCTTCTGTGCCTGCATCGCGCTGCTCTAAGTGCCATGTCCTGTGCTCACCAGATGATCTCTGTTTCATCCAGTTACTTCCCCTTGTGTATTTGCTGAACGCTGAAATGTTTCCCTGAATTTGGGAGTTAAACATGGTCTTAAAGTGTACTCTTCCCTTCTGTGTCCTTGTACAGACAGAGAGTTGGGGTTAGCCTCTCCCTTGCTGCCATCGAAACCTCAGTCGCACTCGCTGAGCACCTCTGGGAAAGCAGAAGTGGACGACCTCTTCGTCACTGAGAGCCAGTTTGCGAAGGAGCGGCATGCAGACGGGACCCTGAAGGAAGCTGGCGTCGGTTACCCGTTCACGGCCCCAGAGCCGCACCTGCCCATCTCAGAAGAACGGTGGGCACTGGACGCACTGAGGAATCGTAGGTTTTGTTCATGACTTATTATAGATACAGTCAGTTCAGAGTTGGAACGTCCTGAGCGGTCACTTAAGGGGAATCCAGAGAAGCACAAGTTACGACTTTTTGGTTTTCAAGAAATTTATAGTCCAGTTGAAAAGATGATAGAAACCTCCACCTTCTTAAGTAAACACTCAAACAATCACAATGCAGTTATGTCAGAATTGATCTGGGCGACCAGCAGATGGCATAGTGCTTATGTCACTGGACTCCCTCATGGATGACCACAGTTCGAGCCCTGGACTCTGCAGCTTGAAACTCATGCCAGGCACGTGTGCGTGTGTGCTCAAAATCCTAAGAGGAGAATGGAGGAGAAGGGATTGCATCATTACCACCCCTCTGGGGGGGTGATTTCTCACTTTCTGTCTCTTTATCTCTCTCTGTCTCTCTGGTGAGTGCACATGCCCTATAGCAAAAATTGTCTTAAAAAAAAAAATTCATCTGGTTTGGGGGTGACCAGAAAAGGGTGGCCTCAGAGACCTAGGTAGATGAGTTTATTGACCAGAAGGATGGATAAGATTTAGATAGGGATATAGGAAAATAGAAGCCAGGGACCGGCAGGTGGTATGGTGGTTAAGGATGCTGGACTCCCACATTGCCAACTGCAATTCGAGTCCTGGACCTGACAGCTTGCTTTCTCACTTTCTCTCTTGTTCCTTCACTTTGTTCCTCTCTGGTCAAATTTATTTATTTAATTAATTAATTAATTTATTTATTTAATTTTTCTTGAGAGGTTTTTGCTATAGGGCGCATGCCCTCGCCAGAAAGACAGAGACAGA
>NW_006159725.1:419235-422400 GCF_000334495.1 Tupaia belangeri chinensis
TAGCAGCCATCCAGACAAGAATAAGGGAAGATGCCAAAACACAGAGGTAGAAGAAGTCGAGGGTGTTCAGAGCAGTGAACGGACCTGTGAGGCCGCATAAGTCAGAGGGGGTGGGAGGTAAGAGTGAGAAGGTCGAAGGTGCGTTATAGGCCCCAGCTGAGGTGAGCTGTGACCACCAGGTCTTGCCATCCGTACTTTAGAGATGGCACAGCATGTCGAGGGCTTTTTCAGACTGCACACTACAAGCTAGGTTCTTGTAGCTTTCCTGTGGACGCTGTAATGCTCTCCGCTGTAGCTCACACCATGCACACGTGCACACACGCAGATGTACACGCCACGGCAGGAGCCACCCCCCTTTCTCTGCAGCTTGGATGCAATTCTCTGCTATCAGCGGAGCAGTAGCACGTTGCTCAGGTGTGTTAAGGTGAGGAAGGCTGGGAGCAATCACTCTGCCTGTAGAGAAGCACTTGCCGTTTTTAATCTAGGCGATGACTAGTGGGGAAGGATGAAGGTGTGATGGCTGCAGCAAGGTTTGGGGTGGCGCCTACACAGTAAGCTCTGGTGGCCATGGGCGCTCGAGACTGGGAAGGTCAGACTGGAATGGTGTCAGAAACCATGAGAATAAAGTGAGACGTCAGCAAATACGGAAAAGCGGTGGGCCTCCTGGGACACGAGGGCAAAGGAAAGGCAGTATTTAGCGAGAATCTGTTCTTGGCAGGAGCAGGTCGGAAAGTCCCACCACCGCCGCCCCCACCTCCTGCTGCACACCGTATTTCTATCGTTTTTATCGGCAGAGGTTATGGACTCGGTTTTCAAACATTTCCCAGCTAAGATCACAAACAGCAAGCCGTTCAAGGGGCAGTCACCGGCAGGAAGTCGGCATGTTAGGGCTGGAACGTCGGAGAGAAGTTAAGAGGAGACAGAGATTTGAGGTTAAAGCTGAAAGAATTCATGGCGTCTGTCAGAGCGGGTGGGACAGAAAGTCAGAGGGTCAGAGACGTAGACCCAGGTGGGAACTATCTGCCTCAAGGTAGAAATTCAGCCAGTGGTGAAAGGAGAGATTGGTTAAATTGTTTAAAACCTAATTTATTCTACATTCTCCTAAATTCAGAGTTCTGATGATTTCAGATGGTTTGGCTCCCAGTAACACTGTCATTTTGTGTGAGTGACCTCATAGCGTACACTTTGCTCATCCAGAACTAAGTTAGTTCCTATGTTCAACTACCCAAAGAAACTGTTTCAGTGTTAAGGTAGTTAAAAAAGGAAGGAAGGAAGGAAGGAAGGAAGCCTTTGAAAGTACACCTATTACCAAAATATTGGAATTAATTGTATTACAAGGCAGTTTCATGTTCTTCTTCACCCCTTAGGGAAATTCTTTGGTTATTGTAAATGATAAAATAAATGTTCTGTGCACATCATAGAATTAGAAAGAATAATGCCTGTGCATACAGTGTCTGCTTCTGGAAAAAGCAGAACTGTAATTTATTTATTTATTTATTTATTTTTTTGGTCTAGCTTAACATGGCCTTTCAGCCTCCTTAAGAAGCCCCTGTGGGGTGTTATTCCAGTTGTATGGGAGAAGCAGCAGTCACCAGACTGGTTATGCAGGAGTTTTAAGTAGGAGAACCTACCTCCCTGTTTGGGGTGGCAGGTTCAAGTCTGTGTGGTGGTAAATCTTCCTTCGGAAGATGGTGCTCTATCTCATTTTTCAAAACAAATTAAAAATTACTGTATGAGATTAGTATGTTCCCTATATGCTATTAAGCAGTACTTTTAAAGATCATTGAGAATTAGCTCATTTAACTCTGGACGTCTGAGGGTATAGCTGAGAATGTGCCTTCTCCTCCTCCTTCCCCCTTCCACAACCTTCCAGTGGGTTTGCTGAAGCAGCTGCTGGCCCAGCAGCTGGGCGTCACTGAGAAGCACGCTCAGGAAGACTGGCGGCATTTCCCTCGATGCAGGACCGCGTCCCGGGGGGCGCAGGCAGACAGTGGGATCCGGAATACGGAAGGTATTAGGGCCCACCATCACGCCGAAGGACAACCGCCCTTTAGAACTGGAACTGGTGACAGTGCACCTCGTTACAGTCCACGGACTTCAACCGAATCTTCTGCTCCACGGGATTCGGTGGTACTGGCATCCCCAGAGAGCCAGGCAAGTAGCATTTTAGTAATGGACCACATGATTCCGACCCCAGAGATGCCTGCCGCAGAGCCAGAAGGGGGTCTGGATGAGAGTGGAGAGCACTTTTTTGATGCCCGTGAAGCACATAGTGATGATAATCCATCAGAAGGTGATGGAGCGGTTAAAAAGGAAGAGACGGATGTTAATTTGCGCATCTCAGGCAAGTTCCTTTCACATTTCAACTCTGGTTCTGATCACCGCTAACTGTCCCGTGTGCTGAAATGGATGTTTGCTACCCCAGCCTTAGAGTGTGTGCGTGTGTGGGTGTGTGTGCTTGGGGGCGTGTGTGTGCGTGTGCATGTGGAGGGGTGCGTGTGTGCCTGTGTGTGTGCGTGTGCCTGTGTGTGGGGGGTACAAGTGCGTGTGTGTGGGTGGTATTTATCCACCCCTCCATTCAGTAAATAATTACTGAATCTGCTGTATGTCACGACCTCGGGGTGCTGGGAAGTGTAGCAGTGACTGAAACAGAAGCCCCTTCGCCCCTGGAGCTGAACAGCTAGGGAAGGGGTGATGGCCCACACGTGAGCAGGTGGACAGTGTCAGGCAGTGAGAAGCTCTAGGAAGGAAAAGGAGTCTGAGCAAGGTGGGGGCAGTGACCAGGGCAGCCTGAATGCCCAGGATGGGGCCCCTGCCGAAGTGGAGACTGGGCGGAGGGAGGAGCAGGGTGGCCGGGCAGAGCGCAGCTTCTCATGTTGTGAGACGCAGGGAAGAAGGGATGGAGGCATTGCAGGGGGATTGGACAGAGAAGCAGCAGCAGGATCATTCAGAGACATTGTAGTTTCCAGCTCTGAGCCTGCAGAGGGCCACCTGATATGACATCACTAAAAGATCCGTCACATTTGCTGAGTCTCAGTTTAATCCAAAGCGAGGACTTTCCAGTGAACTCGGCGCCCTCCCAGGGTCGAGTGGCTGTCCCCGTTCACAGCCGTCCAGGCGAGCGCCGTCCCCGTGGCAATGGCAGCACCTACCACACTGCTCTGT
>NW_006159725.1:422476-436918 GCF_000334495.1 Tupaia belangeri chinensis
GATCCTCGACGGCTACGAGGCAGTGCAGGAGAGCTCCACGGACGAGGAGGTGGCGTCCTCACTTCCCCCGCAGCCCGCGACGGGCACCTCCCCAATGGACTCTACCCACCAGCAGCAGCACTCTCCCCAGAACGCTCATTCTGATGGGGCAGCTTCGCCCTTCACCCCAGAATTCTTGGTCCAGCAGCGCTGGGGAGCCATAGAGGACACCTGCTTTGAGATCCAGAGTCCCTCTTGTACAGATGCACAGAGCCAGATCATGGAGTACATTCATAAGATAGAGGCTGACCTCGAACACCTAAAGGTACCTCACACCTGAGCGTCCTGAGGACCCAGTTATAAGAAACACTTTCAGCAGAGGGGGGAGGATGGAGTGGTTGAAATGTGGATGTCAGTGAGGGTGCCCAGGTTCTAGGTCTGCATGTGTTCTTTGACCGTTGTCCGTGAGCGAGCCTGGGTAAGGAGCTGAGGTCAGCGTGGTTTATCCTGTGACAGGTCACTGGACAGTATAAGGTGTCTCTAGGAATGGTGTGTCTGTGTGGGTTTCCAGGTTTACAAGCCCAGAGAAGGGCTTGCAGCAGTCGGCCTCACCAGAGGGTCTGAACTAGCAGCCAAGTCAGTTGTGGTCTGGGTATAGTCATGCAGCCAGGCCAGGAAGTACTGCCGCTGGCTGTAGCCTAGTAATTACCCGTGGTTCCCTAGGGGGTGTTGGAGGTTTCCCAGATTGGCCTCAGTGACGTCTATACCCTACAAACCTGGGCATGAACAGGGCTTTTGTGAATGTGCATCCAAAGGTGTCATCTTTGCAAAACCGTCTGCGTGTCAGTCTCTGAGGAGAGGACCTTACCCTTCAACTCCGTTTGTGGACACGTCTGCTGGAGGCCATGCATTGTTTTCCTGACGTCATTTAATGGAGAGGCTTTAGGGACAGAGAGAAGTGTCCCTTGCCTTTTAGCTAAAGACCGGTCTCCTTAGTTTTAACGTAAACTTCATACAGCAGCTTTCTCCTCCTCACATGACCACAGGTAGTGGACGGTGGCTGATGGAACGAGATACCCAGGAGGCCTTGCAGGGGTAGCAGCTCCCATGCAGTTCCTGCCGCCTGATGTGGGGCCACCGTCAGGGAGACCCCCAGGGATCGTCCTCCTTCCGCTTCCTGTGTACATGGGGGACTTTTAAGTCATTTGTCAAAGGAGAAGAGTGTGAAAGGCTGACATTGTTTTCACCCCACTAACACAATTTTTAATGATGTTAATGTCAAAATTCTGAAACATGTACCTGTAATATAAAAAAAGCCTTCTTTTCAACTTTCCAACCTCTGTGTTTGGTGTTTTCTCCTGGCATTTAACTGAGAACCCTCTGGGCTTTATTTTACAGAAGGTGGAGGAAAGTTACAGCGTTCTTTGCCAAAGGCTGGCTGCATCGGCCCTCACAGACAAGCACTCAGGTAGGAGGCGGCGCGATCAGACTGGAACCCCTGCCGACAGGGCGGGAGGCTATCGGCCACTCTTGAGAGAAGCACGCTCCTAGGAGTTCGTTTCTTGCCCGTATCCTCCTGAGCCTCGCGTGTCAGGCAGAGGCTCCTGTCTGCTGACGGCTCTTCCCTTTCCGAGAAGCGCGGCGGTCGCCACTGTCCATTCTGCGCCCTCTCCACCTTCACCTTTCCAGGAGCAAAAGAGGGTGGTGGGGTGTCTGGCGAGTGTGAGGTTCAGAATGGGCCTTGCAGGGGCTGCTGTGACTCCCAGTGTACAGTCTGGTCCTCGGGCAGCAGGCCTTTCATGCTTGTCCCCACAATGCCAGTGTCCCCCTCGATGGCAGGGGGAGCTGCAGTCAGTGTGGCCATTTGTACCCAACTGCTGGCGTATTTCAGATGAGGCCGTTCTGATTCCAAAACAAGGGTAGAGCCATGCCCACAGACCACAGATCTTCGCGGGGTTCTTGTTTTGTTCTTAATTTAGTCTCTACCTCTCTCTGTTCCTTTCAGATAAAAGTTAGAGCCGCGTGGCCTGGAGGTGACTGCAGGTTGTTGGATTTCGAGCACCCGCCTTGTATCGCCACGTCCTGGCTCCAGCGTGGACGCAGAGACAGAGTGCCAGGGCCTGCCTGTGGAGCCCCTGGGTCAGCGCGTCCCAGGTGCCCAGAGCGGGACCAGTTCTTCACAGTCGGGCAGCTGCACTGGTCTGTCAGTGAGGGGACGTCCATTCTCTCGCTCTCCTCTCCCCGCGATGGGAAATGCATTCGTTCAGAACAAAAACCAAATGTATAGAGCTTTGGGTGTAGGATATGAAATTGTACTTAGACTTAAGAAAAAGAGAAAATCAGATGTATTTATTTGACTTCATTCCGTATTTGAAAGCACATTTTAATTTTTATTTTGCCTGTTCTGTTTCAATTGAGTAGTGAGAGTTTTAGCCCTACGTATTTAGTACACCCAAGGATCCATTGCTCCTGAAGCAGAGGTCAGGATATGGGGTATTAAGAGGCTGGGTAGAGGTGAAAAGGGGAAGTGAGACGGGGGTGGGGAGGAACATCTCGCCTTCACTGGACTGCACTTCCCGCCCTCTGCTGTCCAGAGGGGCACCTCCCTGCCGAGACTTGCGCTGTGCCCTGCCCAGGTGGCCGGAGCTGAGCAGGCCCCCTCCCACCCTCAGGCAAGCACCTCTTCTGCGTAGCTGGGATCAATCCCCTGATTAACAGGAACCCTCAATGTACTGAGTAGCAGGCACTTGAAAATGGGTGTGTTTTCTTCTATTGCTATCTTTTCTATTGAGGGTTGGGATTTGGGAGGGAGAGGAAAGCAAATTTTATTTTCTTGACTATAAATTTGTTATTCTTGGTATTGTTTCATTTTTATAATTATACATTAGACTTTGGCACTTGTGTAACATTATCCCTGCAGATGGCGCAGGAAGAACAGCAAATGGAATCGCTTCAGCTGGTGGCACGGGTTGGGGCTGCTGAGGGAGGCCGGGGCGGGTGGCCCAGAGTCGGGGTGGGTGGTCTCACTGAATCACTACTGAGTTGAACCATGGCTGTTATTAGCCACGGGTACTGCTGATGATAAGGCCAGTAAAATGTTAGTACCTGGAGGTTTGACTCTCATTTTGCACTGATGGTGCCAAAGGGCTCTTGGAGTCAAAAGGAGAGCCACGGTGGAGCAGAGGACGCTGTGGCGGAGGAGGCAGAGCTGGACACAGCGGCTGCAGAAGCACTTCCTGTCCCCTCCCTGCTGCAGCTCTCCCCACGCGGGGCCGTGACTGGCCTTAAACATGGCAGACCAGACGTACACTGGATACTGCGGGCGAGGCGTCGGGCCGCCCGCGCTCGGGCTTGGCAGTGGGGGCAGCACCCTGTGGAGGCCCGGGGTTCCAAGCCAGGGCTCATCCGCGCCCTCCATCACGTTGGCTTTCCGTGGTTTTCTATGTGCATTAGGTGTGTGTGTTTTGGAGTACTTTCGCCAACTAAAATGAAATCATTTGTCAAATCTGTAAATTCTGTTAATAAGCAAGGAGTTCAGCCACCGCTTGGATCTTTGTAGTCGGAAGGGAGCATGATTACTCCCTGCAGTTATGGTCCAAAAAACTGTTTCTCTTAAATATTTTTCTCACCATAAACGGTAAGGATCCCCAGCTACTTCTGTAAACACCACTGCAACTTAACAAGCTCATTTCTTGATGTCCAGGTTCCTCTTTCTGTCTTTTCAAAATGGACCTGTCTTTAGGTAGATCGACTTGGAAGTTTGGACCTCTTCTATGAATTGGAATTATATTTTGAGTCCTAAGCCAAGTATACTTTAACTCTGCATGGGATTAAACACTTTAAAAGCAGAAGCTAATATATAAGTGAAGCTTGGAACTTGGAACTTTCTGTATCTCTTAGGAGAAGTAAGTAGAAACCAAATGGTTACATTGCGCTGCTGGAAATAATGTCACTCCCAATGGAGGGTCACACCTGTAGCCACTTGACACTAACACCCCTGGGGGCAGTTAATCTGGAGAAAGATAAACAGAACGTCCATCTGGACAGCAGACACTACAGGGTAGTAGTTCTCAGGCCTCCAGTCTGACTCGCAGGTTAGAGCAGGAGTTAGGCTGGGCCTCTCCCAGCAGGGCCAGGAGCTTACCCTTGGCCACCCCTTGTCTCAGCTTCTCTGCAGGGTGATCCCTCCCTGGAACTGTTACAGGGCCCACTGCAAAGCGCTCTGCCCACAGCTCTAGCTCCTCCAGCTAAATTCCTCTCCAGATTTCAGACGAAGCCCCAGGACGAAGTCTTTCTGAAAAGATCCCTGGTTGGAAGTGTGCTTGTCCTCTCCCCCGCCCGCGGTCCCCTCCCCTCCCAGCCTGGCCTCCGAGCCTTCCGTGTCATTTTGGCCGTCATCCCCCTAGCCATTTGAGACTCATATTTTATCATCCTTTCTGGGCGATGGAATTCCACGTTCAGCCAGTCTCTGAGTGAGGCTGGTGACGCCCAAGTCGCACGACTCAAAGTGGAAATCTGTTTGCACACCAGAGGGCTCAGGGTGTCTGGCCAGGCAGCATCTCCAGAGCAAGGAAGCCGGTCTGTCCACGCCACCAGGACCGGCCGTGACACCGTACTCTCTCCTGGGGGCTAATGGCTCCTTTGCTATTAAGTGGCAAATTACCTTTAGAGTGTCTCCTTCGTCTTCAGAGAACAGAGTTATCAAGGCAAATTAGCAAGCCCCAAAGTGCTGTAATGACCACGGTGACTGCCACCCTAGAAGCCATGTATTCTGCGTACTTTCAGACCCACTGCCTTGGATTACTTGTTCCATTGGCTTGTAGACCCTAAATATACCTATTTATTATATTACCCGGAAGGTCTGTCTCATAGGCTTTTTGGCTTTCTTTTCCCCCAAACAACTGTTTGCCACTGTTAGAAAGGATGTTTAAATTTTTCTTTTGTTTGTCTTTAGGGGGAGAGGAAGGAACTACTATGATGGTAGAGGAGAAAAGTCCTTTTTTCCTCTCTTATTTTTAGAAGCCAGAGGAAATCCGGCTCCCTGTTGTCTTTCCCTCGCATCTTTTTTTTTCTCTTTGATGTCGGTTGGTTTCGTATAGTGCGTGGGGTCTCCATATTTCAACCTGGACGCGCTTTTCCCTGAAGTCAGTGTGTGACGTTATCTGGAGCTGTCAGAGCTCGGGTCAGTATTTCCTTCCCTGTCTGTCACAGAGGGCGCCACTGAGAACGGTGTGCAGAGGACCTCAGAGTACCCAGGAGCAGGGGCTACGGTCACCCTCCTGCTGGCTGCTTTTCCTCCTGGTATTACTTGCGTTTTGTAAGTCAAGTTTTTTTCCCAACCATTCTACACTTTTTGAAAGTGATGGGCACCTTTGTTCTTTCTTAAGAAAAGAGATCCTGTTGCCTCCTTTCTTAGGCCTTGTCCCTGGTTCTGAGGGTTTTGATAATACGTTGGTAGGAACAATAAAACGTACCTCCTAGAAGGAAGCCCTCCCTGCCGTTTCCAGGTGCCAACCGCCAAGCAGACGTCCTGCAAACCTGGTCACTGTAACGTGCACACTGTCGGTTATTTTTAATAAGCCTCTTCCTACTAGAACATTTTATTTTCCTCGTTCACCATACAATCATGTACTCTTTAACAGAAATTGCTTTTAAAAAAAAATCTGGAACTATCTTTAAAAAGACTTTATTAATAATCATGTATTTTTACTGATCACATTTTGAAATGCCTAAAAGACTTTATTGTTCTAATTATCCAGATGTACCTTTGTAAAATAGCTCTTTTATGAATTAGCTGATAAGGCTGTATGTTTCTGGAACAAAATATTGGTCATCTAAAAACTTTCTGTTTTCTGGGGCCTGGGAAAATAGAAAATAAGAGTTCAAATATTAAATAAGCTTAAAGGAGCAAGTATGTGGCTTTTTTATTTGTGTTCTTACTGATTGTCTTCTGCAAGTGACGCGGCAGACCTGGGGGGTCCGGGAGCCTGGGCTCACTCTCACGGCAGCGACACCCAGACACCTTCCTGTGCTTGAAATGTCTGTGTTGGGGCTAGCCGGCCGCTCCCCAGAGTGACAGAGCCCCGGCAGTGCCAGCAGCTGGGATGCACTGGCAGCAGGGGCAGCCTCATCGTGGTCTTCACGCTTTATCGAGATGTAACTCCTGTATCATACGACTCAGCCGTGGAACGGGTGCAGTCCAGTGGTTTTTGATATATTACATTATTAACTTTTTAAGATTGTAGTAAAATGTATATAGCGAAATTTACCATTTTAATCCTTTTCAAGTGTGCAGTTGAGTGAGATTGCTAGGCCAGCTTTATGGCTCCCTGGAAGCTAACTCTGGTTTCATGCTACCCACAGTGAAAGCCACGTCTTCACTGTCATCCGTCCCCAGTGCCAGGCGCTCATGGGCCAGTCCATCTGCACTTGAACGGACGTCGGCCCCACTCTTAACGCTCACCGATTCTTGGGATTTTCTGTTGAGGTTTGAAAAATAGGTATAATGTGACTTATTCTTCGAATGGCACATTTTTAAAATTTTTGATTCCTTATTGTTTACATTTAATTACTGTACATTGTTCCAACATACACAGTGGACTCTGCAGGCATGAGTATACCTGCTAGTCTAGTCAAAGATGTTACCACGCACATCATCGACAGGTAGGAATGGTGTTTTAGCTGTCGTCATTCAGGGGCACGTTGACTGACAGCTCAGAAGCGTAACAAAATATTTAGTGTTCAGTAGGCTCTGCAATAGGTAAGCCTTTTAGAAATGAACAATATTTGTACTTTGCAGAAATGAACCTGTCCATACTCTAAGCCCCGTTTACTAACAGAACATATGTTTGCCTCGTAGAACAACGAAATATCCCGTTCTCGCTTGTTCTCTCTCTTTTTTTTTTTTTTCCTGAGAGATATTTTTGCTGTAGGGCACATGCATTTGTTGGAGAGACAGACAGAAATAGGCAGGCAGAAAGCGAGAAATCACCCCCCAGGGAGGATGACCATGCTGCAATCCATTCTCCTCCATTCTCCTCTCAGGATCTTGGGCACGCATGCATACGCACCTGGCTTGAGTTAAAGCCACCGGGTCCAGGACTCAAACCACATTTGACTACATGAGAGTCCACCAACATAGCAATTACGCCAACTGCTGGTCCCCTCACTTGCTCTTAGATAACCATTTATAATAGGAATGGAGAAATTGTGCTTAGGTTGGGCATCACTAATTCAAAATTTTGAAATGCTTCAAAAGCGGAATCTTTCCAAGCACTGACATGATGCTGCTGTGAAAATCCAACACCTGACCTCATGGGACAGGGCTTAGTCGAAATGCTACAGTTCCAAGATATCGCATAAAATTATCAGACTGTAAGGTGAACATTGAATAGGAATGAGTTTTGTGTTCAGACTTGTGTCTCTTGGGACCAGCAGTTGGCATAATGGCTATGTTGCTGGACTCCCATGTAGTCAACTGCAGTTCAAGTCCCGGACCCGGTGGCTTAAACTCATACCGGGCACGTGAGCATACGTGCCCAAGATCCCTAGAGAAGAATGGAGGAGAAGGGATTGCGGCGTGACCATCCCCCCCCTCAGGGGGGTGTGATTTCTCTTTCTGTTCTGTCATTCTGGTGAGCAGACGTGCCCAATAGCAAAATCCTCTCAAAAAAATAAATAAATAAAAATAAAAGACTTGTGTCCCATACCTGAAATATGTCATGTACATGCAAATATTCCAAAATCTGGAATCTGAACACTGGTCCAAGCCTTTCAGAGAAGGGATGCTTAACTTGTTTTGTACATGAGCAGTTACTTCTTTTTTCTGCTCTCTTTCAGGCCAGATGACTGGGTCACCAAAAGTTTACTACCAACTTGAAAGGTGACAGGATCTGTTCGGATTAGAAAGTTGCTTCTTGGGGGCAGCAGGTAGCATGGTAGTTAAGGCACCCGACTCCCACATGGTTGACCATGGTTTGAGTCCCGAACCTGGTAACTTGCTTTCTTGCTTTCTCACTCTCTCTCTCTCTCTCTCTCCCCTCCTCTTTGGTGAGTGCATTTGCCCAGTAGCAAATTTTAAAAATAATAATAAATAAAATTAAATAATTCTTTTTAAAAAGTTGCTTCTTAACTGAGTTTGATGTCTTCTCATTTTATAGTAAATGTCATAAAACATCCCAGATAAATACAGAAGTGTAGGTGTTTCCTGTGTTGTCCCTGTAATATCAAGAACAGTTCCTGTCACGAACTGAAACACTTCCTGATCGTAGCTGTCAGGGAATACGTTTGTTTTGTCATCTATTGTGCTAGTGAAAAGTCATTCCCTGAGCATCCGCTGAGGCCGTGAAGTCGTTTCAGATGGGTGGAGCTCTCTTGGTCCCTCCTGATTAGGGTGCTCTGAGACTTCCTTGTCATTTAAGGTACCCTTTACAAGCACTTTGTTTTATGAGATCATTCTTTGTACATGTGACCCATAGGGTTGGGTCTGCCTACATGCACCCTCATTCGGAATGCTCTTCAGGGTATTCTTGGTAACCTTTTCTGTTGTTATTTGTAAGCCAGCCGATAGAGAGACACGAGAGGCTGAAGCGCCCCCAGTGGGGAGTGGCCAGACTGCAGTCCCTTCTCCACTGCTCCATCCTCTTTGTGTTTGGACACATGCACACATGCCCTGCATTTTCCAACCCCCTGGGGCCAGGCTTCAGACCTCATGGGTCACGTGGACTCTGTCTCCCTTAACCACTAGACCCCATGAGCAGCCCGTCTGGGGGGGAAATCTTTGTCTGCTGTGTATCATCATTTCACACGTCAGGTAGTATGATACGGAACAGCAGTTTTCAATGTTTCTGATCTCAGGGCCACTTTATACACTGAAAAATCAGTGAGGACTTGGGGCCAGCAGGCGGAGTCATGTTTCAAGTGCTGGCCTCCCACATGGCTGACCATGGTTTGAGTCCTGGACCTGGAGGCTTGAAACTCACACTGGGCATGTGTGCGTACATGCTCAAAATCCCAAGAGGAGAATGGAGGAGAAAAGATTGCGGTGTGGCCATCCCTCCAGGGAGTGATTTCTTGTTTGGCGAGCACATGCACCCTGTGGCAAAAATATCTTAAAAAAAAAAAAAGTGTGTGTGTGTGTGTGTGTGTATAGACAGATAGAGAGAGGACTTCATGGAGGAGCTTACTATGTAATATTGTCACATGGATTATATCTATCGGTATTCAGTGTATTAGAAATTAAAATGAGGGCCACCCCGTGGCAAGGTGGTTAAGGTGGCTGGATCCACACGGCCTAGTGCACAATTTGAGTCCCAGACCCGGCAACATTAAAAACATGCCGGGTGTGCATATGTGTGTGCACCCAAAAATCCCAAAAAGAGGGAGAAATGAAGAGGAGATTGTGCCGTGGTCGTTCTCCATGAGGGGTGCTTTCTCGCTTTTCCTCTCTCGCTTTCTGTCCCTCTTCCTAGAGCACATATGCCCTCTGGTAAAATATAAAAAAGGTACTTATTAAGAGTTTTTGTAGGGCCAGCAGGTAGCGTAATGGCTAAGGCACTGGACTCCCACGGGGCGCATGTGCCAGACATGGCAGCCTGAAAATCACGCCAGGCACATGTGAGAACGGAGAAGGGGTTGCAGCCTGGCCCTTCCCCGTGGGGGGTTATTTCTCTCTCACTGTCTCTCTTTGTCTCTCTCCAGAGAGTGCATGTGCCCTCTAGCAAAAACCTTAAAAGAAAAAAAATATAGTCTTCGTATGTTTTTTAAAAATCTCAACCATGTCTGGCTGAATTCTTTGTGCGGCCTATTGTGGTATGTCGAAGTCTACCCAGAAAACCCAGCTCCACACAGGCATGTATTTTAAAAGGGGAGCAGCGTTTCAACAGCCTTTCCATGTAGTTAGGGATATCACGCTTTGATACCACGCTGCATCCGGCCAAGTAGGAGAGTCCATAGAAGACAGCTGCCGTGCGGGTCTGCGCCGCAGCAGTGACGCAGTACTGTGGGCAGAGCTCGTCGGTGTCTACTCGGGGTGCAGACTGCCGTCTTTCACCCACGCGTAACCTTTCCGTGTCCTGTATTGGTTTTGCGGACAGCGCTGGCTGCCGGGTCGTGCGGGTCTCCCAGATGCTGAAACATTTCTTTATGTCATGTCAAAAACGTTTGTTAATATCACAACTGATCCCATCAGAAGAGTCTCATGGTGGTAGGTGCAAATTTCCCCAAATCTAGTTTTTCCCTGAGATCTTGAATTGGGTCGCTGGCAGCCAAGATAGTCGTTTCCCTGCATAGGACGGGCTCACTTTTTTCACTTTTTGAGAAAATATCTGCTGGATACTCAAGTCCGAACAGCCGTTGCTTACCAGTCATTCTTTCAGACTAGTCTACCATTTAAAAAAAAAAAGAAAGAAAGAAAGAAAGAAAGAAAAGAAAAAAAGAAGAAGGAAGGCATTAAAAAGCTAGTTCAGGGACCTGCACATGGCGTAACTATTGCGTCGTTTAACTCCCATGTAGGTGACCGCAGTTCAAGTCCTGGACCTGGCGGCCTAAAACTCACTCTGGCCACGTGTGCGTGTGTGCCCACGATCCCGAGAGGAGAATGGAGGAGAAGGAATAGCGGCTTGGCCACCCACCCTGAGGAAGGAGTGGTTCTCACTTTCTGTCTCTCCAGCGAGCACACCCTGTAGCAAAAACCTTTCTAAAAACAACAGAAAGCTCATTCAGCTCTCCACTCAGGACAGCTACAGGGGACTTTTTCTGCAGTCATAACTGGCTTGGTGCGTGGGCCAGCCGGTGGCATGGTGGTTAAGTCGTTTGACTTCCACATGACCGGCTGTCCCGGATCAGGCAGCTTGCTTTCTCTCTCTCTTGTTGCTCCAATTTAAAAATAAAAATATTAAAATTAAATTAAATAACTCTTAAAAATTCAAATTAAGGGACCAGCAGTTGGCATAATGCCTATGTCGCTGGACTCCCATGTAGTTGACTGCAATTCGAGTTCTGGACCCAGAGGCTTAAACTCACGCCAGGCGCGTGTGCGTGCGTGCCCAAGATCCCGAGAGGAGAATGGAGGAGAAGGGGTTGCTGCGTGGCCGTCCCCCCGGGGGGTGATTTCTCGCTTTCTGTCTGTCTCTCTGGCGAGCACATGCATAAACCTCTCCGAAAAAAAAAATTAATTAAAAATAGACATTTGTGTGTGTGTGTGTGTGTGTTTTAAAGATATAAGCTTGTAAACAGATTTCACAGAGTGGCTGACTGCTTTGTCCAAGACACCCCTGCAGCTGAACCCCAGGGAGGAAGGAGGCAGTGAGTTGGTGACGTCTACAGGAGTTAAAGCAAACAGTGGCCTGGCAGTCTCACGAAAATATGGCATGGTAGTTAAGGGAGCTAGACCCGACCTGGCCAACCGTGGTTTAATTTCTAGCCCTGACAGCTTGAAAACCCACCTAGAATGCAGGGTGCATGTCCCAGAATCCCAGCGGGGTGGAGAGGGGATGGCAGTGTGACCGTACCCACTCAGCGAGACTGTCTCCCTTCCCTCTGTCTCTGCCGAGCGTGTATGCCCTCTGGCAATTAGAGATGTAGTTTTGACTCCCTAGACCCCCTGAAAGCATCTTGGACACCCTCAGAGGTTTGCAGACCATCCTTTAAGAACCGTTGGCATAGTGAGAAGAGCCTGAACTCGGTGATCCAGATTCAATTCCAGCTCTTCCATGTCTGTGACTTGCTGAGTGACCGTGAGTGTGGCAACCTTGTCGGACTCTGTTTCTCATCCGTAATTAGGATAAATAATAATCAATATAATGTTGTTTTGAGGATTAAGTGAGAAATTACCAAGCCTGTGATGGGTGTCTTTCCAAAGTTTTTTTTTATTATAATTATTTTTATTCTAGGATCGATCTACTTAAGATCCTTAACATAGGAGAGGAAAAATAGTCAAATAAATTTAGAATATGTAACTATCTCTCTTGCAAATATAGCCATGGTTTACAATGATTTGGTGTGCCTAAACTCCAGGTTGTTAGTGTGTGTGTGTGTGTGTGTGTGTGTGTGCAGGCACACGCTCGTGTTTTTAAAATAGGTTGCTGGGGACCAGCAGATGGCGTGATGGTTATGTTGCTGGTTCCCACGCAGTCACCGCCATTCCAGTCCTGGACCCACGGCTTAAAACTCACGCCAGACACGTGCACATGTGTGCGTGCCCAAAACCCCAAGAGGAGACTGGAGGAGAGGGGACTGCTGAGTTCTCTCTTTCTTTGTCTCTGTCTCTCTGGCGAGTGGACACACCCTAAAACAAGAATCTCTCTTTTTTTTTTTTTTTTTTTAAAAAGGTTTATAATTTTACTTGTTTAACCTTGTTAAGTGTAAAGAAAAAACATACCCATTACATTTGATTGACTAGAACCTCTATTTCAGAGAAACCTGTACGTTAGGCTTGGCTCTTTGGGTGCTGCTCTCACAAGGAAGGGAGTGTGGTGGTGGCAGGGATCCCAGGAGCTTTCCCGTCGTCATGTTTAACCGCAGTGCTTTTCGCCTTCCTGAAAGCCCCCTTCCGTGAGCCACGTGTCTATATTACTGGGGTGTAGCTTCCCAATGGAAGCTAGATCTAGATCTTGGAGCCAGCTGGAGGCGCAGTGCTTAAGGTGCTGGACCTCCACACGGCTGACTGTGGTTTGAATCCCGGGCCTGACAGCTGGAAAATCATGCCAGACGTGTACGCGTGTGTGCCCAAAATCCTGAGATCGTTTTCCTTCTCTCCATCTCTCCAGTGAGCACATGCTCTCTATAGCAAAAACCTTTTAAGAAATTAAAAATTTAGGCCAACAGGTGCCGTGGCGGCTAAGGCACAGGACTCCCACATGGCCCATCACGGTTCGAGTCTTAAACCTGGCAGCTTACTTTCTCACTTCCCCTCTTTCTCTCTGTCTCTCTCTGGTCAAATTAAATAATAATAAATAAAATTAACTCTTCAAAGTTTAATTTAAAAATAAAGACTATCAATTTATTATATTTAAAAAAAGCTAGATCTTGGTAGTTTTGAAACATTATTCTTCTCTTCAAATATGAAGGAACATCAAAATATTTATGGCAAAATAGAATAAAAAGACAAACATTAAAAATATAAGATTTAGGGACCAGCAGATGATCTAATAGCTACATCACTAGACTCCCGCATGGCCAACCACAGTTCAAGTCCCAGACCAGCAGCTTGAAACTCAGGCTGAGTGTGTGTGCATGCGTGCCCAAAATCCTGAGAGGAGAGGAGAGGAGAAGGGATTGCAGTATGCAACATCCTTAACCACCACGCCACCTGCTGGCGCCCTATACTTTATTTCTCAGTATGAGCTCTGAGTTCACACTTCCGTAAGGGTAGTAGCAGTCATTCGGTCCGCCCCTGGATATCCGAGTGTGCTGGAGTGGACCTGTACCAATGCAGTCTCTTATGTCACCAACCAAAGACAGAGGGGTGCCTTTTATTTTATTTGTTTATTTATTTATTTGGAGAGGTGTTGTTGTTTTTTTTTTTTGAGAGGTTTTTGCTATAGGGCACATGCACTCACCAGACAGACAGAGAGACAGAGAGACAGAAAGTGAGAAATCACCCACTGGGAGGATGGCCGTGCCGCAGTCCCTTCTCCTCCATTCTCCTCTCGGGATCTTGGGCACGCATGCACACGCGCCCGGCATGAGTTTAAACCACCAGGTCTGGGACTCGAACCACAGTCAACTGCACGGGAGTCCAGCGACATAGCCATTGCGCCAACCGCTGGTTCCCAGATGGGTGCCTTTTAAAGGTGTCATGTAGATTAGGGAACAGCCGTCAGTGGGAGCCATGTCAGGACGGAGGGTGGTTGCCTGACTCCCATGGAACTACGATGACTCCTGTCCACCAAGAGGGCCGAGCAAGTCTTGGCCATGATGCCACCAGACTGGGGAAGCTTCCCCGGTGCCCTGCTGAGGCCTCGGCTGATGCATACTAGGCAGGCCTTCCCGCTCTTGGCCTCCCAAAAGTCACCAAGCACGGCTGGTGGGTGGTACAGTGGTTAGGGTGCTGGACTCCCATATGCCAACCATGGTTCAAGTCCTGGACCTGGCGGCTTGCTTTCTCACTTTCCCTCTCTCTCTGTCTCTTGCTGGTCAAATTAAACAAATAATAATAATTAATAAAATAAAGTAATTCTTAAAAAAGAAAAAGTCAGCAAACGAAATGCCGTGAGCATCCCCAGTAGCTGTTGCCGTGACATTTACCCTGGCCGGGTCCTCAGAGCCGCCGTGCTGCTTGGCTTTCTCCAGGACCTCGCTGAGATCTTGATCCTGCCGGTGTAAAAGGTCAGCAGAGAGCTCTACTCTGGTCTGCAGACACCCGGGCACGTGTTCTGGCACCCACTGAGAGAAAGTTTTGTCTTCTTCCTTTTTTTTTTTTTTTTTGAAGAGGTTTTTGCTATAGGGTGCCTGTGCTTGCCC
>NW_006159725.1:436963-439766 GCF_000334495.1 Tupaia belangeri chinensis
GCCACACCGCAATCCCTTCTCCTCCATTCTCCTCTCGGGATCTTGGGCACGCACGCAGACACGCCCGGCATGAGTTTTAAGCCACCGGGTCTGGGACACGAACCACGGTTGACTACATGGGAGTCCAGCGACATAGCCATTACGCTAACTACTGACCCCTCTTCTTCCATTTTTCAGTCAGGACTGGAAGCCGAACTAATTGAGATGTCCGTGATGTTGGCTTGTTCCTGTCCTTCTCTGATCCCTTTCAGTTAGGGTAGGGTTGAAATTAGTTAATTTAGTTTTTAGGCTTTTGCCATAAGATTGTGCATGCACTGGAAAGAGACAGAAAAAGTGAGAGATCTTGGGGCTGGGGGTACCCACACCACAGTCTCCTCAGGATGTTGGGTATGCACACACACATGCCTGGCGTGAGCTTCAAGCCACCGGGTCTCAGACTGCCACAGTCTGCATGTGGGAGCCCAAGGCCCTGACCACCATGCCACCTGTTGGCTCTGGCTCATACCTTCTTCTTTTTCAATAATTATTTATTTAATTCATTCCATTTGTGGTTGTTATTCTTTTAATGTGACTAGTGAGAGACAAAAAGAGAAAAGGAAAGCAAGATGCCAGGTCTGGGACTTGAACCCCAATTGGCCATGTGGGAATCCAGTGCCTTTAACCACCACACCATCTGCCACCCTGCCATACCTTCTTCAAATGAGTTATCCAGGGGCCAACAGGTGGCATTGTTGTTAAGGCACTGGACTCTCACAAGGCCGACCTTGGCTTGAAAAATCATTCTGGGTGTGTGTGTGTGCGTGCGTGTGCCAGGAGGGATTTCGGGGTGGCCATCCCCCCGGCGAGTGATTTCTTTCCCATCACACTCTCTCCAGTGCATATACCCTATGGCAAAAGCCGAATGAATGAATGAAGGAAGGAGCATCTCTCTGTAAACCACTGATTCCTTCGGGACATCGTCCTCAGAAACGACTCAATGCATCAGTGACTCCCCCATCCTCTCACCCAAGCCTCACCATCAATTTAATATTCTTGCTCTCATTTTAGTAGAATTCACCTTCCTCTGATTTGGGTTCTTTTCGAACTGATGCCTTTCTTAGTGCCTCAGACCTGGTCCTATTCAGACAGGCTGTAACGAGTTAGTACAAGTTTATTTTGGTGCAAAAAAATGAAAAGTGAGGTCCATGAATAACTTTTTTTTCATAATATGCATCTTCCCTGAGCTTCTGGCAGATCCCTGGTATACAATCTGCTTGCTTTCTGTCGAATTGGAAATGGGGCCTGAGTTCTACTGTGGTTATTTAATGATAGTCTGTGTGTCATCTCCCTGAAAATGGAATGATAGCTGTGAGCATCAGGGTGCGAAGGAGCATCCGTGATTCTCGTATTTACACTAGAGTAGCACTTTGAAATCTTTTCTGAAGAAACCGAGAGCCCAGACATCACAGCCTGAGATTAGTGCTGGCAAGGTTTCTGGAACTTTCTGCCATTCCTTCTGTCCATAGGGAAAGGGCCCTTCCTGTCTACGGAGAAGCAAGACCCCACCAGACCCAGTTTCTCCAGCCTTTACTCTGATATTAGCTGGCTGCTTATCCTAGAGCAAGTTATTTGTTTACCTCAGTTTCCTTTTTTTTAAGAGTTTTTTTGCCTTAGGGTGTATGCTCTCACAGAGAGAGAGAGAGACAGTGAGAAGGAAAGTGAAAAATTACTCCCCACACACACACGCAGGGATGGCCACTCTGCAGTCCCTTCTCCATTCTCTTCCCAGGATCTTGGGCACGCACGCACATGTGCCTGGCATGATTTTAAACCTATCGGGGCCAGGACTCGAACCACGGTTGGCCATGTGGGAGTGCAGTGATGTAACCCCTATGCCATATGCTGGCCCCCAGTTTCCTCGTCTTACAAGGTCCCCCTAACTTTGGTAGTCCATGAAACAGGAAAACAGGCCGACTGGCCCACTGTCTTGCTGTTCTTGCCACCCCGCACCCCCGACCCGGTGCTGCTGCAGAACAGGGTCTGATTTAAGACCACCAAAGTCTGCCCCTGGAGAATTGCTTCCCTGCTCTTCTTTGGAGTGCCTGTCTTCCGATAGCTCCCTTCTTTCCACGTTTCCCGTCATTTGCTGAAATGTCCTTTTCATCTCTTCTCTGGTCCTGGTCTCTGCCAGTTCAAAGAAACCCGGAAGCTTTTGGGGACGAGTATCTGACACTCCTGGTTCCGAGGGGACTGGCTGAGCATTGACTGAGGAGAGCCTAAGGCCTCAGCTCCATTCCCAGCGCACATCCGGAGGGACTGCCTGTTCTGAAAGGTTTATAGAATACGGAGATGTCCCAACAGTGGGGTCCTTGGAATGTGAGCTCACCAGATTGTCAGCTGGCAAGGGTGCTTCAGAAAAACTCCCCTCCAGCACCATTTGCTAAAGAGGTTTTCCTGGAAAAACTGGATTTTGACCTGTAGAAAGATGAATCTGGACCCCTACCTCTCACCTTTGACAAAAATCAAGTCAAGGTGGATCAAGGATCTAAATCTAAGACCCCAAACTATTAAACTGCTTCTAGAAAACACTGGGGAAACTGTGGGAGACATTGGGGTAGGGCAAGACTTCTTACATAAGACCCCTCAAGCACCGTCGATAATCCCCAAAGTAGACAAGTGGGACTACATCAGACTAAGAAGTTTCTGCATGGCAAAAGACACAGTAGTTAGTGTGAATTGACAGCCCTCAGACTGGGAAAATATTTTTGTAAACTATGCATCAGATAAGGGATTGATAACCAGAATACATAAGGAACTAAAGAAG
>NW_006159725.1:440418-445538 GCF_000334495.1 Tupaia belangeri chinensis
TATTTTGATCAACTCAACCGGGGAGAAATGTTCACACACTAAAATGATCACCTTGTAAGCTAAATAATGTGATTGAATGTATTAAATAATGTAAAGGAAAAAAAAGGAAAACTCCCCTCCGGCAAGAAGTCAGGGAACTTGGAAGCTGAATTGAATATTTTTTAAGACTGACTTTTAAAACTGTATGAGGTATTATTACTTTACATTTGCTACCAGGCACATGCGCTCACCAGAGAGAGACAGAAAGAGAGAGGGAGAAAGTGAAAAAGCAAACCACTTCGGTGTGGGACTTGAACCGCTGTCTACCATGTGGGAATCTAGTGCCTGAATCACCACACCACCTCCTGGCCTCGGGCAATCAAAATTGACCAACTAGCGGCTCAAGTAACAGCAAAGGAGGACGGACAGAAATGCTCCTGTGCCGTGCCACCTACTCAAAGTGTTGGGTCGTCACCAAAGTCATGATATATTTTCTGTTTCTATGCAAAAAAAAAAAAAAAAGCAACGACTCCATAAAAGACGCAAATATTCTCAACTGCCTGTTTCTTTTCCTTTTACAAATTGGCCTCTTTGGGGTCAATTCTAACCTGGCTAGGCGGGCAGTGACATTCAGCTGTAGCACAGAATTATAGGTCAGCACAGAATTGTGGGCGTGGAGGTCAAGGCTACTGGGTCCCACGTGGCTGACCACGGTTGGAGCCCCACACCTGGCGGCTTGAAAACTCATGCCAGGCGGATGCGTGTGTAAGCATACCCCAAATCCCCAGACTAGAATGGAGGAGAAGGGATTTCTGTGTGGCCATTCTCCCAGGGGGATGATTTCTCACTTCCCCACTCATCTCTGTCTTTGGCAAGCACTCGTGCCCGATAGAAAAAACATTGCGTGGGGTCAGCAGATGGCGTGGTGGTTAAGGGCGCTGGAATCCCACATGGCTTACAGCCATTTGATTCCTGAACCTGGCAACTTGCTTTCTCACTTTCCCCCTCTCTCTCTCTCTCTCACTTTGTCTCTCTCTGGGCAAATTAAAAAAGGAAGGAAGGAAGGAAGGAAGGAAGGAAGGAAGGAAGGAAGGAAAGTTAAATAAATTATTTTTTAAAAAAAAAAGAAAAGAAAAAAACATTAGTTCATTCTGTTGCTAGTGACAGAAAATACCTAAATCTTGGTAATTTAAGGGAAGAGAGGCTTATTCAGCTCACAGTCTGGAGGTCCCCGGGTTGGAGCCGGCTTGGTTGGGGGTCTTGATAGGTCTCCAGGCATCATATCATACAGGCCAAGACAGTTGTGGTGTGTCTACCCGCGTCCCTTAGTCTCATTCTCTGTCCTTGAAAGCCCCCTCCAGGAGTCAGGCCTGGGCCCCACCCTAACCATCTCAACCCTCATCCCTCCCTGCAGGTCCCACGTTTGAACTCCATCATCCGATTAAGTTTTTCACCCTCTTAATCCCACCACAACCAAGTCTCAACACGCAGACTTTTGGGGAATATTCGAACCACAGTAAGAGACTAATATTGGCTTCCTGTGGGGATGGTTGCGCTTTCATGGGAGGGTGTGGGGGAAGTTCTGGATCTTTGAAGGCGACTTACGACTAACCTTCATTTTCAACTGTTTTCTTCCTCTGTCTTCTGGCCGACTTGCAGTTAAAGCTGGGCGTACCCAGGTCAATTAAAGTAAACAGAAATCTTTCCGTCTGAGGCCAGAAAACTCAGCAGCATGGCTGAAGAGCCGACTGGTTAATTAGTTAGCTTATTCCCGGCTTTGTTTCAGAAAGCAAGGCCGTGGCAGGAGCAGAGGGTCTGGAGGTCCTTGGAGGGGACAAAGTGAAATACGCTTTAGGAAAATGGCGCAAGATCGGCCTCATACACGCTGTTTGTTGCTGGGCCCTGGGACTTGGTTCTTTCCAGACCCCTTTCTGGGCTCCCACGAGGCCAGGTCCCTTGGTTGTATGTGTCCCTGTCTGCCTGTGGCTCAGGAAGCCAGAGCCTATGTGGCCGACCACACAGATTGAATCCTGGCCCCAATGGCTTGAAAAACACACCAGGCGTGTGGGCATACCTAAAAGCCCGACAGAAAGCAGAAGGTCTTGTGGCGTGGCCACACCCACGGGGGGTGGTGGTGGCAGGAGACTTTCTCCCTCCCTCTCTGTTTCTGCTGAGCTCATGCACCAATTTTTAAAATAAATAAACTGAGGAGTCAGCAGATGGCGTAATGGTTACATTGCTGGCCACGTAGTCAACTGTAGCTCGAGTTCTGGATCCAGCGGCTTAAAACTCAGGCTGGGTACATGTGCATGCGTGCTCAAAATCCCAAAAGAATGGAGGAGAAGGGATTGTGGCGTGGTCAAGTCCCCTGGCGGGTGATTTCTCGCTTTCTCTCTGACCAGTGCATGCACCCTATAGCAAAAATCTCCCTTAAAAAAATTAAAAGAGGGACCAACAGTTAGCGTAATGGCTATGTCGCTGGACTCCATGTAGTCGACCACGGTTCGCGTCCCAGACCCGGTGGCTTAAAACTCACGCCAGGCGCGTGTGCATGCATGCCCAAGATCCCAAGAGGAGAATGGAGGAGAAGGGATTGTGGCGTGCCATCCCCCCTGGGGGGTGATTTCTCGCTTTCTGTCTCTCTGTCTCTGTCTGTCTGGCGAGCGCATAAGCCCTATAGCAAAAACCTCTCAAAAAAAAAAAAAGAAAAAAAAGAAAAAAAAGAGAACAAAAAGTAAAAGATAACACACCTGCACCAACGGGCCCCTCCTGCTCTCCAATCTACCTGTCCAGGTTCCCCGCATACTGCTTCCATCGTGCCACTCGCCTGCCCTAGAACCTACGATGGCTCTGCAGTCCCTCTGGGTGGAGACACAGGCAGCCTGCCTTCCCCCTGGTCTGAACGCACGTCCTCCTCTCTTTGCAAGCTCGCCCTGTCATCGCCCGAGTCCTACAGTTGTGCTTTTCCCTTCTACCCCCCTGACCTCACGTTTCCGTGCAGGGCAGAGGATGCAGAGATGAGTATTAAAGGAAGAGCTACTGGGGCCAGCTGGTGGCATAGTGGTTAAGGCACTGGACCCACACATGGCTGACTATGGTTCAAGTCCCAGGTCCGGTGGCTTGAGGACCATTCCGGGCATGGATGCATGTGTACCCAAGATCCCAGGAGGAGAGTGAAGAGGATATTGTGGCATGGCCATGCCCTCTGGGGGTGATTTCTCACTTTCCTCCTCACTGTCTCTCCCTCTCTGTCTCTCGGGCAAGCGCTCTCCCTACGGCAAAAACTAAAGCAACAGGAACGGCACCGCGTTCTGAGCACCGGCACGTCAGTGCCTGACTCTTTGCAGACGTCACGTCCAGTCTTCACGAGGACCCCAGGAGAAGCACTTCTCTCCCTCGGCAGAGACGAGGGGGCTGAAGCCGTTTCTCTGTGATGTTCAGGCCTACACCCAGCTCTCAAGGCAAGGCCTGTCTGCCACTTCAGCTTTATTACCCCGGCTGTGGAGAGAGTTTCTGTCCCAAAGTGTTCACAATAGCAGGCCACGAATATCATAGCTTCCTCTGAGCCACGGCTCTGTTTCCTGAGGTTTCAGTTACCCACAGCCAATCCCAATCTGCAAATAATAAACGGAACATTCCAGAAATAAGCAATTCATACGTTTTATGCCTGTGTACCATCATACCCCCATCACCCAAAACACGAATCCAAGTATTTGTCCAGCATTTTAAAAATATTTATTTATTTGTTGTGACTTTCAAGCCACCCAGTCTGGGACTTGAACCATAGTCAGCCATGTGAGAATCGAGCGCCTTAACTGCCACGCCACCTCCTGGCCCCATGGTTCTGCATTTTTATGCTGTAAACCTGGCTGAAGTTACTTAGTAGCCACCTCAGGTGTCAAAAAAAATTTGTGTGTAGTTCAGGTCCAGCCAGTTTCAGACATCCGCGGCGAGTCCCAGAATAGATCCCACTTTGGATAAGGTGGGACTAGAGTATCACCTTCTGTCTCCCTCACTGGATTCCAGCTGTCTACGCTGGACTCAGGAACGGCGACCCTGAGAAGTCTGCATTTCATTCAAGGTGTTTGATCATGGGACCGACATGAACATAGTTAAACATTAAAGGAAGATAAATCTGGGACCAGCAGGTGGCTGATGGTTTAAGTCCTAGACCTGGGAGCTTGCTTTCTCACTGCCCCGCTCGCTCTTTCTGGTGAGCATACATGCCCTACAGCAAATTATATTTTAAAAAAGATAGTAATAGTAATAAAAAGATGAATTCATGGGACCTGCCCTGGGGCCTAGCAATTAAGGGAGCCAGGTCCCATGTGAATGGATCTCACATGGTTTAAACCCCAGATCCCCGGTGTCTTGAAAAACATGTTGAGGTGTGTGTGTGCGAGCGCCCCACGTCCCCACAGGAAAGGAAGATGGAGAGGGGAATGTGGCATGTGCATGCCCCATTATGGGCGTGCTCGCTCTCTCGCTCTCTCTCGCTCTCTCTCTCTCTCTCTGGTAAGCACATGCATCCTCTGGAAATTTTTTTAAAAGAATTATTTATTTACTTAATTTTATTTGTTGTTGTTAATTTGACCAGAGAAAGACCAAGAGAGAGAGAAAGGGAAAGCGAGAAAGCAAGCCACCAGGTCCAGGACTTGAACCGCAATCTGCCATGTGGGAATCCAGTGCCCTTAACCACCATGCTACCTGCCAGTCCCACCCTCTGGCAAATTAAGGGGAAAAAAAAAGATGACTTCATGGCCCAGCCCAGGGGATGCAGACAGTAGGGCACCGTAGACTGCAGCGAGGCCCTGGAACCACGTGGAAAGCCGTGGAAGCCAAGTCCCTGGGCCCATGCCTGGCTGGAAGGCTGGGGGAGGGTGCAGCATGGCAAGACCCTGTTGGTGATCCCTGTCTCTTTCTCTCTCACAAGAAATAAACTTAGAAAAGAGATTTACTCAGCCAGCATGTTATGTAGGTAGTACAGACGAAAAGGGAGCCTTAGGGCTCAGGAAATCAGCAGGAGTGCACTGCACCCCCTAACGGGGGCTGGCTTGTAGCAGTGATGGGGGAGGGGATGAGGGGGGACACACCCGACCTGTAACAGTGACGGAGGGGTCACCTGGCCTGTAGCGGTGACG
>NW_006159725.1:445681-464296 GCF_000334495.1 Tupaia belangeri chinensis
GGTGACGGGGCGGGGAGGCAGCTGGCCTGATAACGGTGACAGAGGGGGCACCGACAGGGCTGAGCTTCGTGCTCACAGACTTCTCAGAGCTGAAAGGACTAGAGGGCCAGCAGGTGGTGTGGTTACGGCCTTGGATTCCACAGGGCTGACTGCAGTTCAAGTTCTGGAACTGGCAGCTTGAACCTTCTGCTGGGCACGTGTGTGTGCGTGCCCGAAATCCCAAGAGGAGAATGGAGAAGGGACTGCGGCGTGGCCGTCCCCCCTGGGGGGGGGGGATTTCTCGCTTTCTATCTCTCTGTCTTTCCAGAAAGCACATGCATCCTATAGCAGAAATCTAAAAAAAAAAAAAGTAAAGAAAATCAAAACAAATAAATAGATAAATATTTGGCTGTCAGAAAAGTCATACTGTATTTTTCCTGTTTTCCTATCCAAAAACGCATCATGACTTTTCCAACATCACAATATCTATACATCTATATATCTATCTATGTATGTGTAAAAATATATATATATATATTTTTTTTAATAGGAAGTACTTTAGAGTCCATCAACTAATGAATGAGTAACGAGCACCTTAACCCCTGTGCCACCTGCCGCCCCCATCCTTTTTTTTTTTAGAAAGAAAAAAATACTGAAGTCACCTCCTGGGTCCGCATCCGAGTGGCTCAGCACCTTTCTCCACCCCCCACTTACGCTGGAGGCAGACAAACACCTCCTGCCGCAGGGTCGGGCTCTCGCATGATAACCCAGGCATATTTTCGAACCCCTCCTTGGTATGCGTGGCAGTGTTTGGTGAAGAGCATGCTCCTCAGACATCCCCAGGCCACGTGCTAACTTGTGTGACCTTGGGCAAATTAGTGCCCTTCGCCAAGCCTCACTGTCACCGCCTGCAGAGTAGGGGTGGCACCAGCACCCGCCCCTCAGGGTTGTGCAGAGGAGAGCCACACACTAGTGCCCAGTGCCCAGTGCCCAGCACACGGCGAACTTGGCTAGTGATGGCAGTCAGTGTTCCCGTGTCTTTGCTCTTTTTCTTTTCTAGAAGTTTTTGCCTTAGGGCACATGTGTTTCCCAGAAGGAGAGAGACACAAATATGGGGAGAGGGAAAGTGAGAAACCACCCCCCCCCAGGAGATGGCCTGCCACAGTCCCTTCTCCTCCATTCTCCTCCCAGGATCTTGGGCATGCTCGCACACGTGCCCAGCATGATTTTCAAAACAGTGGGTCTAGGACTCAAACCGCCATTAGTCATGTGTGAGTCCAGCAACATAATCACTACTCCATTTGTTGGCCTGTATTTCTTGAGTGCCCCTTCCAATACGGGTAAGAGCTCAGTCACCACACCTTGGTTTGGTTGCCTGAAAACAAGTCTACTGTATGAGGTTGAAGGAAGGTGAGACGGGGCATTGTTGGAATGAGCTAGTAAATGTATCAATTGTTTTGTTTTGGTTTTGGTTTCCTTTTTATTTCTTTTTTTTTTTATCATTGGGTATGTGCACTTGCTGGAAAGAGAGAGAGAGAGAGACAGTGAGTGGGAAAGTGAGAGATCACCCCCCTGGGGAGATGGCCATGCCACAACCCCTTCTCTTCCATCCTCCTCTTGGGATTTTGGACACATATACACACGTGCCTGGCTCAATTTCCAGCCACCGGGTCTGAGATGCAAACCACTGTGGGCCATGTGAGGGTCCGGCACCTTAACCACTATGCCACCTGCTGGCCCCTTTTTTGAAAAAAAAAATTTATTATTATTATTATTATTATTTAATATAGTGAGGGCACATACACTCACCATACGGAGATGAGGTGTGGACGACAGGGAATGAGGACATAAGCAGCCAGGTACGATGATACTAAGGGAGTTGACAGCTTTTTTTTCCCCCAAGAATTATTTAATTTTATTTATTGTCATTCTTTTATTCTTCTTTTTTGAAGTTGACCAGAGACAAAGAGAGAGAAGGAAAGTGAGAAAACAAATGCCAGGTCTGGGACTTGAACCATGGTCAGCCATGTGAAAGTACATCCAGCCACCGTAACCACCAAGCCACCTGCCGACCCCACTTTTTTTTTTTTTAAGAATTATTTTATTTAAAAATTTCCAGTGTTATTATTTTTGTAGTTTGATCAGAGAGAAGGAAAGTGAGAAAGCAAGCAGCCAGATCCGGGACTTGAACCACGGTCGCCTACGTGAGAGTCCAGCATGTTGACCACCACGCCACCTGCCAGCCCCGAGAGAGGTTTTATTTCGTGTTGAGGTGGCTGATCTGAACTTCCTTACATCCTCTTGCGCTTTGGTAACCAAAAGATCAAAACAGAAAGTCTGTCCAGTGTGTGACAATGAGGAGCCCGTCCCTAGATTCTCGTCCTAGCCTTGGCCTTCTTACCCTTGTCGTGGCTCCTATTAATAAGTCCTTTTACAAAGATGTGGCAACGCAAGCCTAGAGAGGAGACAAGTTATTTAGGTTCCGTCGTCTAGAAGGTTCGGCAACCTCTTACAAGCCATTTGTTATATTATGTGTCTAGTGCAATCCTGGTGTTAGCAGGAGCTGTCTGGGTAATCTCCAGTATTGCTTCATAAAACACTGTAATAAACCGGATCGTAACAGCCTCAGCAGCTCTGCGCGAGGGAGAGGGGGCACCCCCCTCCCACCTCGCATTCCCTCCCCGACTCATATGCTGGGCAGCTGGAACCACCATCACCGCTGTCCCTCCAGGAGGGCGAAACCACCTACACACCGCCCGGCCTGCTTTCTCGCCCGGCTGTGTGAAACACGTTCCCTAATCAACGTTTTAACCTTCGCCTTGCTATTTATTCAGCTCTGCGGACGAGACTGTTTTAAAGCAGCTCCATGGATGGGAGAGTAAATCTGAATTTCTCTCTGTTCTCTGGAGACGTCATAATAGTTCCTATTATCCGAGGTTATTGTTTAGCCAGGATATTAATGAGCAGTTTCTCTGCTGGAGTTGTCATTGCTTTCCCTCTTCTTGCAGCCGCCAGATAAACGGTTTGGGATTCGCATGGAAACCAGGTTTAATTTCTGGTGTCATCTCCTCTGGCTTGGAGTCTTGATCTCGGTGTCAGGCGGTGGTCGATAATTTGGTGCTCCCATCTGTCCCTGTCTCTGACCCCCACGGGTAATGGGGACAAGCCCTCCCTCCGTTCATTTACTTTTAAGTCATTTCCGACCACAGGGAATCGTAGTGTGTTTCTCTAGACCCAAGGAATGATTAGGGGAAAGAGGTGAACAAAGGGGCCCTTTTCCCTTTCTCTGCCTGGGTGCGCTGTCCGCGTCGGGTGGGTTGAGCCCGGCCTGTCTTCCGTAATAGCTGGGGCACGGTGTCCATGCGGCCACATCCAGATGTGTGAATGGTCACTGTTTACCTTACTTAATGAGATTCCTCCCATGTTGTTACGGCAAGTGCCGCTTCTGTCTTTATTATCTAACATTTATTAAATGTCAACCAGAGAATAGCTGGGTTCTGTCTGGATTCGGAGCCTAGAATTCTTCGTTTCAGCCCCAGCAACTGGACGTGAAAATGTGTATAGTGGACAGTGTTTGTCACCCAAGGGTGTTTTCCAAAGATGGCCCATTAGAATAATTAGCAGCGGGCCCTGTCACTGGGACGACAAATCTGAACGAGGCACGTATATAAAGCAAGGCCCAAAGTCAGAGAAATCAAATACACCTGAGCTTACTTTAACAATAAAATTGAAGGAGGCTGGCAGGTGGCACTAGATACGCACATGGTCAACCGTGGTTCGAGTCCTGGACCTGGCTTGCTTTTTCCCTTTCCCTCTCTCTCTTTCTCTGGTCAAAATGAAATAGTAATAATAACTAATAAATAAATTAATTAATTAATTAATTAAGTACCTCTTTAAAAAAAGAATAAAATGGATTTTTACCTTAATTTTTACTCTTATTTCAAGTGATAGGATGAATTTTCCAGCTATTTGGCCCTCCAGGATATTTTCTATTCTATGTACATTTTTAAGTTTATTTTTATTTATTTCTTCAATGAGAGAAGGAGACAGAGACAGAATGAAAGAGAGAGAGAGAGAAAGAAAGGTGCCCCAAAAGGGGCCCCACCTCCTGCAATCCTACCCCTCCACCCTGCCTGGGCCAGTGCCGATCACAGACAGGTGCACATACACCTGGTGTGCACAGGATGACCTGGGGACACTGTCCTGGGACTTTCCAGGTGGCCTCCGTGTCTCAGAGCGTTGGGTAACATCTGTGCCACCATGGTTGGCACGACAAAGAATGTTTGGATCTTTTCAATTGACCCAAGGCAAGCTGGTGACTTGACTCAGATACAAGGGGAGAGCCTGCAGCCGTGAAAGCGAGCGTCTGGACCCTCGCTCGCTCGCAGGGCCGCGCCTGGCTCGGTGAGACGCTGTGCTCTCTACGCGGGCTCGCTCTGTGTGGTGTCAAGGTTGCCACGGGATTATTGAAATAGAGTGGAAGGAGACTATTCCGGCTTACCAACCTGAAAACACAACTTCAAGGCCAATTTAACTATTACTAAATAGGTTACTTTCCTGTCTTTCAAATGCAGATAACACCACTTGGAGAGTTGAGATGAGGAACCAATCAAAACTTGATGGTCACTGTGAAACCACTGTGTAACCAGGAAGCCCCGTGCGGACATTAGCTGGCAGGAAGTGTGGTGAGGAAATGGATCCTCAGCCTACACAGCAACGGTCACCACTGTCGAGCACTCATACTACTCCATCTGCACAGATTATTTATTTAAAAATATGAGACCAGCAGTTGGTGTAATGGCTATATCACTGGACTCCCACGTAGTCGACCATGGTTCGAGTCCCAGACCCGGTGGCTTAAACTCACACCAGGTGCGTGTGCGTGCGTGCCCAAGATCCTGAGAGGAGAACGGAGGAGAAGGGATTGTGGCGTGGCCATCCCCCCTGAGGAGGGGGGGTGATTTCTCGCTTTCTGTCTCTCTGTCTCTCTGTCTTCCTGGGGAGTGCACGTGTCCTATAGCAAAAACCTCTCAAAAAAATTTTATTTTGCCAGTGGCTGCATGCCCTCACCAGAAAGAGAAAGAGACAGAGAAGGAGAGAAAGAAAGCCCCTCCCAAGATCACATTGCAGTTCCTTGTCCATTTCTTCTTTCTTCGGATTTTTGGGCACACACCAACATGTACCTGGTGTGTTCCAAGCTGCCGGGTGCAGAACTGAAACCGTGATGTTAGCCATGTGGGCTACAGCTGCCTTAACTCCCAGCCCACAGCCTGACCTGAGATGACTTACTTTCTGTTTTGGGATTAAACATATAGGTACTTGTGTGTAGGTGTGTTTTTGCCATAGAGTGGCATAGAGAGACAGAGAGAGACAGAAAGAGGGAAAGTGAGAAATCATCCCCCAGGGCGATGGCCATGCCACACCTACGCTCCTTCCTATGCTCCTCCTGGGATTTTGGGCACACGCACACAAGCTCTTGGCATCCAGGACTTGAACCTGATTGGCCACCTGCTGGTTCCCCTCTTCTGCTTTAAAAAAAAAAATTCATGGTAGTTGTATATACACACACACAGTCATACATACCAACACAAGAGAGACTGAGAAAGAGACAGAGACAGAGAGGGAGGCCGGGGTTTCATCAGGTGGTGACCCCGCTCCCCAGCTCTAGAGGCACACAACGTGCACTCTGCGTGTTTTTGGGCTGACCCTGGGATCCGAACCAACGGTCAGCCATGGGGCTCCCAGAACTGCTGTTCAGTTTGCTTACTGACTGTGCCACCAGGGTGGGCCTCGCTTTTATTTTTCCACGTAGTCTACCCACTCCTCTTTCTAGTCTCCCCACTCCTCTGTCCCTGCCAAATTTTTAAGTCAACCATATCGCCTCAACAGTGGGCCTAATTAATTAGCATTTGAAAAGCAGAGCGCTCCATCAGACTGGGGGAAGGGTCCCAGAGTCCATTTGTATTCAGGAGAACAAGGTCTTGTGTGTGCCAAGCTTCACCCAGGTGCTTCACGTGCAAATGCTGGAAGAAAACCACTCTCCCTCCAGCAGGAGCGCAGCTTGAGTCGGCGACATAGAAGCAACAGATAGGTGGGGATAGTTTTTTAATTTTATTTCGCTTACTGCTTTCGTTCCTGCATGTGTACGCATGCGGGTGTGCTGGAAGAAGTCATTTTCAAAACAAGCGTGATATTGGGAACCAGCAGTTAGCGTAATGGCTATGTCGCTGGACTCCCATGTAATCGACCACGGTTCATGTCCTGGACCTGTCGGCTTAAAACTCACGACGGGCGCATGTGCGTGCGTGCCCAAGATCCCGAGAGAATGGAGGAGAAGGGATTGCGACGTGACCATCCCCCCTGGGGGGTGATTTCTCACTTTCTGTCTCTATGTTTCTCTCTGTCTGTCTGGTGAGCGCACGCACCCGGGGTGGGGGTGGGGGGGTAACCTCTCAAAAACAAAACAAAACAAAACAAAACAAAACAAGTATGATATTCATCTATTCCGACTGGCCTTATTTGGGCACTAGCTTCCCCTTCTGTAAATACATTCTTTCACTTAACACACCTGTTACTGTCATTTACCTAGTAACAATGGAGTATGTCAATAATATTACTTTTGTCAATAGAGCACTTAAGTAATTATTGCGTTCCTGGCATTAAGTGATCCTCCCTGCATTTAAACAAAAGCGCCCATGCAGCACGAGAAAAAGGCGTTCATTTCTAAAGACACGTTTTTTTACTTTAAACAAGAAGTATTCCATTTCTCCAAGGATTCGAATTTCCTTTTAGCCCTGGGCCAAGGAGACAGAATTTAGAGGAGGTGCCTCATCAGCCTCCTAATCCACTGCTGAAACCCCCTCTGTGGCAAACCTGGCAGATGGCCATCCATCTGCTTGGATACTTCCAGTGCTGGGGAGCTCATTATCGCCCGAGGCAGCTCATCCATTCTTTCTGATTTGAGCTCAAATCAGCCTTTCTGCAACTTCACCCACTGGTCCTGGTGTTGTAACAACGCAGGGGAGATCTTCAATATTTGAGGAAATCTATCTTTAATCTGTTCCAACTAAAGATAACTGAATTCTTTTGGAATTAATGTTTTTTTTTGCCTGGAATCTGGATGAATATGAAAGCGAATGACCACGTGTTAAACTCTGCAGTGGGACCTGCACATGGCATAGTGGTTACAGTGCTGGACTCACAGGATTGACCGTGCTTCAAGTCCTGGACCCAATAGCTTGAAAATCACACCAGGCACATGCGCCTGCATGCTCAAAAATCCCAGGAGGAGAACGGAGGAGAAGGGATTGTGGTACGCCCATTCCTCATAAGTGGTGATTTCTACTTTGTCTGTCTGTCTGTCTGTCTGTCTCTCTCTGGAAAACACACATGCACCCTATTGCAAAAACTTTAAAACAAAACAAAGAAAACACCCCAAACTCTGCAGTACCCCATAAAAAAGAACTTTTGCTATGGTTTCAGTTAGCCACTAAGGCATCTCTTCTAGAGTTTCAAACTCAGGTAAAGCCTACTGCCCGGTTCAGTTTGGGAATGAAGCCAATTCTTCATTTAGCTAGGACGAGTGAGGGATCTGTTCTGGGTGAACAGACATCTTGCTATCGTATTTCTTTTTCTGCTACAAATTCCTCAAGAGAGAGCCCGAGCTCCTAAAAATTGCTGTGAGATAGAACGTAAAGATTTTCCTTCAGGAAGTTAAGTGAAACGCATCAGACTCTGAGCTTTTCAAAAGTACAAGCCAGGCCCGATTTTCCCGTCTCCCAGTGGCCATACTGCACTGCACAGGGGCAGACAGAAGCTGCTCAGTGGATCATCGCTCTGTGGAGCTGAAAAAGAGAGCTGGCCAGCATTGTGCTGAAATACACGTGTGTGTATAAGAAACGCACACGGGCCAGCTGGCGGCGTGGTGGTTACGGTGGCTGGGTCCCACGTGGCTCAGTGCCTGATTCGAGTCCCGGACTGCAGCTTGCAAAGTATACTGGGCATGTGCATGTGTGCGTGTACGTGTGTGTGTGTGTGTGTGCGTGTGCTGAAATCCTGGGAAAAGAATAGAGAAGAGACTGTTTTTCCCTCTCTCTCGGTCTTTCTCTGGTGAGCGCATACACCCCCTAGCATGCATAAATATATAAATAAATGAAAAAAAGAAGGAAAACGACTTCCCCACACATAGAATATATGTGTGTACATACACAAGCAAATGACCACGTGTTAAACTCTGCAGTGGGACCTGCACATGGCATAGTGGTTACAGTGCTGGACTCACAGGATTGACCGTGCTTCAAGTCCTGGACCCAATAGCTTGAAAATCACACCAGGCACATGCGCCTGCATGCTCAAAAATCCCAGGAGGAGAACGGAGGAGAAGGGATTGTGGTACACCCATTCCTCATAAGTGGTGATTTCTACTTTGTCTGTCTGTCTGTCTGTCTGTCTCTCTCTGGAAAACACACATGCACCCTATTGCAAAAACTTTAAAACAAAACAAAGAAAACACCCCAAACTCTGCAGTACCCCATAAAAAAGAACTTTTGCTATGGTTTCAGTTAGCCACTAAGGCATCTCTTCTAGAGTTTCAAACTCAGGTAAAGCCTACTGCCCGGTTCAGTTTGGGAATGAAGCCAATTCTTCATTTAGCTAGGACGAGTGAGGGATCTGTTCTGGGTGAACAGACATCTTGCTATCGTATTTCTTTTTCTGCTACAAATTCCTCAAGAGAGAGCCCGAGCTCCTAAAAATTGCTGTGAGATAGAACGTAAAGATTTTCCTTCAGGAAGTTAAGTGAAACGCATCAGACTCTGAGCTTTTCAAAAGTACAAGCCAGGCCCGATTTTCCCGTCTCCCAGTGGCCATACTGCACTGCACAGGGGCAGACAGAAGCTGCTCAGTGGATCATCGCTCTGTGGAGCTGAAAAAGAGAGCTGGCCAGCATTGTGCTGAAATACACGTGTGTGTATAAGAAACGCACACGGGCCAGCTGGCGGCGTGGTGGTTACGGTGGCTGGGTCCCACGTGGCTCAGTGCCTGATTCGAGTCCCGGACTGCAGCTTGCAAAGTATACTGGGCATGTGCATGTGTGCGTGTACGTGTGTGTGTGTGTGTGTGCGTGTGCTGAAATCCTGGGAAAAGAATAGAGAAGAGACTGTTTTTCCCTCTCTCTCGGTCTTTCTCTGGTGAGCGCATACACCCCCTAGCATGCATAAATATATAAATAAATGAAAAAAAGAAGGAAAACGACTTCCCCACACATAGAATATATGTGTGTACATACACATACATACACTCATCCATGCATACACGGACTTTTAACCTTCAAATACCTATACAACATCCCAGCATCGTTTCATGGCACATAGGAAGAACCGATACCATTGTTTAGACATGCCTGTCGTCCAGAGAGACTGCAGATTGTGAACACCTGGGGTATTATGAACACTGCTACTGCGTTTTGGATCTCCTGCGGTTGCCCACTGAGAAGACAGACCCTTGCCTCTGCCAGGTAGAAAACACCATACCATCCCTTCCCTCTACCCTCGCCTCCTGCTTCACAGCGTTGCTGCTTGAGTTGGGGGAAGCAGAGGATGAAGAAGAGGACTCCGCTGCTGCAATCCTTGGGCAGCTTTCCACCTGCCTGAGCTGATTGGAGCTCGGCCCCTCTGGGTGGTCTCCAACCAGCTTCTCCCCTCCTGGAGCCAGAGGTCTTGAGCTTTAACCCTTCTTGGCTACTTCCTCTTTCTTTCTTTAAAGGATTACTTTATTTAACTTTATTTATTTTATTTTAATTTGACCAGATAGGGACAGAGTGAGAGAGGGTGAGAGAGATGGGAAGCGAGAAAGCAAGCCACCAGATCCAGGACTTGAACCACAGTTGGCCATGTGGAAGACCAGCATCCTTAACCACCACGTCAACTGCTGGCCCCTCTTTTTTTTTTTTTAATGGAAGTGTTTGCCATAGGGTGCACAGCGCTCTCTGCAGAGAGACAGTGAGAGGGAAAGTGTGTAATTACCCCCCGGGTGGGATGGCCACGCTGCAATCCCTTCTCTTCCACTCTCCTGGGATCTCAGGCATGAACACGCATTTGCCCCATGTGATCTTCGAGTTCCAAGGCTTGAACTGTGGTCAGCCATGTGGGAGTCCAGCGACATAGCGGCTATGCCACCTGCTGGCCCCCCAAGTGATGTCAGTCCTACCCGTACTAACTGTGAGACTCTAATAAGGACAGAAAGATGTGAAAATAGAAAGCTCATCCCAAGAAAAACGTACCGCCAGAAGTCAGCATGGAGGGGCCTGCAGATGGCATAGTGGTTACATCACTGCACTCCTACATGGCCAACCGCAGTTCGGCTCCTGGACCCGGTGGCTTCAAACTCACACCGGGTGCATATGCAGGCAACCCAAAATCCCGAAAGAAGAATGAGGAGAAGGGATTGCAGTGTGGTCATTCCCCCCACCCCCAGGGTTTTCATTTCCCCTTTCGTTGTCTCTCTCTTTGTTCAGTGCGTGCACAAACCCTAACACAAAAAACCTGTTTAAAATTTTTTTAAAAAAGAAGCCAGCACAGAGTCCTGCCCCGGGGGCACTGGTTCCAGCCTGTATCTGTGCCAGTGTGTGTCTGTGCCCCTTACCCAGGTAGGTGCAGCCGTGACCAGATCTCAGCTACAGGGCAGGCCTGGACGATGTGGACTGAGCATTCCTGGTGCACGCCAAAGCCAGGGCGCGCTCCAGGCCCTCAGCCCCAACTCGTGAACTGCCATGAACCACGCGTCCCTGCCCCACCCCCTCACCTGCCGGCCTGGGCTGTGACCCTGGAATGGAGTTCACTGGGTGCAAAATCCCACACCCCAAATCCTTCAATCAGAGGAGCCCGCCACTGCTGGGAGGCCGTGCACCTCTGCAGGGTCTCGGACTTGATGCTGAACTCCGAGAGGGCAAGCCCTGGACTGCCTGCCTTTCTGAGTGGTTTCCGTCGCCCGGCACAGAACAGGCACCAAGGACTTCTGGGACCAGTGGTGGCCACGGCGGCGTAAGGTCCCTGCAGAGCAGTAAATGGAAACCGAGACACGTGTGGAAGCAAGGTCAGTTCTCACTCCAGGGAGGGGAGCGGGCTGCAGACAGAGAGGCAGGTTGTATTCTGGTCAAAGACCATCCAAATTTTCATTCTAATTTTAGTGTGAGCCGTATTCTTACTGCGTGGACTAATGCAATGGAGAGAAGAGGGGCTGGCGGGGGAGCTGCGTTCTAGTGTAGTTGCCAAGTGGCAAAGGGCTTTTTATTTATTTATTTTTTTAAATTTGTCATAGGGTCTGGGTGCTTGCAGGAGAGAGACAATGAGAGGGAAAGTGAGACGTGAGCCCCCAGGGGTGACTACACTGCAATCCCTCTCCATTCTTCTCCTAGGATTTGGGGCATGCACACACATGAGCCTGGTGTGACTTTCCAGCCGCCATGTCTGGGGCATGAACTGCGGTCGGCCATGTGGGAGTCTAGCGCCTTACCCACCATGCCACCTGCTGGCCCTGGCAACTGGGAAATTTTTTTTTCTTTTTTTGAGAGGTTTTTGCTATAGGGCACGTGTACTCTCCAGACAGACAAAGACAGAGAGACAGAAAGCAAGAAATCACCCCCCAGGGAGGATGGCCACGCCACAATCTCTTCTCCTCCATTCTCTTCTCCGGATCTTGGGCACGCACGCACACGTGCCTGGCGTGAGTTTTAAGCCACCGGGTCTGGGACACGAACCACGGTTGACTACATGGGAGTCCAGCGACATAGCCATTATGCTAACTGCTGGTCCTGGCAAATGGACTTTTTAATGTTAGTGGAAGCTTTGCAGCCAGTGAGGCTTGGGGACTCAGTGGCTCTTTGCCAATGCCTGTTCGTGATGTGTCTGGAGCAAACGCTGCCATTGCACCCTTCCAGGCCTGAGTAAAAGCCAAAGAGCATTTCTCCTACTGCCAGTGGCACTCCAAGCTGGTTCTATTAGCCATAATCCTTTAGAAAATGCCATTTAGGGGCCAGCAGATGGCGTAGTGGTTAAGGCGCTGAACTCGCACATGGCCCAAGTCCTGGACCCAGTGGCTTGAAACTTACGCTGGGCATGTGTGCGGGCATGCCCAAAATCCTGAGAGGAGAATGGAGGAGAAGGGATTGCAGCATGGCCATCACCCCTGGGGCGATCCCTCACTTTCTGTCTGTCTCTGTCTCTCCAGCAATGCATATGCCCTATAGCAAAAAAAAACCTCTCAAAAAAGAAAAGGAGTAATTTATTCCCTACATGGATGACCCGGACATACAATTTCTTTTTTATTTTTTAAAAATTATTTAATTAATTCTGTTTGTTGTTATTAGTTTTTAATTTGATTAGAGAGAGACAAAGAGAGAGATAAGAAATGGAAAGTGAGAAAACAAGCCACTAGGTCTGGGACTTGAACCATGGTCGACCATGTGGGAATCCAGTACCTTTAACCACCATTCCATCTGCTGGTCCCTCTTATGTTTTTTTTTTTTTATTTTTTTATTTTTTATTTTTAAAAATTTGACCAGAGAGAGACAGAAAGAGAGAAAAAGGAGAAAGAGAGAAAGTAAGACACCATGTCCGGGACTCAAACCATGGTCAGCCACGTGGGAGTCGAGCGCCTTAACCACCACACCACCTACCAGCTCCCAGGGACACAGAATTCCTTTTCTTTCCGTCTGGAGTGTGAATGAAGTGCTCTGATATGATGAATTGACTGCTGTAGGGTATGTGGATAAACAATCAGGTTCTTCTTCTTCAACCTCAAGCTCCTCAACTTCAGCTAACCCCAACTTCAGCTTAGGTTTGTATAGACTGCAAGCTTCTGGAAGACCGACGGTTTCCATTCATATTTGTAAATGCCACGTGAAGTTATCTCGCCTGCCTCATCTGGACCAATGAGAGAAGCAATCGGACTTGCCAGAACTGTGGGCCCTGCTCTCTCTCACTCTGTACTGGTTCATTCATTCCACACGTTTCCTGAGCACCTCGTAGGCCACACCTGTGCCATTGACAGCGTTAGTTTACAGTCTATGCTCTGGTTAGAAACTTGTGATGAGGGGGAACCAGCAGTTAGCGTAATGGCTATGTCGCCGGACTCCCACATAGTCGACCGCAGATCGTGTCCCGGACCCGGTGGCTTAAAACTCACACCGGGCGCGTGTGCGTGCGTGCCCAAGATCCCGAGAGGAGAATGGAGGAGAAGGGATTGCGGCGTGACCATCCCCCCTGGGGGGTGATTTCTTGCTTTCTGTCTCTATGTCTCTCTCTGTCTGTCTGGCGAGCGCACGCGCCCTACAGTGAAAATCTCTCCAAAAAAAAAAAAAAAAAAAAGAAACTTGTGATGAGGGACAAAAAAAAAAAGAAACTGGTGATGAGGGACCAGTAGTTAGTGTAATGGCTATGTCGCTGGATTCCCATGTAGTCGACCGTGGTTCGTGTCCCGGACCCGGTGGCTTAAAACTCACGCCGGCCGCGTGTGCATGCGTGCCCAAGATCCCGAGAGGAGAATGGAGGAGAAGGGATTGTGGCGTGGCCAACCCCCCTGGGGGGTGATTTTTCGCTTTCTGTCTCTCTGTCTCTCTCTCTGTCTGGCGAGCGCACGCGCCCTATAGCAAAAACCTCTCCAAAGAAAAAGAAAAAAAAAACGAAACTTGTGATGAGCCTTCAAAGGGACATTTGGAACAGAAATAAGGGGTAAATTGAAGATCAGTTCTGCTTTGTAAATGTATAAGACAAAGAAAGGAGAAACTAAAACATAAACCCAGGGGCCAGCCTGTGGCGTGCTGGGTAAGGCAGGCATGCTGGCTGTCTGCATGGTTGAGTCCCAGTCCTGGCGGCTTGAAAAACACAGTGGGCATGTCTGTGTGCCCGAAATCCCAAAAGGAGAAGGGTCTGAGGTGTAACCATGACCCACGGGGGCGGGTGCTTTCCTGCGTTCCCTCTCTCTTTCTCCAGCAAGTGCAAATGCCTCTGACAATTAAAAAAAAAAGAAAGAAAGAAAAAAGAAAAAAGATATGAGTTGGGACCAGCAGGAGGGGTGGGCAGTTAAGACACTGGATTTCCACATGGCTGACTATGGTTCAAATCCTAGACCTGGCAGCTTGCTTTTTCACTCTCTCTCTGGTGAGCATGTATGGCTCTATTAAATTTAAAAGATAATAAATAAAATGAAATAAATAATTATTTTAACTCCATGGACCAGCCAATAGCACGGTGGTTAAGGTGCCTCATCCCACATGGCCAACTGCAGTTTTAGTCCCGAATCCAACAGCTTGAAAAACATGCCTGGCACATGTGTGTGCATGTCCAAAATCCCAAGAGGAGAATGGAGAGGGGATTGTTGCATGCCACTCCCCCCGCAAAGGGCTGAATTCTCATTTTTCTTTTCTTTCTCCTTCCCTCTCTAACTCTGTCTAGTGAGTGCATGTACCCTGTAGCAAATTAAAAACAAATTTTTTTAAAAGGAAAAACTCAGGAGAACAAGCTCACAGCCAGTAGAGAGGACGTGGAACAAAGTGAAATGAACATAAAGTCTAGTAAGTGCAAGAGCGCTCCAGAGAAGGGAGTGTCGGTTCTGCTGGGAAGGGGCTACATAGCAAGGTGTGAGAGACTGCTAGTAGGAGAGGATTCCTGAGCTAAATTTTGAAAGGTAAATATGAACTTGTGTATGTGTGTAGAGGTGGACAGGATTCCAGGCAGAGCTTAGGCACAGAGGCATAAAATAAAGTGGCCGGGAAACTGATGGAGCAGGACCTTGACAGAGATGGAAGAAATGCAGGATCGGAGGGGCAGGCAGGAACCTGGTGTGCCGCGCTAAGGAGTTGTGAACAAAGTTTTACCTTATAGGTCAGGTGGGGTTTAGAAGGGGTTTTGGCTAGGGCGTGAAGTGGTGAAGCTTATTTTAGGTGTATCCTCCCAGAAGCTGTCTGTAGGTGGATTGGCAGGGACTAGTCTAAAGGCAGGGAAGCCAGTTAGAACACCGCCACCATCTTTTCATTTCCTTTTTTTTTTTTTTAAGAGGTTTTTGCCTTAGGGTGTGTGTGCTCAATGAAGAGAGGGAAACAGAGACAGTGAGAGGGAAAGTGAGAAACCACTCCCCAGGGGATATGGCCACACCACAATCCCTTCTCCTCCATCCTCCTCCTGGGATCTTGGGCGTGCATACACACGTGCTCGGTAAGAGCTTCAAGTTACCAGGTCTGAACTCAAACCATGGTCAGTCATATGGGAGTCCAGTGACATAACCACTATGCTATCTGCTGGCCCCTTTTCTTTCATTTTTATTTTTTTAAGGTATATTTTATTTGCCAGCGGGCATATATACTCACCAGAGGGAGATACAGAGACAGAGAGAGGGAGAAAGTGCCTCCTAGTGGGCGTAGTCACGCCGTCCTCCCTTCTCATCCTGTTGGGATTTGGGACGCACACACATGCACTTGACATTTGTTTCAAGCCACCAGGGCAGGGACTGGAACAGCGTGGCTGGCCAGATGGGATGCGGCTCCTTTAACCAGCAGGCCATACGCCAGCCCGCGCTGCAATATTTTCTAAGACATGGTGACGTGACGATGGCATGTGCTACTGAGGAATGTGAGGACGAGTCATCTGGTCACCGCGCGCCTCCAGAGGTTGCAGTGTGACTGTTAGGAAGTTGTGATGAACCTTCACAGGGACCTTTGGAGAGACCTGGCAGGTTGATTTACGACCGGTGCTGTTCTTTGTGGATATACCTGAGGCAAATACAAAGAAGGAGGAAACTAAAAACAAAAACCAGAAACCAACCTGGAGAAATAAACTCCTTCCTGGGGCTGTAGTCACCGAAGCGCTGGGGCCTGCCAGCTGCCATCGCAACACTAGGTAGCACAGCTACTGGCCATGAAAGCCACTTCAGATCAGAGGGTCCATGAGAGGGTCTCGAGGAGGGGCCCCGTGTCCAACCTTCTACTTCTTCCTTCAAGGCAGTAGCCTCAGAAAAGATTGCAGGGCCAGCCTCATCATCCCCTACATCGGCCTCCCATGGAGTTCAGAAATGATCTGGACTGGCCTTCCCCCTTCAGGGCCGACCATGCGCAGTTAGAGTGTTGGGATTGAACTCTGCTGAGTGGCTCTAAGACTCAGTATAAAGAAGGGGAGATGGGCCACAGGGTGGTGCAGGGTTAGCGCAAGGCTCTGCGGCTGGACCCTCATGAGAAGATCCTGGGTTACATCTCGAGGCTTCTCTGGTCACACTGGGTCTTGTGCCCACAATCCTGGCTGGCTGAGGCTGGGGAGGAGCACGGCAGAGGACCCTGCTGTGGGTGCCTGTCTCTCTCTCTCCTGGAAGAAATTAACTTAAAAAAAAAAAAAGAAAGAAAAGAAGGTGGTGTGGTGTTTAGGGCAGCAGAATCCAACATGGCCAACTACACGGTTCAAGTCCCAGACCTGGCAGATTGAAAACATGCCAGCAAGGGGTCAGCAGGTGGTGTAGTGGTTAAGGCGCTGGACTGTCACATGGTTGACTGTGGTTCAAGTCCTGCACCTGGAAGCTTGAAATCCATACTGAGTGCAAGTGTGTACGTGCACAAAATATTGGGAGGAGAATGAAGAAATTGTGGCATGGTCATCCTGTCTGGAGGGTGATTTTTCACTTTCTGTCTCTCCACCTCTCTCTCTCTGTCTCTCCAGCAACTGCATGTGCATTATTATAGCAAAACAATCTCTTAAAAAATCCAAAACAAATAAACCAGGCTGGGTGCATGTGCATGCATGCCAAAATCCCAAGAAGAGAATGGAGGAAAGGGATTGTGGTGTGGTCAAACACCCCCCCCTGGGGGATGCTTTCTCACTTTACTTCTCTCTCTTTCTCTGTCTCTGTCTATCTCTAGTGAGTGCATTCATCCTATAGCAAAAATTTTTAAGAAAAGGGGGGGGGGTAAGTGGCAAGTCTGAAAAGACATCAGCAGAAGGGAGAAACCAGGGAATGGGTGGGACAACCAGATTCTCTGGTGGTTTCCTCCCCATCCCCCCCGGGCTGCTAGGGCTCCTTGCTTCTAAGGCCAGAGGTCTTAGGTAAGGCAAAGAGGGAAGAAATTGGGGTCCTCAGCAGGCCACCGCCAGGGCTACCTCCAGAGCCTTGAGCTGTCTCACCCACCTGCCCAAAGGCCCTCTCCGGTCCATAGGATGAGCTCACCGGGCCAACGAGGAGGGCCAGGTGTTCCACTTATACAGTGTTCTTCTCCTCGAGCACTCCAGGCCCTACGTCTCATGGATCACGGATCCTTCAGTAAACGACCAGCCCCAGGGTGAGGGAATAGAGCTGGAATTAGAAATGCATTCTGGGAGCCAGCTGGTAGCCTGGTGGTTAAAGCAACTGGATGCCACATGGCCAACAGCCTGGCTCGAGTCCTGGGCCCTGTGCCTTGAAAAACACGTTGGGTGCAGGTACATGTGTGTGTGCCCAAAATCCAGACAGGAGAATAGAGGAGAAAGAAAGGGTTTGCAGGATGACTACGCCTCTGAGGGGATGATTTCTCACTCGGTCGCTCTTTCTCGAGCGAGAGCGAGGTCACTATAGCAAATGAAAAAAAGAAAGTTCTCTAACTGTAAAGTGGGGTATCAGAAATCGCAACTGTGTGAGTGCTGGAGTCCCGGCACAGGGTAGGTGCTAAGTGATGTTGGCCCGAGGCCTGCTCCTGTACGGCAGCACCCTCCTCAAGTCATGTGTGAAGGCAGCCCAGGAGCACAATGCTCTGGCCCACATTCCCCCCTGAAGCCGGCAGCTGGCTGGTGCTCCCCTGGGAAAGCAAAGTCGGCAACTGCGCTTCAGCCTTCAGCCTGGTGCTGGCCCTTCTTGTCGTAAGACCCAGCCAAGTGTGTCTGGGAACCAGCCCTGCAGGGAACTGATGATGCTGTTGGTGCTGGTGGTTGGAGCCAGCGGCTCTGGCCTGGTGAATGAGGGTAGGAGGGCTGGTGTGCTCAGCTGGAATGGGGTTGGGGAGGGGCTGGGAGACAGAGACCCCGTAAGCCCGAAAAGAGGTGCTAACAGGCTAGAGGAGGGCACATGTTGCTCGTGCCTCCTGTCCCCACAGGCTCCCCATTCCCAGCCCCTCCTGAGGATAGGTGTGCCGCAGTGAAATGCAGCACACACGTGGGAAAGCCGGGGGGAGGTGGGAGGTGGGGGTCACTGGGTCTGGCCACCTACTGCTCCTGTCCCTTCCCTCTGCCAGCCTCGGTGTCCTCATCCCAACGTGAGATGCCAGCGTCTCCAAAGACGCACGCATTCATAACAGTGCCCTGACGCTCCTCAACGCCAGCTGTTGCTCTTTGGGCTCCGGGGACAGCGGGTCTAGTCTCCCCCATGCAACCTACTCACTCTGCACCCTCGGCCCCGCTGAGGCCGCAGTCTCCGGTAACAGGGCACGCTCGTTCCGCGCGCTGTTTCCCATTAGCCACCAGGAGGTGCCCTTTGCCCGCCGAAGCCGGCCGGGCTAATAACTCCTCCGGGCCGGGGTGGGCTGCCCCTTTGCGCAGGGCGGTGGAGGGTGCGGGCTGCGCCCCGGCTCGCACCTGAGGCCGATACACCGCGGCGCCCGCACGTCCGCTAGCTCCGCAGGCGCCCCAGCCT
>NW_006159725.1:465357-465596 GCF_000334495.1 Tupaia belangeri chinensis
CGGGGTGGCCCTCCCGCCAGCCGAACCGGCGCAGGGCGAGCTGGCAGCGGCCGGACGGGTTTGAGCCTCTGAGGGCACCTGTGTCCCTGCCTGGCTCCCCGGAGCCGGCGCCGGAGCCGAGCCCAGGAAGTGAGGGAGGAGTTGGAGCGCGGGGAGAGTTGGCCGGGCCTGGGTGGGGGCCAGGGCGCAGGAGGGGCGGGCCTGGCAGCCGTGGGGCAGTGCGGCCGCTGGCCGGACCT
>NW_006159725.1:465616-519465 GCF_000334495.1 Tupaia belangeri chinensis
CTGGCCGCTGCCATATTCCTCCTGGTGCCGTTGTCTGGTGATGCCACGCGGTGCCACCTCCCTGCCTCCCTCCAGTGGCTCTCCTGGGCATGTCTCCGGGGGCCTGGGCGTCTGGCAGGAGCAGGGCAGCCCTGGCTGGGCCCTGCTGGCCACAGCCCCTTTGCCAGGCTGGGGGCCTTTGTCAAGACCAGACCAGGAGGTCTGAGACTGGCCAGGAGAACTGAGCCTGCTGGGAACTTCTTTTCACTCCCATGGTCACCTGGGGGTGGTGCCACTTCCAGGGGCACCTGGAAGCACCCTGTGGCCTCCCCTGGAAAGGGGCTGCTGGGTAGGCAGTGGGCATCAGGGAGAAATCGGATTCTGCCTTTCTCCCTGGCATCTGTGCTGCGGGGGTGGATGCCAGAGGCCTGGAGAGGTGGGCTGTGTTGGGCCACCAGGAAGGGGCCCTGGAATTCCCCTGGGTGTCACCAGGCTGGCCTTACCAGCCCAAGCCACAGTTCGTGCCTGGTCAACAGTCAGGGTTATTATCTTCCCCGCTGGCTGGATGTGTTCCTCAAGGTCACGACCCTCCGGAGAGGTAATCTAATATGCACACGTTACGTGTCTGGGTTGTTTCATTCTCCACGTTCTGCTTGTTCCGTGGGGCTGGGGCTTGCCCGCCAGCCTCCTGCCCGCTCACCAGCTCTGTGCCCGTCCTGCTTTGCACCTGCCACCCGGATGTGGGGGTAGGTGGGGAGGAGTCTGGCTTTTCACGTCCCCTCCTTGCACCGCCGGGCATCTCAGTCGTGGGCTGCCGTTTTCCTGGTGCCGAAAGTTCTTCTGAGACACTGGGTCTGTGTTGTGGCCTCTTTCCATTTTCGTTTTTGTTCTCCCTCAGGACAAAGAGAACTTTTGCCCAGTGGGAGGGAAGTGGAGTCTCTCCAAAGAAGGACCCAGCCACTGGGAGGGGGCAGGAGCCATGGGGAGGGGAGCCTGGCTGCTCCTGGGCTGGAAGGAAGGAGGGGAGGGCAGGAAGGCCACCCCGGGTGAGGGGAGGCTGAGGAGCAGCCCGCTGGAAGGGGGATACGTGGCTGGGGTGGGGACGCTGCCCTCCCCCGTGGGAGCTACACAGCTCCTCCTTCTAGGTACCCCACGTGGGTACCAAGTCCGATGGCATTCCGGGTGCTTCTCCAGAAGCTGCTCTGTGCCTCCCACCACGCTGCTGCGCTCAGCCTGTCCTGCCTATGTGCAGCCCCGTGAGGGGCACCGTGGGCCGTGGAGTCAGGGTCGGCAAGGTGAAGGGACCATCCAGAGCGCCGCCGCAGTGTACCCGAAACCCCCGGACTCCCAGTCTAGTGCTCTCGTGTGAGTTCTTGTCGCTTTTCTTTCTCTTTTTAATTTTTTTTTTTTTGAGAGAGATTTTTGCTGTAGGGCATGTGTGCTTCCTAAAGAGACAGAAAGACAGAAAACAAGAAATCACCCCCAGGGGGGTTGGCCACGATGCCATCCCTTCTCCTTCATTCTCCTCTTGGGATCTTGGGCACGCACGCACACGTGCCCGGCGTGAGTTTAGGCCACCAGGTCTGGGACTCAAACCACAGTCGACTACATGGGAGTTCAGTGACATAGCCATTACGCCATTTACTGGTCCCAATTTCTTGTTGCTTTTCAAGGCCTCAGCTGCCTAGTCCTCGGGGAGCCCACCCTCCTCCCCGCCCCTCCAGTGTCAGCTCGACACTATAATCCTCGCTGAGGGCCCGCGTCTGGCTGAGCCTGCCCTGGGCTGGCTCTCGCTTCTGCACACTCCTCATCCCTGATTGGTCCTGGGCATCCCAGCGCCCTGGACCCGATGGCCCCCACCCCAGGTCAGCATCCCTCTAGCCTGCCCCTTGGGAGAGAGTGCCAGCGCTCCCAGACACAGCCTGGACACCTCGGCCTGGCTTTATGTCAGACTGAGGCGTCGGGCACAGACTCTGCCCACCTCCCCCCTACCCCCGTACAGGTGCACTGTGCGCTCAGCCAGGCCCGCTCCTTCCTCTGTTTCTCTGCCCATCTACAACTTGCCCGGCCTCTGAAGGCCAGCCAGAGCCACACCAGGGGCGGAAGGAGAGGTAGCTCTGGCTGCTGCCAAGCACCAGGCAGACCTGGACTCCCGTCCTGTGTCCCTCCCTGTGTGACCTCAGGCAGATCGCTTGACCTCTCTGGGCCTCACTTCCCTCACTCATGAAATGGAGGGTGCTTCAGGGCTTTGGAAGCTTGGAACTTACGAGGACGGCAGTGCGATTGGACAAGGAGAAGGGTGGCCCAGTGGGCAGCCAGGCCGCGTCCCCTGGCCTCCTCCTCGCTCTCTTCACAGGCTGGTCCTTCTCCCAGCTCCGCCTGGCCCCCGGCATGGATCATTGTCTGTCCCTGTTTGTCTCCTGACCCAGACGGCAGGTCCCTTAAGGAGGAACGCCCTTGCCTGATGGCTCTTGGCGTCCCAGCAGAGTAGGCGGTGTCCTTCGAGTCCCACGTGGTGTTCACAGCAGGGTCACACGTAGTCAGCCCTCGAGAGCGCCGTCTCGCTAGGTAAGACAGCGTGCCTGACCTCAGCAGGGCAGATGTGGCTGACGTGGCTGACGTGGCCGATGCCAGCTCCAGCAGGTGGGCGATGGGAAGGAAGGGGCCGAACCGGCATCGCACTGACACCCTGCGAGTTGGATGTGAACATCCCCGTTCTTAGGGATGCCGAGTCGGGGTCCTGGGGCCCTGCACGGTCACATGCTCTGTTCCACATCACAGCCCAGTGAGTGCTCTGGACCCTGGGTTCCCCCCTACACTTGACATCACTTGCTTTAAAAGAGGAAACTGAAGGGGTCAGCTGGTGACATGGTGTTTAAGGCGCTGGACTCCCACACGGCCAACTGCGATTCGAGTCCCTGACCTGGTGGTTTGCTTTCTCTTTGTGACTCTGGTCAAATTGAAGGACAATAATAATAAATAAAATGAAAAATTAATCTTTTTTTTTTTTTTTTAAAGAGGGGTGAGGGAGGCCCCTTATAACACGATCTGTGACTGGTGTTTTTGTTTGTTTGTTTTCAGGCACTTTCCAGATCATTAACTTTATTTATTACTTCAGATAAAAGGATCGTGGCAGGTTTTCCTTAAACCCCTAAACACGTAAGGGTTGTTGTTACGTGGTCTCCTAGAGTGAGGTGTGTTGTGACTGTGGTCACACTCTGAGACCCCTGCTTGGTGCAGATCTGCTCTGATAAACCAGCTGAGCAGGGTCAGTGCTGGCTGGAGCCGGACAGGGCTCAGGGCAGGGGACAGGGAGGCCTCGGCAGTGCCAGAGCAGGGCGCAGGCAGAGGGGACGCTGCTCTGAGGGCCAGGGGAATGGGCAGAATGGACCGGCCAGTGAGGAAGGGTGGGTAGACAGGACTGGATTTAAGAGGACTTTGACCCCCAGAGAGAAAGGGCTCAGGTCAGTGCAACAGGCTGGGGGGACCAGGGTTGCTGAAGGCTCTTGAGAGGGGTTGAGGCCCTGGTGGGGGTGATGACTAATGGGGGCGAGCGTTTGAATGACATTTCCAAGGAACAGCAGGACGCACTGACAGATTGGATGGAGCAGATGAAGGAGCGGGAAGTGTCGAGTTAACTCGGAGATTTTCAGCCGGAGCCCAGGGAGGATGCTGGTGTTGTTTGCAGAAATAGGGAAGCCAGAAGGGGAAGCCGGGCTGAGGGGGAGCTGCGAGCGCGGTCCTCGTTCCTCGACATGACACGCGGGAGGGGACGAGTTCCTGGACAGCAGCTGAGGGCTGATTCTGGGATGTTTCTGATGCCTGTCGCCCGGGGCTCCCCTGAGCCCTCAGTGCCCTCTCTGAATGGCACGGAGCCCCTGGGTCCTGCCCGCACTGTCCTCAAGTTTTCCCTATTGCCCCTGTCGCCTCCAGGGGACCTGCAGAGCTTCCATCAAGAGGGCAGGGACCACATGTGCCTGCCACTGGGGTGTCCCTAGTGCTCGCAGTGAGCAGGTGCTGAGTTAATATTTGCCCTGTTCAAGGGGTCGCAGCTCCTGTTTAACAAACGTTTGCTGCAGAGATAAATTCACAGGTTGGGAGGGTGAGGAGGGGAGGACTGTCCATGGGGGCCCCAGGCTCTGGGACCCAGTGTCGTGGGGTGCCCGGTGTCTGAGCTCTTTGCTCCCCTTTCCTGTCCTACTAGCAGCCCCGATGGTGGGATGGAAGAGGCTAGCTGCCCTTGGCCACAGGGAGGTCTCGTGCAGGCCCTGGAGTGGGGAGCAGTTCTCTCGGGGGAGCACATGACCCGCCTGCAGAGTATTTTGGCCATGGAGAGGCTGGGCTGGAAGTTGGGGTGTGCACAGTCACGGTGGCATTTTGGGGAGTGGTGTGTGCCAGGGGCGGTGGACAGAGAAGTCCAGGGTCTGCATGCTGCCTCAGTTTCCTTGCTGTAAACCCCGGCATGTGATAAACTACCTCAGAGAGCGAGGAGCGCCTCTTTTCAGAGTCCCCCAATCCATGAAGACCTGGGTGTGCCCTGCAACTCCCAGGAGGGAACAGACAGGGGCTGACCCCCCAGAACAAGGGAGCCAGGTGGCCTGGAGGGTGGCTGTGCGGTAAACACGTGTTTAGAACCGGAGTTTAAGGGCCAGAGTTAAAGAGGAGGATTTAATAGAATGAGAAATCAATAGCCCAGAGGTGGTTAAGATGTGTAAGTGAGAGGCTGGCCGCAAGGCACACTTAATAAAAAAGAAAAGTTGAAGAAGACTGGAAGAGAAGGCGCATCTCTGGGCGGGAAGCCGGGCCTGACGGGTGTCTGAGCTCTCTGTTCTCTGTCCTGCTGGGCTTGAGGAGGCACTGTGCTTTGGGAGTGGGGTGCAGGCAGCTGTCTGCTTCTCTGTCTCCCCATTGGAGGTCCTGGGTGGACATGGCTCCCTGGGGGCTGGGAGGTGCAGTGGTCAGCCACTCTGGAGCTGCTGACAGGGTGCAGACCCAGCTGTGCCAGGCTCAGCAGTGTGGCTGTGGCCGAGGACCTGGGTAAACACAGTGCCCCCCCCCCCCACCCCCCAGCAAGTGGGGGCGGCGCCCCTCAGCAAGTGGGGTCGGTGCTGTCGCCAGCAGCCCTTGTTCTTGTTAGGACAGTTAGGATGCTTTCATCCTCGTTGCGTCTCTCTGGCCAGGCCCAGCACATGAGATTTTTTTTATTTTAAAATAATTATTCATTTTATTTGTTATTATTATCATTTTTTTTTTCAACTTGACCAGAGAGAGAAAAAGTGAAAGTGAAAAAAGCAAGCCACCAGGTCTGGGACTTGAACCATAGTTGCCCACTTGGGAGTCCAGTGCCCCAACCAGCACGCCACCTGCCAGCCCCACCAGCATGTACTATTGTGTAGAATATTGTCCCTGACTAGTGGACGAGAGGACGGGGATTGGCCATGGCCCCCTGGGGAGGCAGCAGAGCCTCCTTTTGTTGTTTTTTGTTTGTTTGTTTTATTTTGAGAGATTATTGCTACAGGGCATGTGTGCTCACCAGAGAGAGAGAGAGAGAGAGAGAGAGAGAGAAATCACCCCCTAAGGGGGATGGTCATGCTGCAATCCCTTCTTCTCCATTCACCTCTTGGGATTTTGGGCGCGCATGCACATGCACCCAGCGTATTTTCAAGCCACTGGATCAGGGACTCGAACCATGGTCAACTACATGGGAGTCCAGCACCTTAATCACTATGCCACCTGCTGGCACAGCCCCCCATCTTTTTTTTTTTTTTTGAGAGGTTTTTGCCATATGGCACGTGCACTTGCCAGACAGAGACAGAGATACAAAAAGTGAGAAATCACCCCCTGGGGGGATGGCCACACCGCAATTCCTTCTCCTCCGTTCTCGGGATCTTGGGCACACACGCACCGGTGTGAGTTTAAGCCATCGGGTCCAGGACGCGAACTGCAGTCGACTACATGGGAGTCTAGCGACATAGCATTACTCTAACGGCTGGCCTTCCTCATCTTTTTCTTAAATCAGAGAAAGGGAGAGTGGATTTCATCCAGTCGAGGAGGACCCTGAGGTCCAGTGAGGACAAGGGACTTGGCGGAGCAGTACAGCAGGGGAGCTGCAGAGCGGGCATAAGCCCAGGGCTCCAGGCTCCCCAGCCCACGGCCCTTTTACTGGTCTGTCAGGCCTCCACCCAGGAGTGGGAGGGCTGGAAAAGAGAGGCTTCCACACATCAGACCAGTCCCGGCATCCAGGCAGAATTGGACCAGGACGAAGCATGAGAGTGACTTCAAGATCCGGGACTGGGAGCCTCTTAGGGGTCTGCTAGGGCTTTGCTTTTAGCCTGTAGGTGGACACAGAGCAGGTGTGAATTCAACAACAGCAATGGCAATAATAGTAGCTGTGTTGGCCTAGCTGCAGTGCCGGTGCATAGGCAGTGCCACTGTGGGGGAGGCTGGAAGCCGTACAGGAGGCCTGGCCTGGTTCCGGGCCAGCCCGAACATGCAGCATGCAGTCACATGTGTCCGTGGTCCTGGCTGATGAGAGCCCGGGCAGCACCTCCCTAGAAGGGGAGACCCTTCTGATCCTTCTGGCGGAAGTCCCTGTCTCAACCATCCTCCTTTCTCTTTTCCTCCCTCCACCCCATGAGAAGAAAACTAAGTCGTTAATATGTAGGAAATGCTCACCGTGGCCCACAGGCGTACAAAGTGCTCCCACATATTACCTAGGTGAACCCTCGTACCAACTGCTGTGAACTAAATTGTCTGGGTAAACCACCCCCCAAATTCATGTCGCAGTCCTGACCCCCGAGGCGACGACGTCGGCAGGCTGGCCTTTGGGAGGGCTCTGCCCTCATGAGTGGGTTAGTGCCCTTGACAAGGAGACCCCACAGACCCCTGAGCTCTTCCATAACATGGTGTGAGCTGGTACCTACAAGCTAGAATGCCCTCACCAGACACCGAATCTGCCAGTGTCTTCATTTGGATTTCTGGCCTCCCGAGCTGTGAGAAAAAGGGGCTGGCAGGTGGAGAGGTGGTTGGGACACAGGACTCCCACATGGCTGACGCACGGTTCGAGTTCCAGATCCGGGGGCTTACTTTCTCACTTTTTTTCTTTCTCTCCCTCTGGCGAGCATGTGTGCCCTATAGCAAATTAAAAAATAATAATAACGATGAATGCAACTAAATAAATCATTCTTTGTTAAAAAAAGATAAATAAAATTAAATAATTCTTTTTTTTCTGGAGAGCTTTTTTTTGCTATAGGCCGTGTGCGCTCACCAGAAAGACAGAGAGAGACAGAGAGATAGAAAGCGAGAAATCACCCCCAGAGGGGATGGCCACACCGCAATCCCTTCTCCTCTGTTCTCTTCTATTCTCGTCTCGGGATCTTGGGCATCCATGTTCACACGCCCGGCATAAGTTTAAGCCACCATGTCCGGGACTCGAATTGCTGTCGGTTACATGGGAGCTCAGCGACATAGCCATTACACTAACTGCTGGTCCCAAATTAAGTAGTTCTGAAAAAAACAAAAACTTTGAGGAATAAGTTTCTGTTGTAAATAAGCTCCCCCGTCTGTGGTATTTTTTTTTTTTTTTTGGAGAGATTTTCACTGTAGGGCGCGTGCGCTCGCCAGACAGACAGAGAGAGACATAGAGACAGAAAGCGAGAAATCACTCCCCAGGGGGGATGGTCACGCCGCAATCCCTTCTCCTCCATTCTCTTCTCGGGATCTTGGGCACGCACGCACACGCACCCGGCGTGAGTTTTAAGCCACCAGGTCCGGGACATGAACCACGGTCGACTATGTGGAAGCCCAGCGACATAGCCATTACGCTAACTGCTGGTTCCCCTGTCTGTGGTATTTTGAGGACCAAGAGTCTAACCGCACGCTCCGACCATTAGCACCGTCTTACAGGTTAGGAGGAGACTCAGACCGGAGGGTTAATTAGCACCAAGTCTCATAGCTAGAGAGAGGCAGAGTTGAACTTTGAACCCAGGCAGTCTGGTCGCACACGCTGGTACTAACTTATGTGTGCACGTGCACACGTGTGTGCATGCCCATGCATGTGAGAAATACGCACTCAGCCTTCCCTCCTTCCCTAGATCGCCCTTGGCCACCCCGCACCTCTCCGCTTGTCCCCTCTGAGGCAGAGAGGCCGCTCCTCTCTAGAGCCAACACCCACAGGCCCGCGCCAGCCATCGCACCTGCAGCGGTCTCTGCATCCTGTGCCCACGTTCTCCCCGGGAAGGCCGGGGTGGAGGCAGGAGAGCAGCAGTGACGGGGGACGTTGCTGAGACCCCCTGTGAGGCGCCCTGTGTCAGCCTTGCCTGGTGGTTCTGGGTTCTCGGTTATGGCAGCCCTGCCCTGCGGCGGGACCAGCCAGGGTCCAGGTTCCTCCCCATTTCCTCCCAGGGCCCACTGGCTGGCCTGGCCATCCTGGCTTAGCAGCAGAGTCAGCAGGAGGGATCCAACTGGGGTCTGAGACTCAGCGACTTGGGGGGGAATCTGTTTGTGGGTGGCGTTAGTGTTCCAGGTGTGGGTTACCCTCTAGATGGCCTCCCTCCAGCCTGGCCAGCCATGAGATCAGCACAAATAACACCCCCATCAAGTGGGGGCAGCACGGGAATTGGGGCAGCACGGGAATTGAAAGAGAGATTTTATTGCTCCCTTTTTGGAGACAATAAACAGGATTTCAGGATCAGAGGAAACTAGACATGGCTTCGGGGAGGCTGGGAGACCCTGTGGCAGCGCCCCAGGGTGGGGTGGGGGGGTGGCGCAAGGAGCTCCTCACCACACCCTTCCCCTGAGCCTCGGTGTAAAGAGCAGTTGGCTCTGCTGAAGCTGCAGACGCTTCCTGGTGGCTGGTCACGCGCTCAGGGGCCTCTCTGCCCTTTGGGGTGTCTGCCCCTCATCCCTAAGACCTCCAGGGCCACTCTCCTGAGCAGCATCAGCGCTGGTGGGAATGGCAGCCTCAGACTCTGGGTGGCTGAGTAACGGGCTGCCAAGTGCAGAGTTCCTGGATTTGGAGGCTGGATCAGGGTCCAGGACTCCCGCTCCTGTAGACTCTGTCTACACACCCAGCACTGTCCAAACAACGAGGTCACCTGCTCTTCCCAAGGTCGGGAAAGTTACACAGAAGAAGGCAGCCTCCGTTGGGGAGTGACGGTGCCTGTGTTATTGCTGGGAAAACCGAAACATAGCAAGATAAATGGGTTATAGACTCGCGTTCCTGGAAGGAGCTTGAGATCATTGCATCGGCGTACCTGCTACTCCTACAGACGGTCTCCTGTGGATGGCTGTCGGCCTCGCCCTCCCTCCCTCCCCCTGCTCCTGGAAGCTGCGTTACTGAGCGCCTGCCACAGTCCAGGAGCTGTTCTAGAAGCTTTGTACACATGAAGCTGGTCCCCCAACCGCCTGGCGAAGCAGGTACTACTGCTGTCTCGTTTCACATAGGAGGAAACAGAGACACTGAGGTGACGCAGCTTGCCCAAGGTGACACCAGTGAGCGGCACAGCCAGGAGGTGACTGACCAGCCTGGGTCATGAGGCAGGCCATTTCCTCGTTGGGCAGCTGTCAGGTTGGGGGCCGCTGCTTGATGTGTAGAAGTGTCTGTCAGTGTGAGCGGCTTCCTCCTCCTCCCCCCTTTTTTTTAAAGAGAGATTTTTGCTATAGGATGTGTGCACTTACCGGAGAAAGAGTCAGAAAGTGAGAAATCACCCCCCGGGGATGGTCATACCTGCTCCCCCATTCTCTCGGAGTTTTCAGGCATGCACGCACACGCACCCAGCATGAGTTTCAGGCCCCTATGTCCAGGACTCGAGTTCCAGTTGACCACTTGGGAGTCCAGCACCTTAACCACTACACCACACCACCTACTGGTCCCTTGTTACTATGATTATTACTTAATTTACTGTACTCACTAGAAAAAGAGAGAGCGAGAGAGGAAGGGAGAAAGCAAGCTGCCAGATCCGGGACTCAGACCGCCATTGGCCAAGTGGGAGTCTAGCACCTTAACCACCACACCACTCGCTGGCCTGAGTGCCTTCCTTCTTAAAGCACTTTGGCTTAGTCTGAGCCAAATCTCCTTCCTGTTCCCGGGATCCCACCCCAACCCTTGAGATGTGATGCTACTTAACGAACAAGACGCAAAGCCAGCATTCTGCCTCCTACCTGGGTTTCTGAGACTCCCACACTGAAATCCCCAGCCAGCAGCATGACAGCCAGGGGCTTGGAGAAATAACCCAGGCCAGGGCTTGCCTGCGAGGAGATGGTTGCCTGTTTCTTGGTCACGCAGGGCAGTGCCGGGAGCTGCCATGCTTCTGTTCGTGAGCATGTGTCCAGAGTGCCAGTGCGGCCACAGGCGGATATGGGTGGGCTCCCTCCAAGGCCGGGCCCATATAAAACGTGCACACAGATGTCCTCTGAGTCTGCCATGTGCTGGATTGGGCAGGGGGCCCTGAGGGAATGAGCTAAGGGTGGAACCAGGAGATCTACCACTCTTGCAGCCCCTAGGAGGCTAGGGGACATATGCACCAGGGACCAGAAATTCTGATGACCCAAATCTAAGAACGGGGAGTAGGCAGCTAGGTGGAGAGGGCTTACCAGTTTATCTGAGCTAAAATAGCTCCATCTGACTCTCCTTTAAAGTAAGAGTCCTGCCATAGTCCCAAGTAAATAGGCTGGAACAGGCGCTTTGCTGGGAGGGTGTGGATTGGCAGTAAACAAGGCAGTCGGACTAGTGGGGTGGTGTCCGCGCGGAGCGCGTTTCTACCCAGGAAGGCTGCAGCCGCGGCAGCGCTGGTTCTCTTCCCCTCAGCTCCTTTTGGAGAGGGAGGTCGTTGGGGTGGATGCTCAGAGCTTGATCCTGGGCTCCGGGAGCTGGGGAGCCCTCCTTTGTCCTGGGCCAGTGATACTATTACTCTCATTGCTTTTTGTCTCTGTACGAGAGATTTTTGCTACACTGAGAGAGAAAGTGAGAAATCACCCCCCACCCCCTGGGGTGGATGGCTATGCTGCCGTCCCTTCTCTTCCATTCTCCTCTTGGGATTTTGGGCATGCACATACAAGTGCCCTGTGTGATTTTCAAGCTGCCAGGTCCAACACTCAGATGTGCGGTTGACCACGTGGACATCCAGTGCCTTAACCGTTGTGCCACCTGCTGGCCCCTCTTGCTGCTTCCTGAGTTTCCATTATGTTCTTGCAAGTCCTCACAGACCCCCACACTGCGGGCATCCTGGTCCCCCTTGGCGGGGGAGAGCCCGAGGGACTGGCTGCAGGTCACACAGCACAGCTGAGCCGTGGCTGGCCAGGCCTACTCTTCTCTATACCACTGCTTCTCATGGTGGCCGGTGCCTCTCTGAGGAGCAGGTAGGTATCCCGGCTTGAGCTTCCAGCCCCAGCAGGGAAGGGACTGAAGCAGCTCAAGTGTGTGAGCCCAGGCGTGTGGCATTCGCCTGTGGGCCTAGCTACTTAGGAGGCTGAGGCAGGAGGATCGCAGGATTGGCCACGCTTAGCTGCTTCACAGAGGCCACCCGAGACCTTTGTGTGTCTGGCTCCCTGCCCCGCTTCCCCTCGTCTCCCCAAAGCACGGCTCCCCTGCCACAAGGACTGCGTCTGCTTCTCAGTGCCCTTCCCCGATAGCTGAAACAGTGCCAGCACACAGTAGGTGCTCATATACATTGAGTGAATGGTTTCTTCTGTGTGCAGAGGCCCCGGATTTTGGAGCCCTGTACTAGCCACGAGCCCGGGCTCCAGGGAGTGAGGGCGTGTGGGATTGAGACAGTCAGTCGTGTGGCTCCCAGGACATATCTCCACTGGTGGGCCATGGGACCTGGTCCTTGGGTTGGCGTAACCCAGGAGGGAGGGAACCGATCAGTATGGAGGAGACCCTGGGTCTGCCTAGAACTTGGTCCTAAGCATGCCATGCCCTCCTCAAAGCCAGCTGAGCTTGGCACTGGGGGCCAGGGGCTGGGCAGCGTGTTGGTGGGGTCACAGAGCTCTAGGTCAGGGTGGGAGTGCTTGGGAGTCATGGCAGGGTCTGTGAGCAGAGGCCAGGCCCCAGCGTCCCTCCAGACAAACCAGCGTGAGCCGGGCTGTGTGCCCCGGACCCGCTTACCTTCGAACAGAATGAGCTCCTGGGAGGGCTCTGGGCAGGGTGGGTACCAGGCCCCGTGAGGACGGAGAGCCCTAGGGATGACCACAGGCACCCGCATCCGGGGCATGACCAGAGTCCTGTTTCATGCCCACCCCTTGATCCCAGAGCCCATGGGGATGACTGGTGACCCCAGCCATGTCCCGCTCTGTCAGGGCTGTCAGATAGGTCTCCTCCTTTCCCTCTCTAGGCTGACTGGCAGTGGGATGTGCAGCGCCCAGTTCAAAGATGCCTGACCGAGCGTGAGTGCCCTGAGAAGAGGTGCGGGATCGACTTGTGATGTCTGACACTGGCGTAGGGCATGGTGAACCTGTCAGGTCAGATTTGGTCTAGCCATCTTACTTACAAGTGAGGAAACTGAGGCTCCGAGAGGGGAAGAAACTGGCAAGGTCAGGTTCAGGTGACTTGGAACCAGGATTTGAACCAGGCCCACTGACCCCTAGGTCATTTGGTCTCCTGCCTGTCAGTAGACCGGTCCACACGAGCCTCTTACCAGCCGGGGAGCACGGGCCTTGCTCCACTGTCGCCTCTGGCCGGGGCCTTGTGCCAGTGTCTAGCCAGACTTGCAGACAAGCAGTGAGCCCAGGCGTGTGACATCCGCCTGCGGGCCTAGCTACTTAGGAGGCTGAGGCAGGAGGATCGCAATGCAGCCAGACCCTGTCTAAGAAAACCCCACGCCCAAAGGACAGGTGAAGTAAACTACAGTAACCGGTTAGGAGGGCAGTTACCTTTCAAAGGAGCCTGAGGGGCGCCCCTAGAGTGATGTGTTTTTGTGTTCTGGGAGCTAGTTATAAGATGCACTTAGGTGAATTCTCTACGAGGACATAATCCTTCCATTTTAAAAGCTGTGTTTTTTTTTTAAAAGAGTTACAATGCTTGTAATGGCCAGGTTATAATGGCTAAAAGCACTTGACAAAATATCCAAGAGGAGACCCGGGGCGATGTTAATAAATATAGTAGCTGGTATTTGTTGACCATTTTAGATAGTGTGCTAATTACTGGGTGGTCTGAAAACTCATGACACATTTTCTGCACAGAAAAATAACTTCATGCTTTTTCCAGTGACCCCGACTTCACAAGCATTTTCTCATCGAATCCTTACAACAACCTACATTTTACAAGTGCGGAAACTGAGGCTCAGAGAGGTGGTATAAGTTGCCCCAAATCACACAGCCAACCCATGGCAGAGGTGGGGTTCCAGCCAGGTCTGCCCCAGAGCCAGCATGCTCGGTAGAGGATGTAAAGGCAGGTGGTGTTGCCTTTCCCCCTCTGCATGGCTAGCTGCAGGGTGGCTCCTGGGTCGGTGTCATCCTCACACCTCTGCCTGCCGGGGTCCTGCCGGGCTCTGCAGCTTCCGTGGCAGGTGCAGAACCACCTCAGTTCTTCACAGCTGCTCCCAGTCTGGGGATGCTTCCAGAATGGGAGTAAGCAGGAAGCAGAAGCTGGGAAGGACGTTGTTGTCTGAGCGCAGACGGGCCATGCTCTCTGCAGGGGCCTCTGAGGGTCACGGAGGGGAAGGGAGAGCGGCGGAGGCTCCAGAACAAACAGTGCTGTGCTCAGTTAAAACCCTGCCAGGTGAGAGAGGGCGAGCGGCAGCGTTTATCCCACGCAGGAGGAAGGAGGGGCTGCTCTGTGCAGCGTGAGTTCCCGCGCCCTCCCTGATCCCGTCCGTGCCTGGGACCTGCATTCCCAACTGCTCAGCAGGAGAAGCCAGGGGCACGGCCGGCTCCCTCAGGTGGGCTGGGGGCTGGGAGGAAGATGGGAGTCAGGTGCCTTTGTTGCCACTCACAGTAAACCTTGTGGCCTTGCCTGGTGAGCGAGGACTGGCATCGCGTCCATGTTTATATGCAGGCAAGGCAGATAAAGCCATTGTTGTCCCAGGTGGCCCCAGTCAGGGTGCGGCAGGACAAAGTTCTTTACAGCCTCGCCAGCCTCACCACCTCTGGGAGGCCTGCCTTGATTAACTCCTTTAGCTCTCATGGATGGTTACTTCCTGGCCCTCGGCGGGACATGGTGATGTGAACAGAATAAGCACATTAACACGTTCTGGGTGCTCATGACCGTTTATGTCTCAAGTCTGTCTTCAGTGTGTTGGCGCTGTCACTCCTAGTTTGACTGGAGGTTGGCTGAGGGCAGGGATTCTAGGGTCCCTCCTGATCCTTCCTTAGGGGTCGCACCCACTGAGCAGGTGCCCATCTGTAGTGCTGGCTCATTGAGTCAGACAGGGACGTGGCTCTACCTCAGGACCTCCGTGCAAGCTGTTCACCCACCGTGGACCTTCCCCCCTCCTTGCTTCCCTGCTGCTTGTGCATTCATTTTTTGGGAGCCCTTCCCTGCTGCCTGCCAGCCTGCATGCGGCCCTCCCCGTGGGCTCCTGCAGCCCCCTGGCTGCTTTTTGAGGGGCACCCATACTGCATTGCAACAGCCTGCTCACTGCTCAGCCTCCTGCGCAGGGCTGAGCTCGGGCACACGGCCGGAGAGCGGTCGAGCTGGAATCCACTTCTCCTTTTCCCAGCATTTCTGCTCTCCCTGCCCTCCCTTCCGGGGAGCTCCGTGGCCTGTTTAGGAATTAGGGCACCCCAAGTGTGAGTTCTCAGAGGGCTCGTCCTTGCTCAGTGCCAGAGTCCCTGACCTTGGAAGTGCCCATGCCCTGACCACAGGTGTGGGTGGGAGGGAAGTCTGCCTTTGATAAATAGCCCCTCGGTCCCAGGACATGCAGGACTAACGCAAGAGCAAACAGCACATTAGTATTTATTACGCATGCCCCACTGGTAATACAATTTGAGTTTTAAAAATAATGGTGAGCAAATGAGTTGGTTGATGGCCTGTGGGGACAGGATGCAGGAGAAGGATATTTCATGGAGCAGAGTGATGGGGCACTAGGCTGTTGCTGACTCTGGGAGATTCTGGGAGTTGGGGTCCTTGCTGGGCTGGGGGACGGGCACTGTTTCTGGGGCTAGTTCGGGGAGTTGTTAATCTGCATAGTAAAATTCGCCTGGAATGTATTTGCCGACAGTGACAGCAGCTCCAGGCTGAGGAGGTGGCGGTTGGCTGTGTGAACAGCTCCCAGTTATCTATTTCAGTCATCTGTGCTTAAAATCCTTAATTTGGGAAGCCATTGCCTGCAAGTCCCATACCTGTGATCGGGCACGGGCCTCCTTCGTCTGGCAAGGCCTGGTTTGCAGAGCACGCTGGGTTCTGCCGTGCAGGGCTGGTAATGAAGCTCAAGTTCTAGGGCACATCAAGTGGCGTGATGTGCTGTAGGGAGACAGGGAGGGATGGCCCTGGGGTGTCGAGGGGTGAGGAGAGCTCTGCTTGCTAGACTCCTCTTCCCTATAGTACACGCATCTCTGTCCTGTTTATGTTCCCCAAAGCATTGTGGACAGGAAAACTATCTAAGGAAGATGAGGCTATGAGCTGGTCATTCCACCTCGTGGAGACGGTTTCTTTGTCTAGAAAGTGGGCATGTGAGTCCAGCCTGGCTCACTTTGTAGGGTCAGGAGGAGAGAGAGGGGGAGCTGTCTATGCAGAAAGCTGTGACAGCCTTTTGGTATCTGCAGACAGCACTTGGCCTTCAGAGATTGCTTGGCTTAAAGCTGGGCTTTGGTGGGCTTAGACGGTCGGGGCAGCTGGGACTTTGGCGGGTAGGTGGTTCCTGCACCGTCTTTCGTCAGAGCCGGAGTGGTCAAGATCCTAATTCGGAGGTGGTTACATGGGGTAGATGTCTATTTCGGAAGGAAGAACGACTTCCGCTGAGAATCCCCGGGCGCTCTGTACACGTGCAGTCCAGTGCTCACGCCAAGGGGGTGTGCCCGCGTCACCCCGTTTCACTGGCCCAGTAAACTGGGCCCAGCGTCATGGTTAGAGCTGAGCTTCACTGCCTCCTCTAGCACCCGCATCCTTCGGGAATGTCACATCGAGGGCTGGCTCATGACCTTCAGGGGCCCTGTGGTCCAGTGACACCCCTCCTCTTCCCTTCATCCCCAGTGGAGGCCTTACTCCTTCTTCCGTCTCTGGTACTCTGAGCACAAGGGAGGACGCCAGTGCGCCTGGTGGGGGTTTGACCTCCTGTGTGCCCTTGACTTCAGGGAGCAAGGAACACAAAGGCTGCACCCGGGCCTCTGGCCGCTTGGACCCCGGGCTGCTGACCAGGGGGAGTTTGCATGATCATGGTTTAGCCTCCCTGAGCTGTTGTTGCTCCTCCCAGGCCCGGAAGCCACCTGGCCTCCGCTGCTCTGCTCCCTTTCTGAGCCCCCACCCTAAGCTCTGCGGCCACTGGCCTTGCCTTGGTAACAGGGACTGTCCCAACACCTGGGAGGTGTTGACTCGAGGTCTTCTCAGAGGGGGAGGGAGTATTGTTTGGAGCTGTGTGAATTAGTAATATTGTAACCGTTAATTGAATGCCCATTGATTGCCTGTCAGAGGTTTGATTTAATCTGTCCTTCCGCTCCCCAGCCTTGGGGACTGCTTGAATACTGTGAAGTGGACTCCTTCCCCGCACCCCCAAACATTGGTTTCATTTCACTGGCTTCGTAATTAGCAGCTTTTGTTTCCTGGCTTGGCCTCCCAGCCACTCGCTCCTCCCAAGTGGATTCAGTGACTCATTCCTCAACTAGAGTTTTCTGAAGAACCTGGAGACCTGGGACAAAGCAGCGGCTGGTGCTTTTCTTTGCAGATTTAAATGCTTCGACTTTTTGGGAAGGGGGTGGGAAGGGCAGAGGCCTGGAGACTTGGGACTGAGCCTGGTGACTTATTTGCTCATGCATTCACTCATTCATTTCTTCACCAGTTCGGCCATTAGTGGATATATTTTTGGGCCCACTCCATGCCAGGCCCTATGGTCAGCACTCAGGGGACAGTTCCTGAGTCTGGCATGTGATGGTGCCTGTGGCTTGTGCCAAGGCAGAGGCCAGTGTGGGGGTCCCGGAGGCACAGAGGACATGGTAATCAGACTTGAGATGGCGGCACAGTGGTAACGCAGCGCTCTGTAAGGAGGGGCCCACGTGGAAACGGCCTGGATCGAGTCCTGAGGTCGCCCTGTACGGGCTGGGTGTGTGCATGTGTGTGTGTGTGATCCGGACTGGCTGAGACTAGGGTGTGGATCCTGTTTGGGGAGCTTGTCTCTTTCTTTCTCTCACGTTCATGGAACAGATAAATGAAGACTTAAAACTCATCGGACTTGGCAGTCGGAAAGGCTGCCTGGAGGAGGTGGAGGAGGAGCAGTACCTGTACTGTAGCTCGAGCTGCGTTTCAGAGGACAAGGAAGAGTGAACCTGGCAGAGGGGAGGGTGGGAACCCCCCAGGCAAAGGGCAGAGAGTGTGTCATGGCTGGGGGAGAGGGACCTGGGAGAGGCAGCAGAGAATAAGGCTGGACTGATGGTATTTGTCACACACTCACTAGCATCGGCTGTACACGGGCTTTCCTGTGTTGTCGAGTTTACTCCTCACAGTGACCCTGCGTGTGGGTACCATTAGCTCCCCCTTCAGTCGCTGGGCCCAGATCCCGTGTCCCCTTGGTGGAGGGCCAGAGCCGGGCAGTCCTCAGCCCCCTTGCTGTCCCCAAGATGCCCCCTCCAGGCTTGGGCCATTGATCTTGGGGTGTCCCTGCAGGGTCGAATGGTCGAGGGGCTCATGGGTACATTAAAAACCTTTGCCTTTACTCTGGAAGCAACCAAGAGCCTCTGAGAAATTTTAAACAGAAGCAGCTTGATCAGATTCGATTTCAGAAATAATTGCTCTAGCTGTAAAGTAGAAGGTGAATGGGATTGGGTGCCGCTGGAGGCATGGCGAGCCACTGCCTCTGAGGGCAATTCCATGGTAGGGCAGGGGCCCGGGACTGAGCAGGGCACAGGGCACTGAGGGATACAGAGACTCCTCAGGACACTCAGATGAGTGGCCGTGGGTGAGTGTGGGGGCGGAGGGCAGGAGGCAGCTGAATCGCAGGCTCTTCACTTAGGGCCATTGGGAGCCCGTGACCAAGACAGGAGCTGGGAGGCTGGGACGGCAGTGGAAGACGAGGGATTTGGGGCCCTTTGAGGCTGATTGAATTTGCGGTGACCAAAGTGACTTTGCTGTGGAAGTGAGTATGCAGGTGACCTTTGAGCTGCGGGTCTACTTACATGCAGATTCCAATCACAGGTATATCGGGAAATATCGTCGGTAAATGGAGTTTTTCTTCGTCATGGTTTTCGTACTAGCATTTTCTTTGTAGCTTTCCCTAACACACACAATTGTATTGTGTGACTTGGTAAGGTCAATAGTAAGCTGTTAGTAAATTGGGAAGGTTAAAAGGTATACGTGGATTATTGCATGGGGAGTCGGCACCCCTGGTGCTGCCATTGTTTGAGGGTACACTGCACAGACCCATAGCCCAGGCAGGAGGCAAGGCCTGGGGGTGGAGATTTTGGAACTATGACAAATAGGGGGGTGCATGGGTGTGGATGGGCTTCCCTTCAAAGAACCCTTAGTTAGAGGCGAGAGGAGGGCTGATGCTGGCCCTGATGACCACATTGAGGGCCTGAGTCCACCAAAGAGTCAGAGGGCATTGCCACGTGCAGGAAAGCCAGACACCAGAGGTATCTTGGAAACCCAGGGAGAGGGGGTTCCAGAAGTGGGGAACAGCCTGCAGTGTGAAACGCTGCAGTAAACCAGCAGAGTGAGCAGGGTCAGTACGCTAGGGCGAGAATGGGGCCGGTGGATCTGGCAATGGGGAGGCCATTGCAGGGCACAGGAAGGCAGGGACTGTAGCAGTGGAGAAGCCATGAACAGGAGGCCACATGTAGAGGAGAGGAGGGGTGACTAGGAAAAGCCCTGGGGGGCAGAGCTGGAGGATTGAGGGGCTTCTTTAAAGTGAGGGGAAATTGCCCAGCTTATTGGCTCAGGGAGGACTCAGTTGAGATGGGGTTAGGGTGACCAACTGTCCCGGTTTGCCCAGGACCAACAAGCATCCTGGGACATGAGGCCTCCCTGCTAAACCAAGGATGGTTCCAGGCAAAGGAGCGCTAGCTACTTCATTCCAGCAGCGAGCTGGCCAGTATGTAACAGTGGGGAGCCCCTGACTTGTAGGGTTTGCCCATTTCTATGGTGTAAACAGTCTCACCATCATCAGTTTTAAGCCACCAAAGTGGCTAAGCTCTCTAAATGCAGAGCTGGGAAGAGATGAACATGGTCTTCTCTATGAACTGGTCTGAGCTGGCCCTGTACTCCCCTGCAGGGGAGACTGGGGCAGAGTGAGAGCCAGTAGGAGGGAGGAATCCCAGAGGAGGAGGGAAGGGTGTGACATTAAGCTTGGCATCAGGGTGTGGAGGGAGCGGTGAGCAGGGCTCCTCCATGGCCTTGACAGAGAAAGAGAATGAAGGAGGAGACAGAGTAACCTTGGAGTGTGAAGGGGTAATATGAGAAGGAGTTTGCAAAAGCCGGTGAAAGGAAAGTGGGGGGCAGACCAGGACCCCCTACCCCCAGGAGCAGCACCAAAGGGCAGGGCAGGGCACCATCCAGGCATCAGGCTGTTCAGCAGCCTTTGGAAGCTGACGCGTAGCAGGGGAAGCTGGCCGTCAGGATTTGCAGGAGGGCTGACTTGGGGGGCAGGCTCAGAGTCACCACAGGGCTGCAACGGCCCAGGGTTTAAGGCCAGCCAGGGAGGAGGGTGAGGACGTGACCTGGAGGGAGAAGAGGGCCAAGACTGGAGGCTGCAGAGAGCCAGGGTGGGATGGAGAGGTGAGGCAGCGGGCGGACCCACTGGAGAAGGTTCAGAGGGGCAGGCTTAGGCGGCTCTGGGCTCCAGCAGGTGATAGGTGAGGTACAGGTACAAGTGCTTCCTGACTTCGGTGGCTTCTTTAGGATTCTTTGACCTTCTGATGGTGTGAAAGCAGCGAGCACTCATTCAGTAGATCCTGCCTTTCGAGGAGCTTCCAACCATTCTGCTTTTCACCATCAGTACAGCACTCGATAAAGCACGTGAAATTTTCAGCACTTCGTTATAAAATAGGTTTGCCCACCTGCAGGCTAACGTGGGTGTACCGAGCACGGTTATGGTAGATGGGGCTCAGCTGTGGTGTCCAGAGGCCAGGTGTGTTAAATGCATTTTCTTTTTTCATAAGAGAGAGATTTTTGCTCTAGGGTGCATGTGCTTGCCTGAGAGACAGAGAGAGAGAGAAAGTGAGAAATCACCCCTTGGGGGGATGGCCACACCGCAATCCCTCCTCCTCCATTCTGTTTTTTGGATTCGTGGCATGCACGCACAAGCACCCAGGGTGTTTCAAGCCCCTGGATCCAGGACTTGAACCACAGTCAGCCAATGTGGGAGTCCAATGCCTTAACTACTATACCACTTACTGGCCCTGGAATTTTTTTTTTTTTTTTAGAGGTTTTTTCCTATAGGGCGTGTGTGCTTGCCAGAAAGACAAAGAGACAGAGACAGAAAGCGAGAAATCACCTCCCAGGGGTGATGGCCACGCCACAATCCCTTTTCCATTCTCGTCTCAGGATCTTGGGCATGCACGCACACATGCCCGGCATTGAGTTTAAGCCACCAGGTCTGGGACTCGAACTGCAGTCAACCTACATGGGAGTATAGCAACATAGCCATTACGCTAACTGCTGGTCCCCTGGCCCTGGAATGTATTTTCAACTTAGGATATTTCAAACTTTTTGTGCATTTGTCAGGACAAAGCCCCATCAAAAGTCAAGAAGCGTCTATACTGGAGTCTGTGCTGGTTTGGGGACAGATAAGCCGTGTGGCCCATGCGAGCAGGGTTGGCAGGAGACAGGCCACTGCGGGGCAGTTCAGTCAATGGCCAGACCCAGAGGTGGGCCACATTTATTCTATACCATGGCTATACTAAAGGACGGAGGAAGAAACACTCTCAGTGCGGAGAGAGCCTGGTCCATCCTGGGCCTCACTGGGGGAGGGCATCAGGGCAGGAAAGATGTGGGGGAACCCTGGAGTGATGCTCCGGGCCTGGCTGGCCTGTGGGTTGGGGAGCCTCTCCCCTCGGCCATTGGCTCCCGTTCTGACTGCAGAAGGCCTCGTGCAGAGCCCAGCCCCCATCACGGAACCTCCTAGGGCCCGCCTTGTACTTTGTCTCTGCTCTTGGGTGTGTTTGGGGCTGACCCAGCGAACAAGACCCTTGGCTGATGCAGCTCTGGAACAATGACTTGGAGCTTGGAGCAAGCAGTTCAGCCCTCAAGTCAGACCAACTTGGGTTTGAAACCTAGCCTCATCATTTAAACTGCTTGGGTCCTTGGTCAGGGTGGAAACCTCTCCAAGTCTCAGCGTTCCTATCCACGGAAAGGGAAGAGCGATAGCACTCACATGTAGACTAGACAAAGAACCATGCGTGCCCGTCCGTGCTGTGTGCGTGCCGAGTGCATGTTGAGTGCATGCTGTGTGTGCCGTGTGCAGAGCTCTTGCTCCCCCATGCTCATATGATCCCTGTCGGCTTAGGCTGTGCCTCTGACGGCCTTTCCCATCTGTCTCTACCTCCTGGAATGAACAGGATGGTCTCACTTACTGTCTCCACTTGCTAGAGGCGGAACTTAGGCAGCTGAGGGCCTCGCCTTGTCTCTGAAGCCCTAGTGAGCTCGGACCGTAGTTGAAGGGACACCCTCCATGCCATTTTGGTGGGCACCTTCTAGTGGGCATTGCGATTACGTCTCAGAGTTCAGGACCTGGTGGTAAAAACATACCAGTCCCTTGGCCCCTTGCTGTCCCCCTCTCCACCCCAGGGCCCTTACCATCTTTTATTTTTTAAAATTTGCTTATTTCTTCCATGACTGAGAGAGACACAAGAGACAGCCCTCCCGACAGGTTCCTGATGCAGCACCCAGCATGCCCAGTGTCCCTGCCACCGTCTAGTCTAGCACAGCAGTCCCCAGCTTTTCTGGCACCAGAGGCTGGGTTTTTTTTTTTTTTTTTTTGGAGAGATTTTCACTGGAGGGCGCGTGTGCTCGCCAGACAGACAGAGAGAGACATAGAGACAGAAAGCGAGAAATCACCCCCCAGGGGGGATGGTCACGCCGCAATCCCTTCTCCTCCATTCTCCTCTCGGGATCTTGGGCACGCACGCACACGCGCCCGGCGTGAGTTTTAAGCCACCGGGTCTGGGACACGAACCGTGGTCGACTACGTGGGAGTCCAGCGACATAGCCATTACGCTAACTGCTGGTTCCCAACCAGAGACTGCTTTTGTGGAAGACAGTTTTTCCATAGTCAGGTGGGGTGGGAGTAGAGCGTTGGGTTTCAGGATGATTCAAGTGCATTTCATTTATTTATTTATTATACTGTTTGCTACTGCGCACGTGCACACATCAGAGAGAGACAAGAGGGAGAAAGTGAGAAATCACCCCTCAGTTGGGATGGCCATGCCACAGTCCTCTCTCCTCCCTTTTGTTCTTGGGATTTGGGGCACACACACACACAAACACACACACACACACACACACACACACACACACTCTTGGCATAACTTTCAAGCCACTGGGTCTCACCATAGTGCAGAGTCGGGGGGAGCCTGAGCTTGTTCTCTTACAACTAGATGGTCCCAGCTGGGAATCTAATGTGGCTGCCAGTCCGACAGGAGGCGAAGCTCAGGTGGCAATGCCAGCAATGGGGAGTGGTTGTAACTACAGATGACGCTTCACTCTCTGGCCCTTTGCCTACCTCCTGCAGTGCAGCCTGTTCCTAACAGGCCATGGATTGGGGTCATGGTCCAGGGGCTGGGAACCCCTGTTAACATGCTGTATGTTTTAGGCACTTGCTTAGTTTCTGTCTCCCTCCCCTCACTAGAATATACGGCGTATGAGGGCAGGGGTGCTTGGGTTTTATTCCCAGCTTTATCCCTGGTATCCAGAACTGTGCTGGTAAATAGTATGCATTACATATTTATGGAATGGATGAATACGTGAAAGCTCCTGCAAACTTTATTTTTGCCTTTATTTATTTATTTATTTATTTATTTATTTATTTATTTATTTATGCTAGTTATCTTCTCCTAGATTTCTGTCCCAGGATCTTTCTCTGTTTCCAAAGCCCTATCTAACTGGCTCAGGTACAGTATAGTACAGACAGCTTGCTGTAGGCCCAGTTGGGACGAGACAAATGATTCCACCTGGCATAGGAGCAGGATGTGTTTACAGAGTGGTGACATCAAACTGGACTTTAAAGGATGAATACGAGTTTTCTAAGAATTTTCTCTCCCTGAGACCCTCTTGCAGTTGCGTGAGCAGAGGCCCCGTGAAAAAGCACTCAGAATGTTGAGAAGATTTTGGGGAGAATCCAGGTGAAGAATAGGTGGTGGATTCTGGCGGGTCAGAGAAAATGAAGTAGAAAGCTTGGGATGGGGTCTTGCCCATTAAATAAAGAAGCCTAAGAAGAGGCCAAAGCAGTTGAGAGCCAAGACTCTTGAGTCAGGCTGCTTGGCTTCCCATCCCATAGTTCTCTGCTATGACCAGGTGCTTCTGTTTGCTGTAAAGGACGATAATAATAGGACCCGCCTCACTGGACTGTGGTGAGAATGAAGTGAGTTACTATGTGTGAAGCACTTACTACCCGAGCATAGAAAGTGGCCTAAAACATTAAGTATTATGTTTATAGCAGGAACTCAGTGAGGTTGGATTTTGTAGACGTTTATCCATGCGTGTTTACTCACCTTTGTATTACACACTCAGTCCTACCTTGCCCCCACATAATAGCAGCCCTTAACATACGAGGTGCTGCTGTTCCCCACCTTCGATTGTGGGCATAGTTCTCCCTTCCCATGGTAGGCATGAATGCACACGAATGCAGTCCCGGCATGCTTGACTGGCCGCTCCTGGCCGTGTTCTGTGTTTATATCACGGTGGGCCAAGGCCGGGCTGTCATCTGAGAACCGGACAAAGCGAACTCCAGAGCGTTCTTGGGTGGCGGTGCACAATTGTAAATGTGATTCTGGAAGCCCTATGTGTAGTGTTGAGTAAGTGTGGAGTGGGGAGAGGTGCCAGAAATCTGAAGTCAGGCAGATGTTTGCACAAAGCAGAAAAAGGTAGATTAAAAAAATATTCGAAAGCAATAAATGCTAGACATTCTCCTCCAACGCTTTGCCAGAGCGTATGCAGCAGATGGTTTTGGGTGCTCTGGGAAAACAAGGCGGTGCCCAGCAGGGCTGGTAGCAGTTTATGAAGAACGAGTTGGGCCAACTCACCTCCTTTTCTTTTTTCAAAAGCTTACCATGTCTCAATGTATTAGACAAGTGGTATCTTAATTTTAGCATGCTTTAAGCCGAGTCCCAATGATGTCTGCAAGGAGAAGATGAAACGCTATAAATGGCCCCGGGATGCAGACAGGCGGGTTCATAGCTGGTTGAACAATCAGACCCAGAGCACTGATGGAGGGTGTGTCTGTTCATTCAGCTGCTCACGTCTCCATGTGACAGATGCACGCTGAACTCTCTGTAGGTCTCATGCCACAGGGCGTCATCCTCAGGCTTGTCCTGTTCGACATATTTTTTTCGATGGCTTGGATGAAGGGCAAGAAGGCAGATTACCCGGTTTGCACGTGGCTCCAGGTTGGCAGGGAAGGGGCACGGACTCTGTGGGATGATGGTCAGTGAGTAGGTGGTCTATGGGTAGAACCATGGGCCCAAACCAACAAGGTGGCATGAGCAAATGGAAAGCCATCTAGATGTTTAAAAAGGCAATTCCATCATCACAGGATGAAGAGGCCTGTTGGCCTCATTTCGAGAGAAGGGTGTGCAGGCGGGTCCAGATGCAGGCTCAGGAAAACATTGGGTGCTCAGCCCGCGGGCATGCGCACCACACCCCACCCTGACTACGTGTGCACAATCGCCCTGTGCTGGGGGCTCACTCTGAGACACGTTGATAAAACCATGCTTCCTCCAGAAGGCTGCCAAATGGCAAGGGAGCTGAGGCCATTTTCTGAGAAGCTCCCCTGAGGGAGAGAGGACTCAGGGCGGCAGACTTAAATACGGCCGGAGAGCCTGATAGCACTGTGTCATGTCCTTTACCCTTCGCCTCAGTGGACATGTCACAGCCTCCGTTTCCCTGCCACACTTCCATCATCCTCACCTGACTTGGCTTGCAGGTGCTTCAGGAAGGAGAAAATGAGGAGTAGGAGGAAATTTGGGTCCTAGCTAGGGATGTTTACAGGCTTGGAAGTGCCCAGGCTAACTAGGGAGCTGAGACATAATCACCGGCCCTAATAGACATGTCTCCTCGCTTACCGGGGAGAAGAGGAGACAGGTGGGTGTGTGCAAACGAGATCTCTGGGTCTCAGCAGGGCAGCAAGTCTACACCCTGGGAGAGTCCTGCCCGGAGACCCACGGTGAAGGATCAAAGGCGTGTGCCTCCAGGAAGCGCTCCCCAGCAAGAGGCAGAATTCATCATCCGTTCTTCTTGGGTCCCCAAACACTTTGTTCCCGCCTCTGTTAGCGCACTTATGGTCATGCATTATGGATGGCGTCTCGAGCCTCACGCCCCTCCACGCTCTGGAGCTTCCTCTGCCTGTGTACAGCTTCAGTCTTGGCTCCGTGCCACACACCAAGTAGATGCTCAATAATGAATGAGCGAATCTGTGGTAGAATAAATATATGTTCTTCTCTGTACAGGTTGGAACACATACTCACTTGTTCTCAAAAAAAAAAAAAAAAAGAAAGAAAGAAAAAAAAGAAAGCTAAAACCAGACAGCATCTGAATGGGTATTCCTTGCCAAGGGGGACAGACCCAGGCTGCCGGACAGGGATCTATACCTATATCGCACAGGAAGAAGAACCCCACGGCAGGTTCATGATTTATTGCCAAGGCCAACGTTTAAATCAAAAGCTTGTTTTAATTATTCGGCCTTAATAAACAAAAGTGTGTTTTGATGTCACGGCCACAGACTATCATATATTATACAGCTCTAATGAGGGCAGAGGTCTTTCTTCAGAATTGCGTGGAGCTTGTATTTTCAGCCCAGCCCCGCCACACTCACACATCCCTCGTCAGGCTGCCTATCCCCCATGGTCTGCTTTCGCAGACAGACAAGCATGTCACTTAAGCACAGGGGCAGTAGGAGAGGACCTCCTTCTGGAGAGGATGTGTCCTTGGTGGGGGAAGAAGGAGGTGAACACAGCGGTTGGTTACAGGCGGGTGCTTATTTAGGGAAGTAGATGTCCAGATGAACCCGTTCCTGCCCACTTGGCAGGTGTCTGACCCCCCTCCCTATGGAGTCTCCGTTACGAAAGGTCAGCTCTCTCCGCATAGCCATGTCTAACCATTCTAAATCCTTGGGCTTTAACATTCCAAGCGGATTTCCCTTCTCGTTCTCCATGAGTTACAATCAATTTTCACATTAGTAATGAAATTGCGTGTATTGCAGTAGCCATTATCCTTGGCTTCCTTGCTGCTTAGGGCCGGTAGGGCAGGCTTGTCTCTTTCTCTGCCTGAAGTGCAGAGATGGGCCGGGTGCTCAAATCTGTCACGTGTCTGACATCTTTAAACTGGTATCCTCCTGGCCAGCCATCTGTCTGTCCCTAGAGGAGGAGGAAGTCAGGAAGAAGAAAGGGCCAGGTTCCCCCCACTGACAAGCCAGTGCAATCCCTTGACACCTGAGTCTATAGGCCGGGATCTAAAGGCTCTGACATGTCCCAGGGATGAGTTAGGGTCCTCCCAAGTAAAGCATCAGAGAGAAAGACCTGTGTCCCTTCCGTCCCAAAAGCAGGTTAGAGAGTTCTCTTCTGCTCACTCTTTGGGCTGGAAAATTTGTTAGCAGCACTAACCACCTGCCTTTGTAGTTCCTTAGGTGTACCTAAGGTCAAGACCACTTCCAGATCTGTGGAAGCTCTCTCAGCAGAGACAGAGACAGCCTAGCTGGGAAGAGCCCGAAGGTTTGGGAGACAGCACTTGAGATGCTCTCGTAGAGGAGAATGCCTCTCCAAAGGACTGTCTCCCTGCAGGAGAGTACCGCCTCCTTGCTGAAGTGGAGGTGGCTTCTGGAGCCCTGGGACAGTCCTAGGTCTTTTGCCCAACTCTTGTTTCCTTTGTCCTAAAGAGCTTGTGGGTCAGAGATTTGGCAAACCATAGGGTAGAGCCTTGAGGGTGAGCCAGCAATAGCTTTAATTATCAGTGGTAATGATCCTTACATTTGCACCCACTTAATAATAGATTACAGAAGCAAGCACTTTTTCAAAAAGTGCATTTATTTCTCCCATGAGTGAGAGACTGAGAGACAGCACTCCAACAGGGTCTTGATGCTATGACCCACTCCCAGCCTCAGCCAGCCCTGGGTCATGGCCACACGCCTGACTGCCAAATTCAGGGAGGTCTCTGGACAAGAATACAGAACCTGAATGTTCCTATGTGGCTCAGTCCGACAAAGCATCGTGCTTTACTGTTGCATCACCATCTGACCCTCACAAAATGAAGTATTGAGTGATTGGAAAAGTCATGATACATTTTGGCATAGAAAAATATAGAAAAAAAATATGTCATGACTTTTCCAACCACCCAATACTTTTGCAAACTAGATCTTACTTGCTTTTCACAACAACACAACGAACAGAAATACTATTTTCCTCTCTTTGTAGATGGACTCGAAGTCCAGTGCTCTTCCCAGGACACACAGCTGCCTCTTGTGGCCACCTGCTGTGAGGGAAGCTAGCCAGGGAGTTAATTAGAAGTATTTTAGGTTCAACAAATCTTATTTGAACTGGAGCTCAATTGGAGCTGCCATCAGCAAAGTTATTATCATTACCAACCTATCGAAAGCGGTTAAATATTTAAAGCCATGTCCACGGCTCCCAGCTGAACAGGGTCACCGAACACATAAACAAAACACCTCCACTGGGGGTTGTATGGTGGGTTTCTACAAAGGGATTGTATGCCAGGGCTGTTTAATGGAGCTCCTTGAGGAGGAAAGGCAGCTGGATGAAGGGGAACCAGCAACTCTAATATGCTTGGCTTTCAAAGGCCTTTTCAAGGTTATCCACCAAAGGCAATTTTAAATAATTGAGTTACCATGGGGCTGGGGCTATAACTTTGTCACTGATAGAGAGAAACAGTTTAGTGACAGGCTAAGCAAAGGGTGGGGAAAGAATAGGAACAAGAATTTCTGGAGCTGGAGTTGGGCCTGGGTTTATAAAGCACCTGTACAAATGAGAAAGGTGCTCGCAGGGTAATTGCCAGGTTTGTAAGAAACTTCTAGGTCTCTGGGGAGAGATCACCAAGAGCTTTCACAGGCTTGGACCAGAGGCAGAGAAAGCACAGGGCAGCTTTACTGTAAGAAAGTATACCATCAAGCTTTCAGGGACCAGTCATCTAAACCGCAAAGTGCAGGCTCTGACCTGTCTGGGGAAGGGACAGGGTCACATTACCTGGGTTTCTTCTGGAAGATTCATGGGGAGTTAGTAACATGAATGTGCAGTAACACCCAGGGGTCACTGATAGAGTTCGAGGTGGGAAGCTTGCTGTGTGCAAAATTGTGAATATATGCATTTTTGGGTGCAAGGTCAATCATTTTACCAGATTCTCAAAGAGGGTTATGACCTCAGAAAATGAGAAGAGTCTCTTGTTTGTTTGCTGTATGAGGTCCTCCTCTGCCAGCCCCAGCCCCTTTCTCCAGCATGCTTTTCTTTCTTTCCTTTTTTTTTTTTTTTTTTTTTTTGCCATAAGGCACATGCACTCACTGGATAGAGATAAGATAGAGGGAAAGTGAGAGATCACCCTCTGGCTGGGGAGGGGGAGGGATGGCTACACTGCAGTGCCCTCTCCTCCATTCTTCTCTTGGGATTTTGGGCACAACACACATGCCTAGCATGAGTTTTAAGGCACTAGGTCTGGGACTCGAACCATGGTCAGTCATATGGGAATCCAGCACCTTAACCATCTCCAGCATACTTTTTAACACCTCTCATCCTGCAGTCTGGAGTTTAGACACAGGACTTAGTGCAACTTCCTGGACATGCTGTGATGTTCTTCTAGACTTTTGCCAGTGCCGCTTTCTCTGTCTTTGCCTCCTGGTACACTTGCTGAACTCCTGCTCATCCCCTATGACACTACCCAAGCCTTCGGTGACCTAGCCCCTCTGGGTGGAGTCAACTGCCCCCTCCTTTGAATCAGCATCAAAGCTTGAAAGATTTACTGGAGTACTATCACATAGAATGTTAAGACTATCCTGTGTCTATTTTACCTGAAGATTGGGTACTTCTTGAGAGTGGAGACAATCCTGTTCATTTCTGAGTATGCCTTTTGAGTGAACCTTCGATAACATTTGTAAAATTGACCTGTATAAGCTGTTTAATCAAATCTTGATACTATGATGTGTAGATACCAAGAAAAAGACTCTTTAATTAAAGAAGACGCAAATCAATGGAAAGCTATCCCACATTCACAGATTGGAAGAATGAAAATATCTAAGCTGTCCATACTACTCACAGTGATCTACAGACTCAGTGCAATCCTCATCAAAATTCTAATGGCATTTTTCACAGAAATAGGAAAAAAATCTAAAATTATGATAGAACCATAAAAGACCCCAAATAGCCAAAGCAATCATAATTAAAATGTTATGTTCCTGGCATTAAAACAGATACGCAGAGCAATGGAACAGGCTAGAGAGCCCAGAAAAAACTGATGCATATAGTCAGCTAATCTTCCCTAGAGGTGGTAAGGATACACAATGGGGAAAGGACATTCTCTTTAGTAAGGGGTGTTGGGAAAACTGGATAATGAATGAAATTAGACCATATCTGACACCATACACAAATATAAACTGAAAATGGATTAAAGATTTAAACATAAGGCCTAAAACTGTCCAACTCCTAAATGAAAACTTAGGGGAAAAGCTCCTTGACAACGGTCTTGCCAATGATATTTTTTTAGGTCTGACACCAAAAGCACAGGCAATGATAGCAAAATAAACAAGTGCAACTACATTAAACTAAAAAGCTTCTGCCAAGCCAGGGAAACAATCAACAAAATGAAAAGGCAACCCATGGAGTGGGAGAAAATATTTACCAACTGGGTAGTAGATAAGGAATTAATATTCTAAGTATAAGGAACTCCTACAACACAATAGTAAACAAATGCAATATCTTGATTAAAAAATGGGCAAAGGCTCTGAATAGGTATTTCTCTCAAAAAGACATATGAATAACCAAATGCACACTTATTCCCCATCTCACCAGGTTATAAACATTAAATATGTACAGATTTTTACATGGCAACCATGCCTCAATAAAGTGGTTAAAAGTACTGTTTTAAACTTGGAAATTTCAGCACTGCTGTTATTATGAAGCATGTCCCTCCACCTGCCCCCGTGCCACCCAGTGTTAATATTCTTGGATTTGGAACAGGCTAACTTTGACAAGGAATGGAGATGTCCCAGAGTCATCAGAACTCTGGTCCTAAGGTGGGGTGAGAGGTCAAGGCTAGAAACAGAGGATAGGGAAGAAGCAACAGACATGTATTCCTTGACATCATGTTTAACCCTTGTCACCAAGGGACCATGAAGAGGACACGAGAATTAGGAGAGAGGAACTAGGGCTTTTTGAGCACAGTACAGGTTCCCAACATGGTGCCAGACATGATACATTGTGTCAGTGACCCTGCGCTTGAGGGTTCCTGTGTTCTCTAGTTGATGATTGGGGAAACTGAGGCAGAGGTTGCACAGCTGATCAGAGGCAGGGTCAGAACTCAGCTGGTGTCTACTCTCAAAGATTTGGCATTGCCATGTCCCGGGGCTGTGTTAGGGGAGTTGTTATGGATCCCAAGAGGCATGAGCAAACCAGAGGAGGTCCAGGCCTGGCATGGGAGACAAGGGGTGGCCTCACTGGCTTCTTCTGGTTCTTTGCAGGGTTTTAGATACCTCACAGCCCTGAGCACGTTTGTGTGTGTCTTTCACCACGAGACCTTACGGTAGTGAAACCAGAAATGGAGCTCTGTTCAACTGAAAAGCACCTTATCTCTGAAGTCTTTAGAATGTTCTTTTGGCTGCAACGATATTAAGTTGATTTAATTAAAGGTTATATTCCTAAGATAAGTTTTTTTCTTATTATGAAATGATGGTATATACTCATTGAAGAGAATTTAAAAATGACAATAAGGCAAATGTAAGGGGATGGCAATTGTAATCCTACACTGTGTACTAATATCAGTACCAATAACAATAGGCATTACTGAGCAATGGCTGGGTAGTAAGCACTAGTCTAAGTGCTTTAACATGCTGTTATTACTGTTGTTGTTGTTTTATTGAGATGTTTGCTATAGAGTGTGTGTGCTCACTGGAGAGACAGAGAGAGAGAGAAAAGGTGAGAAATCACCCCCCCCCCGGGGGGGGGAAGGTCGACACTACAATCCCATCTCCTCCATTCTCCTCCTGGAATTTTGGGTATCCATGCACATTTCATGTGAGTTTCAAGCCTCTGGGTCTGGGGTTTGAACTGTGGTCAGCCACATGGGAGTCCAGTGCCTTAATCACTTTGCCACCTCCTGGTCCCAACATGTTATTATTATTAACCCTTGTTTTATTTATTTATTTATTTATTCATGCATTCATTTTTTTAGAGAGAGATTTTTGTCATAGGGTGTATATAGTCGCTGGAGGGACAGAAAGTGAGAAATCACTCCCCAGGTGAGAGGAACAGGTCACAGTCCCTTCTCCTTCTTATTTATTTATTTTTTAGAGAGAGGTTTTTGTTATAGGGTGTGTATAGTCGCTGGAGGGACAGAAAGTGAGAAATTACTCCCCAGGAGGGATAAACATGCCTCAGTTCCTTCTCCTTCTTTCCCCTCTTGGAATCTTGGGCACACACGCACCCATGCCCGGCATGAGTTTTTTTTTTTTTTTCGAAGAGATTTTTTGGTAAAGTGCATGTGCGCTCACCAGCCAGAGAGAGACAGAGTGACAGAAAGCAAGAAATCACCCCCCAGGGGGGATGGCCACGCTGCAATCCCTTCTCCTCCATTCTCCTCTCAGGATCTTGGGCACGCACGCACATGCGCCCGGCATGAGTTTAAGCCACCGGGTCCGGGATGCGAACCGCGGTCGATTATGTGGGAGTTCAGCGACATAGCCATTATGCTAACTGCTGGTCCCCCGGCATGAGTTTTAAGCTACTGAGCCGAGGACTAGAACCACGGTCTAGTGTACTAGAAGTGCGTGTAACGAGCGATGTAACCATTACGCCATCTGCTGATCTCTCTCTCTCTTTTTTTAAAGGTTTACTAGAGGGATGTATGCCCTTGATGGAGAGAGACAGAGAGAGGGAACGTGAGAAAACATCCTCCTCCCTAAGGGGGATGCCATGCCACATTCGCCTCTCCTCTATTCGCCTCTCAGGATTTTGGGGGCGTGCATGCATATGCCCCTGGCGTGTTTCTCAGGTTGCCAGGTTCAAGTTTCACTCTGTCAGTCAGCCATGCAGGATCCGGCCACCTCAACCTCCACACTACCTGCTGGTCCCTGCTCACCTTTTTTTATTTTAATGCATGAGGAACACAGACTCAGAGAGGTTAAATAACCTGCAGAGGTCAGACAGCCAGGAAGTGGCGAGATGTTAACATACACAGTTTGACTCCAGGGCCTGGGGTCTTAACTCCCTCTCTCTCTCTCTCTCTCTCTCTCTCTCGTGTGAATAGCAATGATTGAATTTCGAAAGACAGACGACGTTGAAGCTGTTTATTGAGATCTACCTGCTCTGGACTTCAGAAATCTTGATTATAATTGTCAGGTAGGAACCACTAGTTTCAGGAACCTTTAGATGACAGCACCTAAAGGTTCTCTAATTCAGGCTTTATGATGACAAAGGAAGAGCTGCTGCGAACCGCTGGTGCACACTCGGTGACGAGAACGTCGTGTGTGGATACTGCGTGCTCAGGAGATACGGTCCTCCCGACTCCTCGGCAAGGGCACTGGTCGGGGCTGCTTGCTGCCCCCTCTCCTGTGCGCTCTGGCATGTGGCTTTGTGCGGATGGAGAGCCTGGGACCCTCACTCTCTCCTCGTGATGTCCCAAAGCCAGTGACCTGGAGTCCTTGGTCTTCACGACTTGGTCAGGTGTTGACCCTGAGGCTTGGCAGTTCGAACAGGGCCCCTAACAGGGCTCCCATGGGGCTGCCTGCTCTAGGGGCTGCAGTGTTGGAGGAGACAGGATACGTTATCTGGCCCGGGGCATGGACTTGGCTGCTCCTGAGTGAGTGGTCCTTCCCAATTGGCATGTTTGCTCATGCCGTCTCACTTACAGCCCAGGGTGTGGGGCTCAAACTGTGCCTCCAGGAATAGGGGGCCGAGGCCCCACTGCTGAAGAGGCCCCAGCTGTGGTGGTGCAGGGTGGAGGCTGCTGCCCTGCAGGCTAAGGCCACATGGAGGCCTGGGTTCGATTCCTGGCCTGTCCTAGAAACCAGTGGTGTGTGCTGTAGCCCCAGCTACCCGTGAGACTGATTCAGGAGGATTGAGCCCTAGTGAGACCCTGTCTAAAAGGACACCCCTCCAACAAACACACACATTTTTTTTTTTTCCTTCAAAAGTTGAAAAAGAACAAGAAAAGAAAGATGGACTGAAACGAGATCTGATCTCAAGAAATGCCCGGGGTGTTTTTCTGCTTGGACAACAAAGGACGTGCTGAGGGCTTGCCAGCCTGTGTCCTTCCCGGTGGTGGGGATGTCACCTGCCGGGGTGCGGGCAGTCCAGGCTTCTGTGGGAGTCAGCGCTGTGAGGAGACAGGGCATGGCATGTCCTGCTCAGTCCTGCCACGCCGAGTGTGTCCAGGGTGAAGGATGAAGTCTTGGGAGTGTAGGGTGTGAGGAGGGAGCCCGGGATCTGCTTCCTGGCTCAGCTCCCCTGTGATCCTGAGATCGACTGATCAGTCTGTTATCGATGTATCTATCATCTGCCTATCTATTTATGTCTATTTATATCTATCTACTGTATCTGTCAACCATCTATCATCTACCGCCTATCAATCCTGTATCTGTCTATTTGCCTATCTGTCTATCAATCATCTATCACGCCAGAGGGTATGCGTGTGCACACATGAGAGGGAGAAAGAGAGAGAGAAAGCCCTTGCTAATGAAAGTCATCCTCACTGGAGGGTGTCCAGTGAGATCTTTGATGAGTCCCTACGGACTCACGCTGCAGTCCTTTTTCTTCCATCTCCATCCCATCAGAACCTTGAGTTCCTTATTATGTCACTTAAGTCACAGACCCCTGCCCCCGTCCAATGTCCCCTCCCTACTGTGTGGTTTCTAGGAGCAAGGATGGGCTTTGCAGGGGCCTATAGGCCTCCATGAGCTGAGCATGCAGTGGCAATCCAATGTTCTTTGGAATGTTCTTTTGGCTGCAACGATGACTCAGCCTTACTGGAGGGTCTGGATGCTCCTTTGGTCCCTCTGATCCCAGCAGGGTCGGAATAGCAGGTCAGGATTAGTGTTGCACGACGGCACAGCTCACAGTAGGGTTGGAAGAGCAGGGTCGGGGTTAGCGTTGCCCGATGGCACAGCTCACGGTAGGGTTGGAACAGCAGGTCGGGGTTGGCGTTGCCCGACGGCACAGCTCACGCCTCTTGCCTGCAGAGCTCTGTTCGCCCCCGACAGCATCCCCCCACCATGGTGTTCCGTGTGCCTCAGTCCCTTTGCACAGGTGGTCCCATCTACTCGGCGTCCCCTTCCCTCTCTCCCCCTCTACTCACCCTCAGGAGGCAGTTCATGGTCAGCTCTCCAGGAAGCCCTGCCGGGAAGCCTTCCCTAGACACAGGCACCCTCCTCTGCCTCCAGGATCCTGGCCACGCCTCTGCGGTGGCTCCCCAGCCAGACCGCGAGCTCCCAGAGGTCAGAGTCCCCTCCTTGGGCCCTCCGCACACCTGGGTCCTTGCCCCAGTGACTGCAGCAGCGGGCTGGACGGGTGCATGGGTGGATGGCAGGTAGAGGAGCCCGTAATGCGGCGGTGGGCAGGGATCTGGCCGGAGTCGGGTGGCGGTGCCAGTGCTCACACAGCCCGAACTCTCAGACACCTTGAAAGCCGCGATCAGACATGCGGAGGAGGTGTTGAAGGGGCTTTGGGCAGAGGGACCGAGCAGGGAAGACGCCCTTATGCTTCCAGCTGCTCGAATTGGTGGTTGTCCCAACATAAACACCCGTTTCTCCATGGAAACCTCTGACATGGGAAATCAGGAAATCATTCTTAGGGAGAGCATCGACGAGCTCGTCATTACTATTTTTTAATTAAAAGACAGCAACTGCCTGGTATTTGGGAAATTCAGGCCCCTCCCCCGGGTCTACTAATATACTGAAATCTGGGCTTAATGTGCTGAATTTATTTTTTATAAGAATCTGTTAGTGAACCTGCATGGCGGAAAGAGCCTTGTTAGAGCTTTGAGGAACTTCTCATTAGCAGGATAAATGTGCCGGGTATGAGGGGAGCCTGCAGCCCGGGGCTGCTGGGAGCCTGCGGGGAGCGGGCTGCTGGCTAGGGGACTCCGAGGACACTCATGCACACGCAGGGAAGGGCAGGACAGTGGGAAACCAGGCTAGGTGCCCTGCTGATGGTCTGGTACTGGCGCAGGTCATTGGGCTGTCGTGGCACAGGCCTGCTGGCCCTTGCAGTGCCTGGCATGGAGCTCCCGGTGGAAGTCCCACCAGGCTGGGTTCTACCTGCAGGCTGTGTCGGGGGTGCGGGAGGAGGGCGTCCAGTGAGAGGTCTTTGATGCTGATTGGGGCTGGTGGGTGAAGATGCACGGAGGCTGTTTGATTGGCACTTTGATTGCTAAGTAGATCGCACCAGGAGACGGGGCAGCAGACAGGGGGATGCAGGCAGAGGGAGCGGCCGAGTGAAGACTCGGTGGGTGGCCTGGAAACAGGAGGCGTGCTCAGAGAAGGGCAGTGCCTCACCCAGCGGACATCAGGCTTGCAGGAGGAGGGGACAAGGAGGCTACAGAGGCGGGTACATCCTGATGGCCTGGCCAGGGATTTTTGACTTTCTCTTCTAAGCAATGTTTGTTCGTTTCTTTACTTCTTTATTTTTAAAGAGAGATTTTTGCCTTAGAGCATGTGTGCTTGCCAGAGAGACAGAAAGTGAGAAATCACCCCCCAGTGAGGATGGCCATGCTGCAGTCCCTTCTCTTTCATTCTCCTCTCTGGATTTTAAGCATGCATGCATACACGCCTGGTGTGAGTCTAAGCCACCGGGTCTGGGACTCGAACCGCGGTCGACCATGTGGGAGTCCAGCAACATAGCCATTATGCTAACTGCTGGTCCCAAAGCAGTGGGTTTTAAGAGAGAGAGAGAGAATGACAACAGGCAGAACCACTCTGAAGTTGGTGAGGAGGACACGTGGAGAGGGGAGTCTTGCCGGCTCTGTGAACGCTTCAGAGCACAGGCCCGAGAGCACAGACACAACCCGCGGGCTGCCTGCCCCAAAGACACCAGAGCCTGGAGAAGTGAAGTGCTTCACCCAAAGGCACTCAGCAGAGCTGGCCAAGTCGACAAGGAAGAGGGGGGGATCCCTTGCACAGGAGAGCACCTCTGCTCCCCACATGATGCCTGCATGTCTGCAGGGCTGGGTGCTTCCCGCGTGGGACCGGGACATTGCTCTGAGCATGGCCAGGGTTCCCCTCTCCCCTTCTTCCTCATCCCGGGGCCCCCATGAAGTATGGCTTGTGGCCTGGCTATTTCTTGTTAGAAGAAACATGTCCCTGTGGGATACTGTTGGATGGTCAGTGTGAACAGCGGAACTCTTAACAAAGAACGAGTGACACCTTCACGGACACGGCAGCAGCACGTTTCAGCGCTCTTCTCCTGTAAGAGGGAGCGAGGGTAGAGACGGGATGGGAAGAGGCACACCCTTCCTCCCTGGCAGCCTAGGAGCTGTGCAGCCAAAAGCCAGCTCGGCTCACAGCAGGGGCCTGGGACAGGACAGAGCAGATGCTGGGGAGGGGGGTGTAAGCAGCTGGGAGAGCTGGGTGCAGAGGAGGAGCTGGGCGAGGCCAGCAGCTGCTATAGTGGGGAGACTGTAGGGACCCTCTAAGCCTGCAGAGCCCCCTAGGGACTGAGGACTCACAACTGGATGGCCAGAGCCGCCCCCTAGCCTGTGTGGCCCCATGTGGCCATTAGAAAAAGGCTCCCCCTGGAGACTGAGGTGCGAAGAGGTGAGTCTGACGGCAGCTTCAGCCATGCTGTTGTCCATGAATTTGATTTTTATCATTTAAGCCACTTGAGTGAGGTTTTCTGAGTTTGCAATGGGTTTGTTTCTGCGTGCAATGAAAAGACCATGAAAAGGTTTTGCGCAGAGGAGTCCCAAGGTCTGATTTGCATTTTGAAAAGATCGCTGTGGCTGCCATGGTGCGGATGAACTGGGCAGGGCCAGGAGTGAAGCCTGGGCTGTCCGGGGGACCTTGGCGGTCGTGCAGGTGGAGAAGAGTGGAGGAAGCTCGGGTGGCCGTGGTGGAGTGGACAGATGCCTGCCGTACTTTGAATACAAGGCTGCTGGACTGGGGGAAGGGCCAGGGTCATGTCTGGAGTAGGTGGAGGAGGCCGGCTGGTAGTGATAGAGCACAGGGACAGGGTCAGAGCGCGCCTAGGTCAGGGGCAGAGGGGGCTGGGGACTCGAGGTTGGATTCCAGATGCCGGTTCAGCTAAGTAGAGAGACCAAGTGAGCAGTCTTGCCCAGGCAGAAGGGCAGGGCTGAAGGTACGAGGGGACTCCAGAAAGTTCATGGAATAGTGGAATCAAAGGACAAGTTGACTTTGGCGGCCCCAAATGGAAATCTTCACGTGGGTTTTCCATCGCACGCATTGTCCATGAGTTTTTTTTTTTTTTTTTTGGAGAGATTTTCACTGTAGGGCGCGTGCGCTCACCAGACAGACAGAGACAGACATAGAGACAGAAAGCGAGAAATCACCCCCCAGGGGGGATGGTCACGCCGCAATCCCTTCTCCTCCATTCTCCTCTCGGGATCTTGGGCACACACGCACACGTGCCCGGCGTGAGTTTTAAGCCACCGGGTCCGGGACACGAACCGCGGTCGACTACGTGGGAATCCAGCGACATAGCCATTACGCTAATTGCTGGTTTCCCGCATTGTCCATGAGTTTTTAGAAGCCCCCTCAAATGATTTAGGAGTCATGAGTGATTCTGAGGAAAGAAGAAAATGCGGAGGTGAAGCACCGGTATTGAGGAGGAGACGGCTGAGGCCAGAGTCCTGGGATGTTCCAGCGTCAGAATCAGGCAGAGGTGGAAGGGCCAGCCATGGAGATGGAGAAGGAGAGAGAAGCCAGGGACGTGGGTATCATCGTGGCTCAGAGTGGGCCTCCTGGAGGGGGATGGAAGGAAGGAGAGGCCAGGCCTGCCCATGGTGCTGAGGGAGTCACACAAGAGAAGAATGTGGACATGTCTACAGGATTTGCAACATGGTGCCCTGGGTGGCCTAGGTAAGAATCCTGACGGGAGTGAGTGGGGAGTGTTGGGAGGGGACAGGACGGCCAGCACAGTGAGCTCTCTGCCGTGAACAACAGCAGATGCATGGAGCCTTACCGGAGGGGACCAGTCCGATGAGGGCCTGGTGTTTGTAAAGACAGATGAGGGCAGAGTTTAAGTGTGTCGTGATGAGAATGAACGGGGCCAGCAGGTGGCGTTGTGGTTGAGGCACTGGACTCCCACTTGGTCAACTGTGGTTCGAGTCCCAGACTTGGCAGTTTGAAAGTCATGCCAGGCACATGTGTGTGCCCCAGATCCCGAGAGAATGGAGAAGGGATTGTGGTGTGGCCATTACCCCTGGGGGTGATTTCTCACTTTCTCTCTCTCTGGCTCTCCAAAAAGCACATGTTCCCTATAGCAAAAATCTATTAGAGAGAGAGAGAGAGAGATAGAGAGAGAGAGAGAGGTAGTAGGTCGGTAAGCTGATCTTTTGGGGTTATTCAGGAGAGAGGTCCAAATGAGGGCCAGGAAAAAGTGAGGGGTGGGGATTCAGGAGACGAACGGCTTAGTCTCTGGTGGTGGCAGGGCCACTTCTCCTACCATACATGGAGAGAGGACAGAGCTCATGAGACCGGAAAGAGAGACGCCTGTGGGTTTGGTCAGGGGAGGTCATCGCGGGGCTGAGGACAGGGCAGTGGGCTGAGTGCAGGGAGGCTGTGGCGGAGGGCAGCGTGGTGGAGGGCAGCGTGGTGGGGCTTGGAGGGGTGAGGGGTGGAGTGCTGCCGGGTCTGCAGGAGCGTCCAGGGCACCACAGAGAACTCTTCTAGAGCTTGCTGAGTCGGAAGTGCGAGCAGTCATCCGGTGTCGTGATTTTCCCAGAAACGCCCCGCTGCGGGAGCAGGCATGGAGAGGGTGGGTGACTGGGTTTCGGTGGACTCGGGATTTCGCCAGGTGAGTAAAAGGGGGGAGGAAGAGGCAGAGGGTGTGAGAGACCCTAATGGGCCCATTGTGCACAGCCCAGTGCCTCTCGGAAAAGACACTGGAAATAGAACGAGGGATCGTCCACCAGCGGGCAGTGGGAGAAGGGTTCAGAGGCGGTTGCTCAGCGGGAGTGGGTGATGTGGGAAGGAACAGGGCCCCTGTCACCCTGAGACCCAGCATGAGTGGGTGATGGAGGAGCCTTTGGAAGGTACGCCTAGGAGGAGAGCGGGGAGGAGCCATGCAGACTCAGAGCAGGGAGGGCGGGAGTGGCAACCACCGTGGCTCCTGCTATGCAGGAGTTGCAGGAGGCTGGGACTGTTCATCCCGAGGTCACTGGTGACCGGGGAGGACATTTTCAGCAGAGAGGCAGTGGGGCCGGAGGGGGAGGGAGGAAAGTGGATGCAGTGAGAGGTCAGGAGGGATTGAGATTTAGAACCTGGGGAACTTGACCAGGACCTGGAGAAATGAGAAATTGGTCACTTTTTCAAGAGACCGGAGGGAGAATTCTGACCTGACCAGCGAGCGTTGGAGACGGGACTCGGGTTTCTCGGGCCTGGGCTGAGGGAGAATACACTGTGGACCCAGGAAGGAGGAGGTTGAAAGGGGTCAGGAAACAGGGCAGGAGGGAGGACTCTGGTACTGTGGAACTCAGAGCAAGTGTAACTGTCACTGCCTGCCTCCGTCGCTTGTCCCTGAGTGCTCCAGGGTAAGGGGGTCTGTACTGACTCAATGCTGGCGGAGTAGGGGTTGGGGGAGGGCCAGTCACGTGTCTAGGTCAGACTTCAGAACCATTTAGGAGGTGGGTGTCACTGTGACTGGGATAGATGTGGGGACACCCACATTTTTTTTTTTTTTTAAGGAGGGATTTTTGCTATTGGGCTCTTGCTGGAGAGACAGATAGACAGAAAGCAAAAAAGCACTCTCCAGGGGGAATGGCCATACCACAATCCCTTCTCCAGCCTCCTTTTGGGATTTTGGGCATGCATGCACATGTGTCCGACATGAATTTCAAGCTGCCAGGTCTGGGACTCGAACTGTGGTCGACCATATGGGAGTTCAGAGGGGGAACACCGGCATTTCAGGGTAATGTTAAAGCTTGACATGCACACCCAGCTGCCGTATCTGGAACGCCCCATACTGTGGGCACCATGAGGCTCTGAGAATGAAGGAAAAAGGTGAGTGGATATAGGAAATGAAAAAAACTAGGTTTGGACCCAAATGGAACTAACAAAAATGACTGTAAATCTACAGATGAGTTATTTAAAGAAAGTTTTTTAGGTTTCTGCTCTAGGGTGTGTGCACTTGCCAGAGAGAGATAGAGAGGGAAAGTGAGAAATCACCCCCAGGGGGTGGCCACGCCACAATCCCTTCTCCTCTGGTCTCCTCCTGGGATTTGGACATTACATACACAAACCTCCAGCATTAATTTCAAGCTGCCAGGTCCAGGACTCAGACTGTGGTCGGCCACATGAGAGTCCAGCACCTTAACCATAATACCACCTGCTGGTCCCCAGATGAGTTACTTTTTAAGGTATATTTATTTCTTCCATGAGCTACAGAGGGAGACAGCATCCCCAACAGGGTCTTAAGAGGACAATCTATTCCTAGCCCCAGCCAGGCCCAGACTACGGGCATGATGCACCCAGCACACGTGGGTGGGATCTCTGGCTGTGAACCCAGGGCCCTCCCTGGGCCAGCCTTGCAGAGCACTGTGCTTCACTGCTGACCACTGTTTTGCTCTTAGGTGAGTTTCTGAGACCAGAATATCATCGGCAGAAAAAGTTCATGTTCCCAAACAGCCCTGGATGGTTAGTGGCGGCAGTTAATGGTTCTTAGCCGTGAGCATCTTTTGCAGCATCTCGTGGCATGGACTAAAATCCTGCCGTCTCTGTTACCGTCCAGCTGGGGTTGGGTCTCAGTGCTGGACTGCAGCGTCTGTCTCTCTTTGCAGCCCTTCGTGGCCTTCTGCCTCAGCGGGGGTTTGGTTTTCCTCCAACCTCCTGAATTGGTGTGTGGTTTAAAGTCAAGGGACGAGGTCTGGCTTCCTTTCCCTTCCCAGTCTCTTGCGAGTGGGGTTCAGTTGGGGAGCCTGTGCATCTGCCTTTTTCCTTTCAAGTGGAGGAATGTCTGCTCTGTTTGCAGGGTCAGGGGTGGGGGAATGAGGTCAGCACTGGAGGAGATAGGGAGGGGGAGACCACAACCACGTTGCACCGTGAGCACCCCAGACAAGTGGTCCTTGGAGGTCCGTGGGATGGAAGTGTGTGAATCAGGGGTGGGCTCCTGCAGCCCCAGACCACCAGCTGCTGTCCAGATGTGCCGAGCCGCGCACTCATGGGTCCCAGAGCTGATGTTGCACTGCCGCCCTCCCCCTGCCCTCCCCCCCATCTTTTGCTTGACTTTATGCTTAAATCCTGCAAATGGAGACAGTAAGCTCCAGAAAGCCCCACGCTTTTGCTGGCTGGGATTCCGAAAGCAAAGCCCAGCAAAGCCTTGTTTATGCATTACGTCTGGGCGTGCTCATTACTGGGTGGTGAAGCAGAAGCCGCAGTGAGGCAGCCAGGGCCAGACGAGAAGGAGAAAAGCATTGCTGGAGCTGACACAGCAGGCGGAGGTCTAGTTTTTGTTTCTCCAAGTCTGATTTGCATCGAGGTTGCTAAGAAAGCTTTCTGCCCCGTCTGCTTTTGTGCTCAGTGCGCGGAGCCAAGCCGGCGCACTTTCTCATCTTCTCTGGGTAACATTCACTCCGGGGCTGCAGCGGCAACAGCAGCGGCTGCCAGATGCACTCAGCAGGCACCCTCCCTCCGACAGTCCACCTGCCTTTCCCGACCTCTCTGCTCTGGACAGTTTCGCATTTGGCAAATGGAATCCAAATGCCCCCAGTGCTTAGGGGACGAGCCGGGAGGAGGGCAGTGAGAAAGTCTGCCCTTTGCCCCTGGTCCTTCGGATTTCTCAGGAAAGCCACGAGTAGCATAAAGTATCCAAATTCCTTTTACTTCCTTCTTACCTGAGGCCTTGGGGCTTCCCACTGCCACTGTCCTCGCTGCTCATGTGAGGCCGTTTGTCTTGGGGCCATAGAGAGCGCCTCACTTTGGATGTGACCACATAGGCAGTGGCGCTGCTGTGCAGGTACATCCTGCCATGTTTGGTCATCTTTCCCCCCCGCCTGTTTATCCCTGGGCTCTGGGTCACTTGGAGCCAGTTCTCATCGAAATCCATTTTCAGGGAGAGTTGGTCTCCGTGCCAGCCCGCAGAGAGCTGTTTAGCTTGGATTAAAGTAAATTATCAGGTAGCTGGAAGGGGCAGGTCTAGGTCAAGGTTTAAACTGAAGGGGAGATAAGTGGGTTAGTGGTGTTAGGCTGGAGAGGGAAGCCTCATGACCATTGGTCCCCGGTAATCGTGCAGCCCCGGAGGGTTGTTGGCATGCAGGTGTGTTCATTCCTACTCGCTTTCTTTCTTTTCTTTTTTCTTTTTAAATTTGTTATAGGGCACATGCACTTGCTGGAGAAAGACAGAGAGAGGGAGAGAAAGAGAAGAAAGCGAGAAATCACCCCCTAGGGGGATTGACCACACCACACTTCCTTCTCTACTCTCCTCTCGGGATGTTGGACACATGCACCCGGGGTGTTTTTCAAGCTGCCAGGTCTGGGACTCGAACGGGGCAGTCGGCCGTTTAGGATCCAGCCACCCTGGCTGGTCCATCATTCATTCATTATTGCCCTATGTCCCCATGTTCATTCTCAGCAATCCTATTGTTCTTTCCTCAACGTATATCCCAAACTGACTCCTTTTCTTGCAGCTTTTGCTGGTCACCGTGCTGGTCCAACTGCCTTCCTCTTGTCCCCTCTGCCTCCACTTTCTGTCCTTCCCGCAGCCCAGTTCGCAGTCACAGCCACAGCGGGTCACACCTTTGACACTGCAGTCAGGTGGAGTGGTTTTGCGAGGGGCACCCATGAGGCAGCACCCCCGCCCCACCCCACAGGTTCCACTTACCTCCTGCCAGGTCCGCAAGGAGGCGGGTCATGATTTCTTGGGCACGCCTGCTGTCTTTTGCATCAGCCTGGTTTCCTTTTGGCCTTCCTGATCTTCCCGAGTCCCCAGGTTCCTCAGCACCCTGGGTGACACCTGCCTTGGGAAAGGGCTTAACTAGCCCACATCGCCTCCTGCCTCTACAAGGGGAACACTACTCCAGTCTCCTGGTCTAAGTCCTCTCCTCCGGCCCCTTTGTTAATTGCAAGTAGCTGTCACGCCCCTGTCAGTGGGGCTCATCACCCCCCCCCCTTCCTTTGTGCTACCCTCACCTGGGTCCCAGTGCCCCAGCCCGGGTGAGCTGACATCCTCCTCAGTCACAGTCCAGGCTTCTCCTGCCCACAGAAGCCACCCACCTCTGCTGCCTGCTGTCAGCGGGCCCAGGTACCCTGGCATCGGAGTAGGCGCTTGTTCTCGGAGCTTGCTAGGTGACAGCGTTTGGGGACCCAGGGCCGCTGTCGCTCTCTGGCTCTCAGTGCCTTGCTGGGCCGTGTTTATGGCCGCATAGAATCCAGGGGCACGAGGGAGTTCCATGGGGCCGTGTGCCCCCTTCTCTGTGACTGGCTCTCGCACTCAGCACGGTGTCCCTTCCCTCTGCTGCAGCCCCTTGCTCCCAGCTCAGGTTCTACCTCATCGGGGGAAAGAAAATGGCACCTCTGCTGTCCCTGTGTCCCCCAGGCCGCCCCTACCCCTGGCGCTGCAGCCCTGCTCATCCCAGCATCTCGTCGGACCACTTGTTTACAGTGGCCCAGCCTCTCTGCTGTCTGGGTGACGGGAGTACCCAGCCGAGACCATCTGAATTAATTCTGCAAGTAAAATTTCATCAGAAGACCTATCAAGCGCTTCGCTAAATCAAGACGGATCACATCTCGGCTGCGCTCTGTGCCCGTCCATCATGTGAGGCAGCCCCGAAAATACCAGCCGGCTGAGGCCAGAATGGAGGAGCGCTTTGTCTGATGTTGGGAGGCATCTTCCTCATCCCCGGGTTCATCACCCGGAGGCCTCTCTCTATTCTTTTGCGGGTGATAACATCCAGAAGGCATCAGGGAGGGCCCTGGGAGTCAGAGTCGATGGACCAGAAACAGAATCCCAGTTTTGACCCTTGCTAGCTAGCTGTGCAACTTTAAGCAGGTTACTTAACCTGTCTGCACCTCCATTGTCTCACGCATAAGGTTCAGCGCAGTGTCTGCCTTTTAGCAGGCGCTTTTAAAATCTACTAGTTCTTTTCTCCCATTTGAACTAAGTTAAAAACTCCATAGCTGTTTTCCGTTCAGGCATGCCAAGGTGAAGGCATTTGTATACATAACATATGTGACAAAAACTTGCTAAGCATGTAGATAATATTTAAGTGCTACTTAGATGGACAAGGGCACATAGTGGAAGAACCATGGGGCTGGGCCCATGGCCTGATGGTTAAGGGAGCTGGATCCCACACTGACCATGGTTCAAATCCTGGCCTTGGCGGTTTGAAAACATGCCGGGTATGTGTAGGTGGAGAAATGGAGGAGAAGGAGTTGGAGCTGACCACACCCCACAGGGATATGGTTTCTCCCTCTCCCTCTTTGTCTCTCTGGTGAAGGTACCTGTCTTCTGGCAATTAATATATATATATATATATATATATATAGGTATCTGTCTTCTGGCAAGTAATATATATATATATATATATATATATATATATATTAAAAAAGAAAGCACCGTGCTTGGATTTAACATTTTTTGCTCGTGGACCAGCAGATAGCATACTCGTTATGTCGCTGGACTCCCACATAGCTGATGGCGGTTCCAGTCCCGGACCTGGTGGCTTGAAACTCACCCTGAGTGTGTGTGCATGAGTGTCCAAGATCCTGGGAGGAGAATGGAGAAGGGATTGTGGCATGGACATCCCCCTGTGGGGTGATTTCTCACTTTCCCTCTCACTGTCTCTCTCTGTTAGGCAAGCACACACACCCTAAAGAAAAACCTCTAAAAAAACTTAATTATTTTTTTTGCTCCATAATCCACTTGTACTTTAAGTCCATTATTTCCCATGCACTTTTGGAAGTACCTGTGTGTTTATTGCTAGAGAGGGCTCAGGGGACATGTTAGGGTCACGCAGAAAGAAAGTGGGAACGAGCGTCACCTGTGGCCGTGCTGTGGGTCTGGTAGTTCCGGTTGGGCTTTCCTGCCCTCCTTCTGGCTCTGGCTCTTACCTGTGAGTGCCTGGTGTTAGGCAGACCTGGAGGTCCCTGGTAAGGCCTCTCCATGGTGATGCTGATGCCCCTGCCCCCCAGCTTTCTGCTTTGTTTCCTCTCCCCGCCACCTCCCCAGGCAGCCCTGCCTAGTCATCGGGTTCAGCGGAGGGGAGGCAGCGAGCTCTCATCCACCATGAGCTGGGGATTGGGTGCTGATGACCAAGATGAGGACTGCCTCTCGGGCAGTTTGGGGTGCTGAGCCGGCCTCCTGGGAGACCGTCAACATGAGGTATCTGCATTATAGAGGCACTCTGTAAATAGCACAGTAGTTCCTGTCTCCTGTATGAAATAACTTAAGAACTCCATAGAGGGGCCAGTAGTGGTATGGTGGTTAAGGTCCTGAACTCCCACGCGGTTGTCTGCAGTTTGAGTCTTGGAACCAGTGGCTTGGAACTCACTCTGGGTACATGTGCATGCATGCCCAAAATCCAGAGAGGAGAATGGAGAAGAAGGGATTGTGGTGTGGCCATCCCCCTGGGGGTGATTTCTCACTTTCTGTCTCTTTGATGAGAGCACACACCCTATATCAAAAAATTTCTTAAAAAAAACCAAAAAAAAAACCAAAAAAAACTTTTTAGATGTTTCCAGTTCAGGCAGTCATGCCAATGGAGAGGCATTTGTATACATGAAAATTAATAAGCGAGTAGAGTAAGGTCCTGGGCTCCCTAGGGCGGCTTTGGGGCCCTAAGCACCAGCACCCTAGTGACACCCACCCTTTGTTAGATGCTTACTGGTGCTGGACACCAAACGGCAGGGCCAGACAGAGTCCATCCCTGTCCACCAAGGACGCCCAGCCCTGACCGCCTGTGGTTCTTGATTAAGTGCCTCCTGCAATCTGAATTGCGTTTGGCATTTCGGGAGACTAGCTCACTCCCATAAGCACCTAACTTAAAACAAATAGTTTGGCCACTCTAATGAAATAGCCCTTCCAAGTGAACCTGGGAGAAGCATGACTCATGTGCAGGCTTTCCTCGGTCACACGTGCAGAACCCAGGTACAACGGTTCGTCATCACTCGGGGTCCTCAGTGCAACATCTGCTGCGGCCCTGGGCACTGATGAGCGGGTCTTCCTGGGGCCGGGAGGGTGCTCTGCCAGCCGGACTGACTGCCGAAGCTCACGCGTGCGCCGTGCCTTCTCCCCACTGTACTCACTGCCTCGTCTTTCTTTTGCCTGCATGCTCGCCTCTCCTCTGTCAGGAGGACTGCTGTCTCTGCATCGCACCGGTGGGAAGGGGACCCAGGCTCGGAGTGAGGCCTCAGAGGTCTCCGCTTTGCCTAGGGCCCCATCTGTGTCCGCCCATGTCTCAGGAGAGGACCGAGTCCCTTAGATTATGGGTGTCACAGGCCTGCCTTGTGTCTTCGCTGCCTTGTGTCGCTGATGCCTGGCTTTCCAAATGGATTTTTTAAAGGTGTTTGCCCATAGGATGAGCGCTTGCTAGAGAGAGACAAGAGAGAGGGAAAGTGAGAATTCACCCCCACTCAGGGGGGATGGCCATGCTGCAATCCCTTCTCCTCCAGTCTCCTCTTGGGATTTTGAGTTTCAAACTGCCAGGTCCAGGACTCAAACCGTGCTCAGATATGTGGGAGTCTAGCACCTTAACCATCATGCCACCTGCTGCCCCCCCAAATGGACTTTAGGAGCTGGTAGATGAGAGACCTTGGCTCACATTTGTCATGCCGTCCGTATGGCAGGGCTCTGTGAGCAGTAGGGACCCCCCCACCCCACACACGTCGGACTGTCAGGGAGCCTGCTATGAAGTCATGCAGTTAGGCTGGATGTAGCGGGTTACCCACTGGGAAGAATGAGTGTTTCCTTCAGGCACACAACAGGCATGGGGTGGCAGTGAATAGAGTCCAGTTGGGGGACCAGCAGTTAGCGTAATGGCTATGTCGCTGGACTTCCATGTAGTCAACCACGGTTCGAGTCCTGCCTGGTGGCTTAAACTCACACCGGGCGCGTGTGCGTGCGTACCCAAGATCCCGAGAGGAGAATGGAGGAGAAGGGATTGTGGTGTGGCCATTCCCCCTGGGGGTGATTTCTCGCTTTCTGTCTCTCTCTATCTTTCTGGTGAATGCACGTGCCCTATAGCAAAAACCTCTCCCCCACCCCGAAAAAAAATAAGAGTCCAGTTGGGGTTCTAGCGTGAGCTCCTCCACTTACAAGCTGGCTGGTTTTAGAGGACTCCATGCCTCGACTTTCTTATCTGTGAAGTGGGCTGATTCCAGGGGCTGCTTTAAGGGTCGTGAGAAGGGGCTGAAATCATGGCTGTTGAAATCACTTAACCGTAAAGACGTACAGTGATGAAATGTTTAAAAAAATTGCTTGGCACCTTACGAGGCACATAGTAAGGACTCAGGGATGTGGATAATAACAAACCCGGGGCCAGCAGATGGTGTGGTGGTTAAGGTGCCGTACTCCTGCATGGCTAACTGTGGTTCGAGTCCTGGACCTGGTGACTTGCTTTCTCACTTTCCCTCTCTCTCTCTCTCCTTCTGTCTCTCTCTGGTGAGCAAATGTGCCCGATAGCAAATTAAAAAAAAAAATCAATCAATAAAATAAATAGCAATTAAAATAATAAACAAGCGGAGCTGTTGGGCTGGGAGGAGAGTGGTGGGGTTGGCCTGGGCCCCCTGGGGGACCTCCTGGGGGTCATTCTCTCTGCCAAGGCGGTGGTCCCCCTCCATGCTCTGCCCCCTGCCTCTGGGAAGATCTTTACTTGGCCTTCGCCCTAGATGGATACGAATGCGCAAGTGTTAGGGCTGGAGATTTCCACAGCCTTTGAATAATAGACATTTGGAAAATTAAATATTTCTGTCAAGTGTGCCATAAATCTTGGCTGTTTAGGAAGGTGAGAAATTAAAATTGCAAAACAGCCAGGGAGGAAGTGAGCAGGGTTCAGCCCCTCCTGGGTGGTCCCCTGGTGAGGAGGGAGAGTGCCCAGGCTCTGGCCAGGGCAGCTCCAGAGGGCTGGGGGCTTGCTGTAGGGCCTGAGGCAGGCCTCGAACTCACTGCAGGGCCTGAGGCAGGCCTGGAAGGCCAGAGGATCTCCGTGGGTGCTCCAGTCCTTGCTCTCTCCTCTCCCTCCCTCCCATCGGCGAGGCCCCTCCCAGTCTCTGCCTTAGGAAGCAGTTCCTTGCCAGCCAAGGGAGCAGGCAGGCCCTTCTGCTGGGAACCACATGGGGGGAGGGTGTTTATTCTGGGACCCCTCAGATGGCCAGAGTCCCTCCCTGCAGCGAGAGCCAAAGCCATGAGAATGCTGCATGTACAGAGAGGGGTCTCCTAGACCACACGGAGGGGGCAGCCTGTGTGTCTCTGGGGTCAGGAAGCATCGAAGAGAAGGAGGCTTGGACAGGTCTCTTTACTTGCTACCGGACTCTGCTCTCCAGAGAGCACGGCCACCCCGGCCCCTCTCCTGCCCCCCTCCTTACCCCAGATGACTTAGGCGGGCATGTGCAGCCATCCCGGTGCCCTCTCTGTTTCCCTCCTGCCTTCTCATCCGTTCCTGTGCCAGGACTCGACCTTCACCCACTGCACGGTGTCCCTCTGGTGAGCGTCCGACTTGCTCGCCTGCTCTCTGAAGCCCACTTGAAAAGGGCCACAAAGAAACCAAGTGTATCCAGGGGAGATGGCAGGGCGGGTAGGAGCCTCTGGGCCATGGGTCGTCAATCAGATTGGGAAGAATGTGCCAGATGTGCTAGATACCATGGCAACCCCGCCAGGGAGGAAGAGGCCGTTCCCCATGTGCCAGGCGCTGCGCTAAGCCCTCCAACTTGAGTGCCTGGAACCCCAACAACTGGAGGACATCCATTTTAATGAGGGAACTATGATACAGAGAAATTGAGTGATGTCCCAGATGGAAGAGCCGAGAACAAGCTGACATCTGACTAACCTTAAGGCCGAGACTCAGTCACATGCTGGGAAGTCCACAAGGACCTGGGCCTTGTCCCAAAGGAACTCATAGTCTGGAGGGAGAGCGAACGAGTATATCTGAGGGATTAACTGAGCTGACCATGGTAAAGAAGCAGGGAGGGCTTCCTGGAGGAAGTGATGCCTGAGTTGAGTTTCGAAGGATATGCCAGACCCGGCCAGGGAAAGAAAGGAAATGTGGGTGTTGTGAGGCTGGAGGAAGAGCTCACACCTACACATGGGAGAGTGGCTAGAGCCAGGGGGTGAGAAGAGAGAGAAGCCGCCACACAGATGACCGTGGGAGGTGCCAGAAGGCCCTGTGTATCAATCAGGCGTAGGGCTCCAGGGAGCCCTTCTGGAAGAAGCTCATTCAAAAGCGAGCAGGTTGAGCTTCTCTGGTGGTGGTAGGCGGCTGGATGGCAGGAGGCAGAAGAACCCTAAGGCCGCTGCAGACATCGGTGAGAAATATACATGACTTAGGGACCAGCAGTTAGTGTAATGGCTATGTTGCTGGACTTCCATGTAGTCGGCCGCTGTTCGAGTCCTGCACCCAGTGGCTTAAAACTCATGCTGGGCATGTGTGCGTGCGTGCCCAAGATCCTGAGAGGAGAATGGAGAAGGGATTGCGGCATGGCCATTCCCCCTGGGGGTTGATTTCTTACTTTCTGTCTCTCTGTCTCTCTCTGCCTCTCTGTCTCTCTGGCAAGTGCACGTGCCCTATAGCAAAAAAATCAAAATCAAAACAAAACAAAACAAAACCAAAAAAACTCTTAAAAAAAAAGAAAGAAAGAAATATACATGTCTTAGACTGGGGTCTGGAAGTGGCCTAAGAGTGCTCTGGACTGTGGATTGGCAGGGGTAAGTGATGATGGATATGGGAGGGGGTGTCATGTCTGGAGAAGGGAGGGGGGGCAGGTCTAGGGGACCAGGGTAGACGGCCAGTCCTCAGATGTGCCTGGCCCAGCTGCTGGGTGGCAGCGAGGACCCCATTTGGGCCTTGCGTGGCTGACGTCGATGCGCTATGACCACTGGGCTGCGGGATGCCGTGACTATTGACATGTCATGCACGCAGGCAGACACCCAGCTGGCCCGGCGCCCGGGAGCTGCACTGGAGAAATGTGCCTCTCCGTCTCGTCCTCCCCCCCAGACAGAACCTGGAATGGGCTCCCTTCTCTGTCAGTTGCAGAGGAAAGAGTCTGTTTCTGTATAGACATATGGGCAGTGTCCATGGCTGGCCTCTTTCCTGCGTGGTCTAGAGACCACTTGGCCAGTAAAGCATCACAGTTAGGCATAGATTCTCCTAGGTTCCCAGCACATGGCCGGTGGAAGGCCGCTGCCTGGAAGCCCTCAGCCTAGCTTCGGGGAGCTGGGGATGGGTGTCCAGATTTCCCATAACCCGGCTTCTGTGAGCTTTAGAGAACCGTTGGTAGGCCTGGGTGGACCCACGGGCTATAAACGGAGATGAGCCAGTCCCTATCGTTTTGTCCCTGGGTGGACAGCCACTTTAACTTTCTGGAATAAAATGTGAGTTTTTGAGAACTGAGAACTAAAGGGAATTTAGCAGTAGTGTGGACGTATTGGGGAGACATGTAAACTACCTGGGGCCAGCCAATTTACAGATGCTTTGATAGGGAAGGGAGGGGCTGGGGGCAGAGGCTCTGTACAGAAAGGCATGGGTCAGGTTCATTTCTATTTTTCTTTTCTCAAAAAAATGTTTCCAGAGAGCTGTGTGCTTGCACGTATGTACGAGAGAGAGAGTGAGAAAGTACCCATCTCCATGGGGAATTGGTCGCGCCACAGTCCCTCCTCTGTGTCTCCCTCCTTTCAGGATTTTGGGCATGCACACACATGTGCCCGGCATGTTTCTCAAGCTGCGTGGTTGGCCCGTCATGTCTGGAGAAGGGAGGGGGGGCAGGTCTAGGGGACCAGGGTAGACGGCCAGTCCTCAGATGTGCCTGGCCCAGCTGCTGGGTGGCAGCGAGGACCCCATTTGGGCCTTGCGTGGCTGACGTCGATGCGCTATGACCACTGGGCTGCGGGATGCCGTGACTATTGACATGTCATGCACGCAGGCAGACACCCAGCTGGCCCGGCGCCCGGGAGCTGCACTGGAGAAATGTGCCTCTCCGTCTCGTCCTCCCCCCCAGACAGAACCTGGAATGGGCTCCCTTCTCTGTCAGTTGCAGAGGAAAGAGTCTGTTTCTGTATAGACATATGGGCAGTGTCCATGGCTGGCCTCTTTCCTGCGTGGTCTAGAGACCACTTGGCCAGTAAAGCATCACAGTTAGGCATAGATTCTCCTAGGTTCCCAGCACATGGCCGGTGGAAGGCCGCTGCCTGGAAGCCCTCAGCCTAGCTTCGGGGAGCTGGGGATGGGTGTCCAGATTTCCCATAACCCGGCTTCTGTGAGCTTTAGAGAACCGTTGGTAGGCCTGGGTGGACCCACGGGCTATAAACGGAGATGAGCCAGTCCCTATCGTTTTGTCCCTGGGTGGACAGCCACTTTAACTTTCTGGAATAAAATGTGAGTTTTTGAGAACTGAGAACTAAAGGGAATTTAGCAGTAGTGTGGACGTATTGGGGAGACATGTAAACTACCTGGGGCCAGCCAATTTACAGATGCTTTGATAGGGAAGGGAGGGGCTGGGGGCAGAGGCTCTGTACAGAAAGGCATGGGTCAGGTTCATTTCTATTTTTCTTTTCTCAAAAAAATGTTTCCAGAGAGCTGTGTGCTTGCACGTATGTACGAGAGAGAGAGTGAGAAAGTACCCATCTCCATGGGGAATTGGTCGCGCCACAGTCCCTCCTCTGTGTCTCCCTCCTTTCAGGATTTTGGGCATGCACACACATGTGCCCGGCATGTTTCTCAAGCTGCGTGGTTGGCCCTGTGGGATCCCGTCATTGTAACCACCATAGTGCCGGCCAAGTCAGGGTCATTTTTAGCTTGGCTTACCTGGGGGTACAGCCAAGCTTTCAAACAGTTTTTATTGGAGGACAGAATATTTGTGATGGGCTTGAGTTTCAGCTTGACTCTGATGCCTATTATCCTAGACTTCCCCAGAAAGAGACTGCACAAAGCTTGTCAAGCCGAGGAGAGAGGAACAAAATCGGATGAATGATGGAGTCAGTTTGGCTAAAGCAGGCCCCTATTCAGGTAGCACGGGGTTATCCCAATATTCAGAACTGTGAAGCCTAGCTCTTGTTGGAAGAGCTGGTCAGTGGCCACCTGCTTTCTGGATGGCTGTTTGTGTGGACGCTGGCATCCTCACACCTGGAGCGGTCATGTGACCCCCTGTTGAGAGGGCAGCCACCAGCCTGTCTGCTTCCTCAGTGGGGCTGGGGCCTGGCACACTACCATGGAGCAGGTGCCCTGCCCCTCCCCACGTCCCCCATCTCCCATTTAATAAAGCTCCCCAGAGCCTTTTAAAAGCCGGCTGTTGGGTGGGAGTGGGGGTCCTGAGAGAGCCGGTGGAGTGGGACAGTGGGGGGCAGAGGCGACGTCCTGGAGGGATACACTGCTGGTCCCGCCTGGCTCCAGGACCTCTGCCTGCTTGGCTGCGCGGTCCCTGCTCCGCTCCCTCTGCCCACGTGCGCACTAGGCCTTCGTTACTCCGGCAACTGGCCTGGCTCAGAGGGCACCCGGCAGCTGAATCCAGCCCCTTGTTACGGGGAAAATGCTCTCATTGAAGCGCCTGAGCAGAGCTTCTGCCTTTTATTGCGAGCGGCGCCAGCGGCTTGCATTTGTAAACTTATTAGTGTGCGCGCGGGGAGCGGGCCGGGAAGCTGGGCGGCCGCACGGGGGCGGGGAGGGGGCGACGGGCACCGCGTGCTAATCAGGGGGCCAGGACCGCCCTGACCCCTGTCCCCGCCTTGCCCTGGCCTCTGCCTGCCTGATTCCTAGATGTCCCTCCGAGGATGGGAGGAGCGCAGTCGGAAAGGGTCTTAGGACCCAGAGGGGAGACAGGTGCCTCCCGGGAAGGTCCCCCTCTGGCGACTTGGGCGGGGACGGCTCCTGCTTCACCCTGGGGTGCCGCAGCCTGGTGGGTCATCCTGGTCTGGGCCTGAGCCCCCCGGGCGACCTCATTCCTAAAAGTCAGCGGCCGGTGGTGGCAGGTAATTAACGGGTCAGACGGCAGCGCGTGGAGGTAGCGGCCTCGGGCACTGCGCCCGCCTCGCCTGTCGCCCTCGCGGCCGGCCTCACC
>NW_006159725.1:519736-539500 GCF_000334495.1 Tupaia belangeri chinensis
TCTTCCGCTGGGACCCTTTGCGGGTGAGTCTGTCGCACGCGCGTCAGGGCCGAGCGCTGATGCCGGGCAGCGTGGGAGGGCGGGCTGCGGAGGCCGCGTCATCCTGCCCGCCGGGAGTGCGGCGTGTGCGCTCCCGCCAGCGCCCAGGTGCCCTGGCCGCCGCGGCGCAAGCTCGCCCGCAGGGTCGCCGCCAGCTGCTGACCTCATTATGCTCCCAGCGCGGAGGAACGGCTGGTTGGAGGACCGTGAGGACCGAGCTAAGCGAGCTAAGCGGATGCAAGATAGCCAGGGCCTCCTAGAATCCCACTTTCCAATGAGCGGTGTGTCCCCCTCCTCCTCTAATTAGCAGGCGGGAGCTGGACAAGTTGTTACAACTGCAGGGAAGACGATAAAAGATGGCTTTGTATTAGTGTGGCAAATTTTATTAAACCGAGAGAAAGGGTAACTGAAACATGACAGCCGCGTGTGTAGTGCCTCCTGAATTTGTAATAACCCAATCTTGTTCTGAATCATCCCTGCGTTGGCAAACGGAATATAAAGCATTTAACAGACTCAGTATTGTAAGAGGCACAACAGAGAAAGCCGACTGGGGAGGACCAGGTAGGGCAGAGGCGCCTCCCACCCAGGGCAGCACAGCCCGGTTAATGAGACCCGCAGAAATAAGGGGTCTGGCTTAAGGCTTTGTCACGCTAATTATTCCTGCCCCCTGGCTCTTTCCTCCATCTTAATCTTTCCACTTAAAATTCAGAGGTAATATCTGGCCATATGAGAAAACCTAACTAATAGTATATTAGTTGGTAGGGAATGGACAGAACCATCTTTTCTTAAAAGGAATAATAATAAGGAAATCTAGGCGAGCCAGTTGAGACATGGCTGTTCTTGGTTTGGGCTTTAGGGCTCAGGCTGGAAGGGGTGATGGGGTGTTTAGGACACTCCTTAGCCCTGTCACTCCTTAGGTAGCTTTATTTCTGTGCTACAAGTCCGAGCCAGGCCCACAGAGGTTAAGTCCTATAGCCGAGGTCTAGTACAAACAGGTTTGTGTTTTGGTCCCTCAGACTCCAAAGCTTATTCTTGGCTTATTACCCTAGGCCTCAGATTTTGTTTGACAAATGAAAAGCAAACAAACTCTTGATTTGTCAAGGCCATTTAGTGAGTAGTGGTAGCTCTTGAGCTGTAAGGGATTTCGAGAGGTGGTCTGATCTAGGTAAGGTATTTTTTACTTTGTGTGTAGAGAAATTGGCTGAGGCCCGGAGACATTAAACAACCTGTCCAGGCTCATCCAGCTAGGAAGTGACTCCAGACCTCAGACTCCTTCCTACTCGGATGTCAACAGATCCATGCTGTTGGATCTTGGAAAAGTCATGACGCATTTTTGCATAGGAAGACATAAAAAATATCATGACTTTTCCGATGACCCCATAGTTTTAAAGCAGGGCCTATAAAGTACAGACCAGCAGGGGATCAGCAGATGGTATAATGGTTACATTGCTGGACTCCCATGTAGCTGACCACAGTTCGAGTCCAGGACCTGGCAGCTTAAAACTCATGCCGGAGTGTGTGTGTGTGTATGTGTGTGTGTGTGTGTGTGCGTGCGCGCGCACGTGCATGTGCGTGCCCAAAATCCCGAGAGGAGGATGGAGGAGAAGGGATTGCAGCCTGGCCATCCCCCCTGGAGTCTCTCTGTCTGTCTTCCCGGATAGCCCACGAGCCTTATAGCAAAAATCTATATATATAAAAAAAAATTCCGGCCAGTAGATGATGTGGTACTTATGGCAGCTGAATTCCACATGGCTGTGCAGTCACAGTGGCTTGAAAATCACACCGGGTACCTGTATGTGCCCAAATACACCCCCTCAGGTGATCCCCTACCCCCAGCCCCGTGAGTGCATGCATCCTATAGAAAACTTTTTTTTTTTCTTTTTAAACAGAAGCAGGGTCTATAAAATACTTGCAAGCTAATTTATGGAGTATGTCTGGCCAACATACACGATTTGGATGCTCTGGAGTTAGAGGGGAAGGTGCTTAGTATCTGCATCACAGACAGTTCCGACAACCTGGAAACCCTTTTTTTTTTTTTTTTGACTGTAGCTTCAGTTTTCTGAGTGGGAAGCAGCACAGCTAAGTGGATTCGTAACTGGCTGAGCAATTAATGGGTGGATGTCAACTAAGAGGGAGGTTCTAGGGACATGTCGTGGGACTTTTGTCCTTGTTCTCATTTCAGTGTTTTTGATGTGTTAAATATTGCAATTAAGACTCCAGACACTCTGAGCAGGCTGGGAGAGGGGGTTGCAAAGGAGATTTCTGGGTGAAGAGAGTCGAACTAGCAGGCCCGTGGGCACGTGCTTGAAGGACTTGAGTGCCAGGACTGTGAGGGATGGCGTGGAAAACGGCCAGCCCTTCCTGAGCCAGGGAAGAGAGTGAGGAAGTAGTGGTCTCCGTGAGAGAGAGAGCGACATGCCCGGCCACACTGGGAAGCCCGGGTGCCCTCCACAGACACTCGGACCTGCCTCTTGGGAGTGGGATCTGACGCCAGCAAGAAGGAGCCTCGTGTGCGGCTGGCACGTCACACTGCTGGCCTTCTCCAAATTCATCTGCCCTGGACCAGGTGCTGGTGCAGGGCTACACATGAGACCCACGAGGGAAAGGTCCTGGGATCATGTCCCCAGACCTCCCTGAGCATGCTGGGAAATCTAGCCCAGTGGAGACTGGGGGTGGATTGAGCTGTTGGGATCCTGTTGAGGTCTCTCTGTCCCTCTCTTTCTCTGTTTGTCTCTCTCTCATGGGAGAAATAAATAAAAAACTTAAAAAAAACAATGAAGCAAAATCCATCTGTTCTCTTCCCCTGCCCCAGGCAGGTAGGGACCAGAAACAACCTGCGAAGAGAGTTATCTGGCCCCTTAAGATCCCCAGTAAAGGCTTTACAGCACATTTGCCTTACAGAACGCCTCTGCCTCCTGCTCTCCTGCCTGAGTCCTTACTGCTGCCATTTTCTCTGCTCTGTCCCCTAGAGACTGAGATGTGTACACTCTCTTTGCAGTTGCTCTTCTGAGACTCGAAGGCTGACATTTGTCTCACCGGCTCTCTGGCCTGATCCTTTCTGCCAAAGACCAAGCTAGACCCTCTGAGGGGTTTCTCTCCCCGCGCAGGCCTGATTAACATGTCCCTTTTCTCAGCATGGAGGGGAAATGAGCAAAATGCTACCGTTCAGAAAAGAAGACAAAAATACGTAATACAACCCCAGGCTCCAGTTGGGTTTGCAAAGTGGAAAACAAAACAGAACCATTTTCCAGGTACTTTTATGTTATTGCCTCTATAATGTGCCCCAAAATATTTTTCAAGTGATTCATCTACAATCCAATAAGAACAACGGCTGTTGCCATTCGGATGAGAGGAAATGAGGAGCATTAGCGAGTGATTCGATTTTAGGAAGGGGAAGCGGCACAGGTGTTCAGAGTCATTTGCCTGAGGCATCAAGGTATGTGCCCTGGGGTGCCTGCCCCAGGCAGGGCACCTGGCACCACCACGAGGCCATCACACAGTCGCCAGGCTGCACCCTGCGGTTAGTGTGGAAAGAGATACCTGTGTGGAGGCTTTTACGTTCAGCGTACTGGTCTCCTGCCAGTCCAGGGTCTCTCTGTAGTCTGCTGATTCGAAAAGTGATTACCAGTGATAACGATCTTTCACATTCATAAGGGACACTCCAATTTGCAAAGTGCCTTCTGTCTGTGATCTGCTTTGATCCTGATAACCACTCTAGGATTGGAACAGAGAGTGTCCTCGATTTACAGGTGAGCATGCAGCCTTCGAGATGTTTACTACTCTGTCCAAGGTTAGGAGACTCCCCTTCTCTGTCCCTTTCCGTATGTGGAGACCCTTGTGAATGGCAGGGGATTTTTGTTCAGTTAGGATTTTGGGAGAGAAAAGAGTGGCTTCCCCAAAGGTTCAGTCATGGGGAGAAGAGGAGGGTGGTTCACTTAGAAACAGGAGTGGCCAGGAGGACCGGGTGGCAGGGGAGAAACTTCGGGCTCCAGCTTTGGGAATGCGGCCTTGGCCTTGGAGAAGGCTGTGTGTAGGGACCAGCAGAGTCCTGAGCGTGGTGGGCCGGGGCCATCAGAGGTGAGCTGGGTCCTGAGGGAGGGTTGAACCATATTCACAAAGGCCAGGTAAGCTAGCTGAGCGGCCCTGTCTTGTTCCTTTCCATTTCTGTTTCTAGACTGTTAAAGAAGCCTTTTAAAAAATAATTCCAGTCTCATTCTTTGTGCTTCTTGGGATTAAGGCCTAAGGCCAAGGACCCATTTTCATAGAAACCTTAGATGGTGGTGGTGGTGGTGGGGATTGACTGCTGCGGGAGCATCTGGTAGTGGCAGCCAGAAACGAGACGCCCCTTCCCAAGATGAGGCATGGAGAAGGTTGAGAACCCGTTGCTTTGCCTCACTGGGAGCCTCCCTGCGACTGCAGAGGGTCAGGATTTGAAATTTTAAAAAAAAGAATTGAAAAAAGAGGACCAGCAGATGGCTTATTGGTTATTTTGATGAACTCTCATGTAGTCGACTGCAGTTTGAGTCCTGGACTCAGCCGCTTAAAACTCAGGCCAGGCGCGTGTGCATGTGTGCCCAAGATCCCAAGAGGAGAATGAAGGAGAAGGGATTGCAGTGTCCTGGGGGATGATTTCTTTACTTTCTGTCTCTTTTGTCTCTGTCTTTTTGGTGAGCGCACACACCCTATAGCAAAATAAATACATCTCTCTAAAAATAATAAATAAATAAATAAAAAAGAATTATGGAAATTGTTTATAGTTTGCAAATTGAATAGTGTTAAAAGGCTTATAACAATATGCAGATTTTCTGTCCTGCCCCTCCCCCATCCCCAGCTCATTTTTTTGAATCAGTGACTTTCAGCTCTTTAGCTGTTTCTGCTAACATTTATGCTCTTCCATAATTTTGAATCACATGTGTGCACTGCTGTATATTTTTAAAAATAATTATTTTATTTAGCTTTCTCTTTCCTTCCTTCCTTCTTTCTTGCTTTCTTTTCCTCCTTCCCTTCCTCCTCTCTTCCTCCCTCCCTTCCTCCTTCCCTCCCTCCCTTTCTCTCTCTCTCTCTCTCTCTCTGTCTCTCCTTCCTTCCTTCCTTCCTTCCTTCCTTCCTTCCTTCCTTCCTTCCTTCCTTCTCTCTTTCTTTAAATTTGACCAGAGAGAGACAGAGTGAGAGAGAGAGAGGGAAAGTGAGAAAGCAAGCCAAGCAAGCCGCCAGGTCTGGGACTTGAGATGCAGTTGGCCATGTCGGAGTCCAGCACCCTTAACCGCCGTGCCACTTGCCAGCCCCGCACTGCTATATTTTAATAGATTGATTGGCTAGGTTATTGATCGACTCCCTATTTATGGTAGTGAAGATTCATTTCCTTATTCTGCCTTTCCCTCTGATTCTTACCATCCCCCCACATTGATTCAATTGCAGTAAAATCAACATCACTAACAGATTATTATGTCTATTTTAATATTATTTACAACTGGAGTCAGCAGGTGGTGTGGTGATTAGGGTGCTGGACTCCCACATGGCTGACTGCCTTCTTTTTTTTTAGAGTTTTTTGCTATAAGGCGCGTGCACTCACCAGACAGACAGACAGAGACAGAGAGACAGAAAGTGAGAAATCACCCCCCAGGGGGGATGGCCACACTGCAATCCCTTCTCCTCCATTCTCCTCTCAGGATCTTGGGCACACACACTCACACGCACCCTTCGTGAGTTTTAAGCCACCAGGTCCGGGATGCGAACTGCGGTCGACTACATGGGAATCCAGCGACATAGCCATTACGCTAACTGCTGGTCCCATGGCTAACTGCCTTCTGAATCCTAGACCTGGCGGTTTGCTTTCACACTTTCCCTCCCTCTCTCTCTTTCTCTCTGTCTCTCTCTAGTGAGTGCATGTGCCCTGTAGGAAATAAAAAAAATAGTTTTGATAAATAAAATTAAATAAATCTTTAAAAATATTATTCCGGGGGTCAGCAGGTGGCATGGTGGTCAAGCCGCTGAACACTCCCACATTGCCAACCATGGTTCAAGACCTAGACCTGGTGGCTTGCTTTCTCACTTTTCCCCCTCTCTCTGTCTCTCTTGCTGTCTCTCTCTCTGTGTCTCTCTGGTTAAATTAAAATAAATGAAATGATTGAATAAATAAAATAAAATGAATGAATAAATAAAATAAAATAAATATTATTCAGAACTATTATATCATAGTCATCCCCCCCCCCATTTTTGCCACAGCGCCCATGTACTCACTGGAGAGAGAGAACAAGGTATATATACAGAGAGACAGCAACCCCCTTGGGGCATGGTCATGCCACAATCCCTTCTCACTATTTCCCTCCTTTCGAAATTTAGGGCATGCATGCACATGGGCCCAGCATGTTTTCCAGCCTGCCTAGTCCAGGACTCAAGCAGCGCAGTTGGCCAAGTGGGATCCAGCCGCCATTACTACCCACCTCTGGCTGGCCCTGGTCCTTTCCTCTCTTTTGTTTTGTTCTGAAGTCAGTTCCTGCCTTATTTTGCCCTTTGGTTAGTTTTCTTTGTACTCACCAGTAGCCTCACAGAATAATCTTCCTCAGGGCTCGTCTCTTCAGTCTGCTGCCCACGATCGATTCCACGTGTTTCTCAGAGACCACGCTCCTGGACACTTCCGTTCTCCTGTCCAGACTGCTTGCTCTCTGGACCTGCTGCATGGCTGCTATCCTGGGTCCTCTCCCTCCCCTCCTTCTCCCGGGAATTCCCTCTGCCTTTCCATGATTTGCAGTCTGACTTTCTGAAATCCTGTGTCTCCCTCTTTCTTGGTTAACTCCATTGTCTTGATGAAACACACTCTCCAGGAGGCTTCTCAGGCTAAAAGATGCACAGCCCCGGGACGTGGTGACAGCTGTCCTGTGGTGCTGCCGCACACTCTTCACACCCGGGCGGTTGCCTTCTTCACCCAGTGCAGAAGGGTTGGATCTTCTGTTTTCCATAACCCACGAGTTCCTTTTGCTTAGGTTATTTCCTCATCTTGCCGGAGCAAGTTGATTTCTTAAAAAATGTATTTCCTCTGTGAGCAAGGGTGGTGGGGGTGGAGAGAACCTCCAGCAGGGTCTTGCTGCCGTGGTGTGCCTCTAGCTTCAACCCATCCCAGATTACGAGCATTGCATGTGTGCCCGGTTCACTCTGGACGTGAACCCAGAACCTTCCCATGTGGGAAGCCTCACAGAGGCATCGTGTTTTACTGCTGCGCCACCATCCAGCTCCAAGGATTTCAATTTTTAAGAAGACTGGTAGCAGAACCCTTGTACTATACTATAAGTGGCAGAGTTGTGAGTCGAATCCAGCTCCACCAGATCAAGTCTGGTTCCCTTAGTTCCTTACTGTGTTGTGAACAGAAATATGTAAGACCAGGTGGTAACAAAGCATAGAGGCTTATTTTGTTCACAATTCTGGGGACTGGAGAGTCCAAAGGATTGGAGCCAGCATCACTTAATGACCAACAGAGACAGGGAGGAAAGCAGGCATGTGCAGCGAGAGGGAAAAGGTGGGAGGGAGGGTGGGAGGCGGAGAAAACAGACCACACCCTCTGTCTGTCCCTCCCATGCTCCCAGCCAATTGAATGGTGCTTTCCCATTAGACCCTGCCTCTTAAATGTCCATCTCCCAAAGTCATCACACCAGAGACCAAGCTTCTAGTATGTGAACCTTTGGGGGACAAGCCATTACTCGAACTGTAGCATCCCACCCCTGGGTCCCAGGATTTGTGTCTTTCATATACAAGCACCCCATTCCGTTAGCCCAAGAGTCTTTCCTTGGTCCAGCTATGAGCCTATAGATCAACAAAACCCATGGACAACTTCTCAGATGTAATGATAAGACAGGACGTTGCAGAAAAGAAAGGACTAACAGGCCCCCAGAGTCTGAAACCCCAAAGGGCCCACATTAGACTTTAAAGCTTGAGAACAGACTCCCCGTGACTCCATGTTCCACATCCCCTAGTGGGGTGTAGGACCCCAAGGCCAGCCCTGTCTCCATGGCTTCGCTGGTTGCAGCTGGTACTTAGAGTGATGCCGATACCTGTCCCAGACAGTTGCCACATGCTGCTGGTGGCTCTATAGCTCTGAGGTGTCAAGGGTGGTCCTGTGCCTGTGGCTCCTCTCGAAATGGCCTTGGTGGGTTCTCTCTGCTCTGACCCCACATTTCCACTTGGCACTGCTCTAGCAAAGACTTGGCAGCTTCACGACTGCGGCAGGTGTCTGCCTGAGCTCCCAGGCTTTTTGATACATACTTTGAAATGTAGGTGGAGGCTGCCATTCCCCACAGTTCTTGCCTTCTGCATGCAGAATTTACCACTAGGGATAGCCCGTGTAGGCCTGAGCACTGGTGTTACCCACTGCCATGGGCTGTCACCTGCAACCTCTGCAGTGCTTCAGCTGTGCCCAGAGCTACTTGAGTTGTGGCTGGAGCAATCAGACACTGTATCAGAATGTGAGACACTTTAGGGCAGCAAGCCTGACTCAGAGCTCCTAAAAACCACTCTGTTCTCTTAAGCCTCGGGGCTTATGATGAAGGGGAAGTCCTGAAGATCTCTGGGATGCCCTTGGGATCTTTCCTCCAATGTCCTGCTTATTATTATTATTATCGTTTTTTAAAGTTTTTGCCATAGGATACGTGCTCTCACCAGAGAGAAAGAGAGAGAGACAGTGACAGGAAAAGTCAGAAATCAGTCCCCTGGAGTGAGGGGAGATAGCCATGCTGTAATCCTTTCTCCTTCATTCTCCTCCTGGAACGTTGGGCATGTACACACATACAACCGGCGTGGTTTTCAACCCATCAGGTCCAGGACTTGAACTGTGGTCAGCGATGTTGAGAGTCCAGCTGCTTATCCACTACATCACCTGCTGGCCCCAGGTCCTGCTTATTAGCACCAAATCTAATCATTTTAGTGAGTGGTAGCTTTGTCACACTCAGTGTTCTCTGCCAAACATGCTTTCTCACTCTTTACATGGTCAGGCTATGAATTTTCCAAATCTTTCCACCCTGCTTCCCTTGTCTCCTGAATTTTATTAAACACAGTTAGAAGCAACCAAGCAGCAGCCTGAGCACTTCATTGTTCAGAAATTTCTTCCGCTAGAGAATTTAGATCACGATTCTTAAGTTATACCTTCTACCATGCTTTAGGGAATGGACATGATGTAGCCAATTTTTTTACTACTTTGTAACAAAAATGGCCTTTCCTTTAGCTCCCAGTAATTCTCTCATTTCCATTCTGATCCGTCCTCAGAATGGGCTTTATTGTCCGTATCTCTGTCAGCATGGTGGTCACAGCTGTTTAAACAGTCTCTAAGCCTGGACTGAGCCTCCACCAGAATCTGCTCCTCTAGAATCTTCCAACCTCTGCTCATCACCAAGTTGCAAAGCTGCTTTTGCATTTTTAGATGTCTATATAGAACACAACCTTGCTCATTATGCCAATTTCTTGTCTTACCGGTTATTGTGTGGCTAACGGAAATACGGACACACACAAGACTGGGTGATTTATAAAGAATAGAGGTTTATTTGGCTCACAGTTCTGGTGGCTGGAAAGTCCAAAGGCAGGGGGCCAGCATCACAACATGACCAATAGAAGTAGAGAGGAAGACAGGCATGTGCAGAGACAGAGAGAAAGACAGAGAGAGACAGAGACAGAGAAAACACACTTTTCTACACCCTTTGTCCCATGTTCCCAGTGAGTTGGATGGTGACCTTGCGTTACCTCCCACCTTTTCAAGATCTCACCACCTCCCAAAGCCATTACACTAGGGACCAAGCTTCCAGAACACAAACATCTGGGGGACAAACCATTATCCAAAACCTAGCGCGGGTGTTCTCCTCCCTCAACCTATGATCCCGACTCCTCTTCCGGTTCACTTTCAGGCCTGCAAGCAGTGCCCTTACCACCCATGATGCATGGTCTCTCCCACCAGCCCTCATCTCCTTTCCTTTTCCTCTCTAGCCAGCCCTCGTCATTGATACCTGTCTCTCTGCCATCCTGCATCTTGCCCAGGCCTTGTTAGGATGTGGTCTTTCAGGAGGGATTTATTTGGCTCACAGTTCTGGTGGCTGGAAAGTCCAAAGGCAGGGGGCCAGCATCACAACATGACCAATAGAAGTAGAGAGGAAGACAGGCATGTGCAGAGACAGAGAGAAAGACAGAGAGAGACAGAGACAGAGAAAACACACTTTTCTACACCCTTTGTCCCATGTTCCCAGTGAGTTGGATGGTGACCTTGCGTTACCTCCCACCTTTTCAAGATCTCACCACCTCCCAAAGCCATTACACTAGGGACCAAGCTTCCAGAACACAAACATCTGGGGGACAAACCATTATCCAAAACCTAGCGCGGGTGTTCTCCTCCCTCAACCTATGATCCCGACTCCTCTTCCGGTTCACTTTCAGGCCTGCAAGCAGTGCCCTTACCACCCATGATGCATGGTCTCTCCCACCAGCCCTCATCTCCTTTCCTTTTCCTCTCTAGCCAGCCCTCGTCATTGATACCTGTCTCTCTGCCATCCTGCATCTTGCCCAGGCCTTGTTAGGATGTGGTCTTTCAGGAGGGAACCTCAGGGTTTCTGCAGTGCTCTGAACTTGGTGGGGGAATGTGGTCTTTCAGGATCGAGACTGTCATCATGTCCTTCTGTTGCCTATCACTTAGCATAGCTCATTAAGTTGGCAGGAAGCGGAGGCACCCTGTCTTAGTCCTTTGGAAGTGTTGTAACAATTACCATAGACAAAGGGGCCTGAACAACAACCATGCGTTTCTCACCATTCTGGAGGCCAGGAAGTCCAAGATCAAGGTGTTGGTAGATCCAGGGTCTGATGAGTCTGCTGAGGGCCGACTTTCTCGTTTGCAGGTGATTGTTTCCTGTCTTCTCCTCAAGTGGCTAGAAAGAGAGGAAGAGTAAGCTCTCTTTTATTTTATTTTATTTTATTTTATTTTATTTTATTTTATTTTGTAGACTCATCTCTTTGGGCCAATGGATGGCATAGCATTTATGTTGTTGGACTTCCACATGGCTGACCACAGTTCAAATGCCAGACCCAGTGGCTTGAAAAAAATCACACCAGGCGCATGTGCATACATGCCCAAGACCCCAGGACTGGAGGAGAGGGGATTGTGAGTGGTGTGGCCATCCCTCCAGGGAGGTGATTTCTCACTGTTTCTGTCTGTCTCTCTCCAATGAGTGCACTCATCCTAAGGCAAAAACCTCTTAAGTTTTTTTTTCATTTCATTTTATTTATTATTATTATTTTTTAAAATTTGCTCAAGGGCACATGAATCACCAGAGAGACACAGAGAGAGACACACAGAGAGAGAAAGTGAGAAAGCAAGCCTCCAGGTGCGGGACTTGAACCACAGTCGACCATGTGGGAGTCCAATGCCTTAACCACCATGCCACCTGCTGGCCCTATGTCTCTTCTTTTAAGGGTGCTAGCTCCATGAAGGCTTTACCGTATGACCTAATCACCTTCCAAAGCACCCCTCTGTAATGTGTCATCACCCTGGGAGTTAGGATTTATACATGTATTTTGTGGGGACACAAACATCCGGTCCATAACACGTTCCCTCTGCGGCATGCGCGGCAGCCTTAGCCTAGGGAAATTCAGGCCTGGATCGTGCAGGTTGGGAGTAGCATGCCGGGGAGAAGGCCAGCCAGGGACTCACCTGAAGTCCTTTGCAACTCGGTAGGATGGAAAACAGGGAGCGAGCACTCCTGTCTCACTGGGGCTGTGTTTGGAACGATCTGCCTGGCCTGCTATGTGGAGGCTACCTCCCCCTCTGGGTTGTCTCTCCCTCCCTTCTCTCAGCCACTTCCTGCAGCACTGTCTTTCTTGGGAGCTTTTCCAGGCAAACTGGTAGCAAGGTGGCGATTCACGCCAGGACTCATGCATAAACAAAATCCAGAGCTAATTCCCACCCCCGCTGTAGCCGTTACCTTCAATCTTTCCTACCCACCAAACCGTCTCTCAGAACTGCCAAGGGGAACAGCACTGACTGATTTGTATCTTCCCTCTTTTCATTTCCTCTGCTCCCTTCTCCTTCTAACTGAGGTACAAATTAGTGCTGCAATGACCCGAGTAAGGCCGGGAAGAGTTCTGCGAGAAGAAAGAAAAGCAAGAGGCCTCCGTCATCCATACACTGCATCATCAGGCCCTGCACCATCGAGACGCGACTCCTCTCCATCCATTCGTTCACTCAGTATCTTTCATCGATCTAATAAAGTTTTAGGCTCTGGGGGTTTAAATCAGTGTTTTTCTCTTTGGGATAGTTACAGTGTCTTTAAAGCATGGTGATTCTTGTAGATTGGAGTTACCCCACGGCCGTGAGCCAGGTGGATTTTGCCCGCTTGGTGTGGCGTCTGGGACACTGCGCTGCGTGGGTTGAAGGACAGGCGGTGAGTGAGAACGGGAGCCTCGTTAATGTGTGCTGAGGATGATGGTGATGCTTGATCGATACAGCTAATCCTGCCATTGTCATCAGAGTATAAATCTTTGTTATGTGTGTGAGAACTTCCCCTTGAACACGATGCTAAAGACGCTGTCAGACTCTTTACGGTTTCTGAAAGCTGGGCACGATGAAAACGGCCTTGGCAATTTGCTGCTGGGGAGAAGCCGAGCAGATAACGAGAAGTCACTCAATTAGCCCCAGCCTCGCTGCCCACCCCCACCACTGCTGAGGAGCCTTGGCCTCAGCCTAATTTTCTTTTCTTTTCTTTTTTTTTTTTTTTCCTTTTAAGAGGCTTTTGCTATAGGGCACATGCACTTGCTAGAAAGAGAGAGAGACAGAAAACGAGAAATCACTCCCTGGGGGGATGGCCATGCCACAATCCCTTCTCCTCCATTCTCTCCTTGGAATCTTGGGCACTTAAGCACATGTGCCTGGCGTGAGTTTAAGCCACCGGGTCCGGGACTCAAACCGTGGTCCACTATGTGGAAGTCCAGTGACATAGTCATTACGCCAACTTCTGGTTCCCTAATTTTCTTTTTTGATGAGAGAGAGAGAAAGAGAGAGAGAGAGAGAGCATATATATATGAGGATGGGAGGAGAGAGGAGTGTGTGTGTGTTTGCCATAGGGCGTACATGCTCACCAGAGAGAGACAGAGGGACAGCGGGAGGGAAAGTGAGAGGACACCCCTCAGTGAGTTTGGCCGCACCATAATCCCTTCTCCATTCTCTTCCTGGAATTTTGTGCATGCACGCATATACACCCGATGTGATTTTCAAGCCTCCAGGTTGGGACTTCAACTGTGGTCAACCATGTGGGAACCCAGTGCCTTAACCACCATGCCACCTGTTGGCCCCCAGAGAGGTGTTTTTGACAGGGTCTTGCAATCCTCTGCCCAAGCCTTCCGGTTAGCTCAGATTACAGGCACGTGTCACTGTGCCTGGCCTGTTGAGGTTTGTCAGGGACTCGAGCCTGGGTCTCCCCTGTGGCCCCCGCTTTGTGTGACTTGCACAGCCTCAGCCTGCTTTGGCTCTAGCCTGTGGGCCCTTTGCATTCCAGCTCAGATCTTGTTTCTGGGTGGGAGGAGGAGGTGTGTGTGAGGATGGAGAGTTACTGGGACACTTGGGACCCGGCATGGTTGCTGAGCAGGTCCACTGACGGCTGGCAAGTCACGAGGGGCAGACCATGAGTGCCCAGAGAGCTGCAGGCAGGCCTGGTCCTGGCTGCTACGGTGTGCGGATGGACCTCAGGCAGGAACCAGGAAGCCATGGAGATCCAGGGTTTGGGGCTCAGGCATCTCTCCTAGCCACTTCCTTATACGTGGGGGTGGTCGGGCTGACGGCCAAGCCAGGCTCTCCCTGGCCGCTTCCACACCCTGGAGGCCTGGGCAGAGCCTGGCTGGAACCAGGGTGTCGGCATGGCTTGTGGCCCTTGCTGACTCAGCTCACTGACTCATGGGCTGGGGGCCCCTGGCAGGGCCTAGTAGCCTGGGGGCACCCGTCTCCTGACAGATGCTCCGACCTCCGGGCTAATGCCAGGGGCTGGGGCGACGCTTCAGGACGGGCTGCAGTGCTTTGTGATGTTCCTCTCCTCCCATCCTGAGGGGGAAGAGCAGGTCGTACACGCCTCCCTGGGCCAGACACGCCCTAGCAGTGCCAAGTGCGGGGCGGAGGCTCCGAAAGAGCTGGCTGCCCTGAGAGATGGCTGAGCTGTGCACCTGTCTAACAGGCAGGGCAGTGCCATAACGAGAAGTCACTCAATTAGCCCCAGCCTCGCTGCCCACCCCCACCACTGCTGAGGAGCCTTGGACTCAGCCTAATTTTCTTTTCTTTTCTTTTTTTTTTTTTTCCTTTTAAAAGGCTTTTTTTTTTGGATACATGCACTCGCCAAAAACACAGAGTGGCAGAAAGTGAGAAATCACCCTCCGGGAGGGACAGCCACACAGTAATCCCTTCTCCTCCATTGTCTCCATTGTCTTCTTGGGCTCTTGGGCACACACACACACACACACACACACACACACACCCACGTGTGGAAGTCCAGTGACATAGTCATTACGCCAACTTCTGTGGCTCCCTTTTTTTTTTTTGATGAGAGAGAGAGAAAGAGAGAGAGAGAGAGAGCATATATATATGAGGATGGGAGGAGAGAGGAGTGTGTGTGTGTTTGCCATAGGGCGTACATGCTCACCAGAGAGAGACAGAGGGACAGCGGGAGGGAAAGTGAGAGGACACCCCTCAGTGAGTTTGGCCGCACCATAATCCCTTCTCCATTCTCTTCCTGGAATTTTGTGCATGCACGCATATACACCCGATGTGATTTTCAAGCCTCCAGGTTGGGACTTCAACTGTGGTCAACCATGTGGGAACCCAGTGCCTTAACCACCATGCCACCTGTTGGCCCCCAGAGAGGTGTTTTTGACAGGGTCTTGCAATCCTCTGCCCAAGCCTTCCGGTTAGCTCAGATTACAGGCACGTGTCACTGTGCCTGGCCTGTTGAGGTTTGTCAGGGACTCGAGCCTGGGTCTCCCCTGTGGCCCCCGCTTTGTGTGACTTGCACAGCCTCAGCCTGCTTTGGCTCTAGCCTGTGGGCCCTTTGCATTCCAGCTCAGATCTTGTTTCTGGGTGGGAGGAGGAGGTGTGTGTGAGGATGGAGAGTTACTGGGACACTTGGGACCCGGCATGGTTGCTGAGCAGGTCCACTGACGGCTGGCAAGTCACGAGGGGCAGACCATGAGTGCCCAGAGAGCTGCAGGCAGGCCTGGTCCTGGCTGCTACGGTGTGCGGATGGACCTCAGGCAGGAACCAGGAAGCCATGGAGATCCAGGGTTTGGGGCTCAGGCATCTCTCCTAGCCACTTCCTTATACGTGGGGGTGGTCGGGCTGACGGCCAAGCCAGGCTCTCCCTGGCCGCTTCCACACCCTGGAGGCCTGGGCAGAGCCTGGCTGGAACCAGGGTGTCGGCATGGCTTGTGGCCCTTGCTGACTCAGCTCACTGACTCATGGGCTGGGGGCCCCTGGCAGGGCCTAGTAGCCTGGGGGCACCCGTCTCCTGACAGATGCTCCGACCTCCGGGCTAATGCCAGGGGCTGGGGCGACGCTTCAGGACGGGCTGCAGTGCTTTGTGATGTTCCTCTCCTCCCATCCTGAGGGGGAAGAGCAGGTCGTACACGCCTCCCTGGGCCAGACACGCCCTAGCAGTGCCAAGTGCGGGGCGGAGGCTCCGAAAGAGCTGGCTGCCCTGAGAGATGGCTGAGCTGTGCACCTGTCTAACAGGCAGGGCAGTGCCGGGGGTGGCCACCCAGAGCACGCTGTGCCCTGGGTGGGCTTCGTGGTTGTAGGTCATCTCCCAGACCGGGAATGAGGGAGGGACAATCCTGATAACAGCAGCCAGGGCTGCCAGCGGCCTGGGCACTGTCCTTTTTGGCTCTCACGACGACCCCAAGAGGCAAGCCCTCTCATGCTCCCCCCCGTCAGATGAGGAAACAGTGGCACCCAGCTTACGCCCATTCCTCAGGTCGGTTAGATTTCCTTTTCTCTGGGAAGGCCACGACCCCATACCCCCTCCTCATTGCGTGCTTTACCCTTCCTGACAGTTGTTAACTCTGTCCCCCTCCCTCAGCACTGAGGGCTCTGTCAGGGCGGGGCTGTGCCTGTTCTGTCACTCCTGAGCCTTGGCACCTGGCCCAGGTGGGGCAGAGCAGGCGCTCAGTTCTGAGCAAAGGAACACTCAGAGAACCTCGTCTCCCCCGGAGCTCTCCCTCTGTCGTCCTGGGGCAGCCCTTTCCTCTGTGTCTCCCCACAGTGCCCTGAGTGGAGGAGGGATCTCTACCTCACACGTGCTTATAGAGCACCTACTGTGTGCCCACGTCCATACTGAGTGACTGAGAGTGTGGGAACTCACCACCACATCTTTTCCTTTTTTTTTGGAGAGGTTTTTGCCATAGGGCGCGTGCGCTCTCCAGAAAGACAGAGACAGAGAGAGAGAAAGCAAGAGATCACCCTCCAGGGGCGATGGTCACGCCGCAATCCCTTCTCCTCCATTCTCTTCTCGGGATCTTGGGGACACACGCACACGCACCCAATGTGAGTTTAAACCACCAGGTCTGGGACTTGAACCGTGGTCGACTACATGGGAGTCTGGTGACATAGCCGTTACGCCAGCTGCTGGTCCCTATACCATGCTTTTCATACAGTAACTCCTGCTTTGCTGTCTGGGAGCTCCTGGAGGGGTGCATGGGCTTCCGAGGACCTGCCAGCCGCAGTGCTCAGGTAGCCTGGTGGAGAGGACTCACGTGGCAGTCACAGGCACCCTGCTCCCTGCGGGAGGGCTGAGCCTTTCTCCAATTCTGAAGAGTGTGTGCTTTCTGCCAGCCTGCGCAGGCTGCTGGCTGCTGGGGCCTCGGCGCTATCTTTCCATTTATCGTCTCCCGCCTCTCCTCCCCTCTCCCAGCCCAGCCACTGCCTCGTACCAGATTTAATTTTCACACCTGTTCAGCAGCTCCTGAAACTTGTCGGAATCCTTTTACTTCTTTCCCCCTGGCGCCTGGGTCCTCCCACCGTCCTCCAAGCCTTTCTCCCGGAGGCACGCTTTGGAGGCGCTGTGCACCAGGCCGGGATGTGTGGGTGTGGGTCGGGCAGGGGGCCTCACACACCCAGCAGGTGCAGCATCCCTGGGACTCCTACCTTTGCCTCCTTGGCCATTCTTCCTGCTGGGCGTGCCTCGGGGCAAGCAGGTCTGAGCTGGTGTCAGCGCCCTCCTCCCTTCCTCTGGGCTTGGAAGCCCTGCAGCCACAGCGGAGGTTCCCCTGGTGCTGGGAAGGACCCTGAGGAGAGGCTCAGAGGTGATCCAGCTGGCCTCCGCTGCAGCTGGAAGATGGAGCCCCTTCTATTTTCTGGGAGGTGACCATAGGAAAACAAAGTATGAATGGCCATCATTTACTGGGCTTCTGGGTAAATTTGTATTTCATTCTGATTATTGAATATGTTACCTAATTGCAGCTCTAGAAAGGAATAGTCCATCTTCTCCCTGAAAGCCGGAGCTGGGCGATTGTTGCTTAATTAGTTGATTCCAGTGGTCTAGGTGGTGAGTTCGGAATGACAATTACAACTCCCATTATTTCAGGGAGATTGCCGAATTAGAGCGTGGGACAATAGGATTCCTCATTATTGACATCTTAAGAATTCATAACAATAGCTTTAAAGTTGGTTGCCATGGCAGAGGGGTAACAGATTTGCATGCTCTGCTAGGTGAGGGCGGGGCCCCTGGCCGGACCTCCTAGGCTGGGCCTCCCTTCCTACTGTCCCCACAAGGAGGTGAGTGATTTGGGAAGGTAGCTGCTCTTTTTATATAATATAGAGAGAATTTTATTTTATTTATTATTATTATCATTATTTTTTAATTTGACCAGAGAGAAACAGAGAGAAGGAAAGTGAGAAAGCAGGAAAGCAAGCCACCAGGTCCAGGACTTGAACCGCCGTCGGCCGTGTGGGAGTCCAGCATCCCAGTCACCATGCCACCTGCCGGCCCTAACTTGACTTGTGACATCTTTGGCTGGCCTGGGGTGGGGGGAGGGGGAGGAGGAAGCAGGATGGGGTCCTCATGCCTCTGCTTAGCTATCTCGTGACCAGGGCAGGTAGAGACCGAAGGTCACGGGCGACGGAGAGAGTAAGGACAAGGCAAGGGTCCAGCTGACAACGCGCAGGGCTTCATTCCAGGTTGACCAGGAGGAACGGAGCTTATGTGGCTCTGACAGTCGTGGTCACCACCCTGGCCAGGGCTGTAGCAGTGCCTTGGGAGAGGCCCAGGAGGTGGCAAGGCCAAGGTCATGCAAGAGCTCTGGGGTCTGGGTGGGTCCTTTGAGCCTGTGCTCCCAAGGCCTGTAACCACCAGCCCGTGCTGGGCCAGGGACAGGCTGGCTCTTGTTTGGTTCCTGGTCAAGGTCTCACCTGAGCTCCGGCCCTAGGTCGGGGGCTGGGCTGAGACAATCCACCTCCTTATTCCCCTAGGCTTACCCTCTCCTTTCCCTTCTTGTCATCCCTCCCTTCTCCCCAGGAGTCACTGGAAGCACCTTCTACTCTGGATATAAAAGAGATGTATTGCACTTCAGCTTCAGCAAGGGAGGTGATAATGAGGGTACAGGAGAAACTGTTTATCCAGGTGGTTAATATTTGAATAATCCTGAAGGTCGTGTGGCATCTTTTCATTTTCATCTTTTTCAGTTTGCGGCAGGGCATGTGCACTCACCTGAGAGAGACAGAGAGAGAGAGACAGAGGGACAGGGAGAAATCACCCCTGTGGCGGAGGGCCACGCCACTATCCCTTCTCCATTCTCCTCTTGGGATTTTGGACACACATGCACACGTGCTTGGCGTGCTTCTCAAGCTGCCGGGTCTGGGATGTTATCTGCTCAGCTGGCCAAATAGGATCCAGCCACCTTAACCTCCACGCCACCTGCTGGCCATGGCATCTTTCTTTCGAAAAAGGGTTTTTGCCCCAGCCTCGGTGTCTGCGTGGAGTGGACAGGGGGAGGCCTCTCCCGAGCGGTACATCTTATGGCTTTGGATCCTGGAGGTCACTGTAGCCCAGAGACAGATGTGATGGCTGTGGCCCAGAGACAAGGGGCTTTCAGAGTGGCCTGAGAGGAGCATAACGAGCCAGAGTCCCCTGAGAAGTGCAGATGGGGGAATGGAGATAGCTTGGAAGGGGCGCCGTCCAGTTCTGCAGACAGTTATCCAGTGACAGATGGACGGCACCCACCTGGACACGCTTCCTTGGGTGTTCATCCTTCCTGCCCCCCGGCATCTCACCTTCGTCTTCCCTGGCTTGTATCCCTCCATGGGAAGAAGAGGCTGGGGAGTTTCTTGGAAGGCAGATCATTGAGATTTAGTGGGACATTTCCTGCCAGACAGGGGGATTGTAAAATGCAGCTAATTTAGAGCACTAGGGGATCACAGAGTCATTTTGCCTGTCGGCTAGGAAAGGCCAGACATGAAATTATGCCATCCCTACCCTCCTGGCTCCAGCCCTCCCAGCACACCACAGAGCTGCCCCAAGCACCTGCTGGCGGGGCCCCTCCCTGCTGGTGGCAGCTGCAGGTGCGGCCGACTGGTGGGGGTTTCTCTGGCAGGGAGCTTAATGAGGAGTGATGGTGCTGGGGCCAGTCCAGGCAGCCCCCGGGCCCCTGTGCAGTGTGCCGACTTCAGTGTGGCCCTAGAACAATGGCCACAGCCCAGGCTTCCTCTCTGTACCCTCGTGGCCACAGCCCCGG
>NW_006159725.1:540584-545849 GCF_000334495.1 Tupaia belangeri chinensis
GCCCCCCACCGAGCCTGCCCCAAGCACCTGCTGGCGGGGCCCCTCCCTGCTGGTGGCAGCTGCAGGTGCGGCCGACTGGTGGGGGTTTCTCTGGCAGGGAGCTTAATGAGGAGTGATGGTGCTGGGGCCAGTCCAGGCAGCCCCCGGGCCCCTGTGCAGTGTGCCGACTGCTCCCTCTCTGTAGAACAATGGCCACAGCCCAGGCTTCCTCTCTGTACCCTCGTGGCCACAGCCCAGGCTTCCTCTCTGTACCCTCGTGGCCACAGCCCAGGCTTCCTCTCTGTACCCTCGGTCCCCTGCGCTGGCATTCTCTAGCCTGGACCTGGCAGGTCCTGTCCTTGTGCAGAGTGAGCTGAGCAGCTGAAGGAAATGAGTTGGAAAGGGGAGGTGGCAGTGTGTGTGTGTACATGTGCACACACGTGTGCATATGTGTGTGTCCATGCATGAGACAGAGAACCAGAGACAGAGACAGGAGGAAGATGGGCAGACAGAGAAGATGGTGACGGGAGAAGGAGGGAAATGAGCCCACAGGACAGGCAGTAGAAGGGCAGTGGCTGCCTCCCCGGGGCTGAGCTGTTGGTCAGAGTTGATCGCAGCTGTGTGTCTACACCCACAGGTGACAGGAAATGACAGCACGAGGGACAGAGGTGGGCACAGCCCAGGGATAAGAAGGAGGAGGCTGCCTGGTCTGCTTTTCCTCTCTGGGGCCGAGAAGATGCTGAATTAATGTTTCCCAGGAAGCCCGGGGGAAGACGGGTTGGAGTGTTACCCTAGGCGTGCAGTGTAGACAGCTCTGTCATGGCTCCCAAAGGCTCTGCCACTCACCAGGCCTAGCTTGTGAGGCAGCACAGAGGTGAGGGTGCAGCGGTTAGCTAGCACTGACCCCCCTCGGGCTTGTCAGGGGGTTCAGTGAGACAGCACAGCCAGAGCCGTGGGGACAGAACGCATGGGCATCAGCTCGGTCTGTGCTCCGCCGCCCCTTCCATCTGTGAAAGGGGACACACAAACGCTTAGCGCAGTGCCAGCCACATGCCTGGCACCCAGCGTGCCTGGGCGGAGTGGACCCCGAATCCTGGCAGTCACGCAGCAGCTGCCCGCAGCCCTGGGAGCTGTCAGCTGGGCAGGGATGAGGACTGGGGGCTGGGTTGAATTGGCCAGTCCCCTCCGCCCCACCCCCTGCTTTCTGGCACTGCCCTGCCATGTCCACCTTCCTCACTTGGCCACCTCCACACCCACGTAGAGCGACTGGTGGGGAGCGTGGCAGACCCTGCTCGGATGGCTGGGTGGAACGGTGGCCCTGTTTCTAACTGGCTGTTGGAAGTCCCAAAGCAGAGGGGCGGCGTGGGGGTGGTTCCTGGAGGCAGCGTTGTGCTTCTTCGTGTCCAAGTGACACCCCCTTGGCGTGTGCCTGAGGAGGCTCAGACCCTCCCGAGCGTAACGGTTTAGTTCAAGCAGGGTTACTGAGTGCCCGCTGTGTGGCAGCCCTGCCTGGGCACTGAGGACTCAACCATGAACAGGGCTGCCAATGGCAAATCAGGGTCGCTGGGAAGTGACTAGTGCCGTGACGGCATGAAAGCGCTGGACTGGATGCGGCTGGGGTGCAGGACTCGGTAGGGTGGACTGAGGGGAGCGACTCAGAAGAGCGACACTGGTGTCAGACCTGAAAGGCAAGACCCAGGCAAAGGGGACAGGATGGGTGGGGTCTTGCTTGGATATGTAGGATGGATGCTTGTGTTTTCTATGTGAGAAGGACATGACTCTCGGGAGCTGGGGGGGATGCGATGGCTCGGGTCAGGGTTTGTCCCTCAGAGGTTCGTGGATGAGAAGCGTGGCCCCCAGCGTGATGGCTGTGGGAGGGGAGAGAGGGGCAGGGGGCGGCGCGCCGAGGTCATGGGGGACACAAGGTGTGTCTTGCACAGGTGAAGTCTGACAGGCCTGGCCTGGCATGCCAGGGAAGGCGCTCGGACTGCATTCTAGAAGCAGAGCAGGCTTTGGAGGAGTCTAGAGGGAAGTGACATAGTCTGATTTGTATTTGAACCAAGTAGTCTTGACAGCTTTTGAAGAATAACTTGTAGAGGGGGAGAGTTAAGTGCTGATAGCCGTAGGCGGGGTGAGAACCCACAGGTTTGGACAGAGTGTGGCCGTAGGCAACAGGTGTGCATGGCAGGCAGGTCCCGGACCCACGTGTTTTCCCGTTTTTGTTCAGGTGTGTTTTACACACAGGAAGATCCATCTACTGTGGTGTGTCAATTTCTGACTTTGGACGAGCTTACAAGTTGTGTGGCTACTCCCACCATCAAGATTTGGGATGTCCCCACCACCCTCACATCCACTAGGCCCCTTGGGCAGTGACCGACCCGGGATTGTCCCTGTAGGTTTAGCTTTTCAAGACTGTTATCGAAGTGACATGGTGCTTTTGGGGTCTGGCTTCTTTCACGCAGCACAGTGCGTCAGGGACTCGTCCATGTGGCTGCCTTCATCAGTGATTTGCTCTCTTTCTTTTTTGTTTGCTATAGGACATGCACACTTGCTAGAGAGAGAGAGCGAGAGAGAGAGAGGGAGAGAGAGAGAAAAATCACCCTCTGGGGATGGCCATGCCACGCTTCTCCGTTCTTCTCTCAGGATTTTTTTGGTCTTGCATGTACATGCACCCAGCGTGTGTTTCAAGCCACTGGATCCAGGACTCAAACTCTAGTCAGGCATGTGGGATCCAGCTGCCTTAACCTCCATGCCGCTAGCTGGCCTACTTTCTCTATTTCTTAAAGTTTATTTTGTCAGGACCAGCAGGTGGTGTAATGGTTACATTGCTGGACTCCGACTGTGGTTCAAGAACCAGACCCAGTGACTTAAAACTCATGTCGGGCGGGTGTGTGTGTGTGTGTGTGTGTGTGTGTGTGTGTGTGTGTTTGTGTGTATGCCCAAAAAATCCCGAGAGGAGAATGAGGAGAATAGAGAAGGGATTGTGGCATGGCCATTCTTCCTGGGTGGTGATTTCTTGCTTTGTCTCTCTGGCAAGTTCATGCGCCCTATAGCAAAAATCTGTCTCAAAAACAAACAAACAAAAACCAGTTTATTCTGTTGATAGAAATAACCAACTCTGTAGAAATAATAATTAATGTGGTTTATTTCTAAGCACAAAAGTATGTGAGCAGGCTCAAAGAAGAAGCTAACATGCCTTCCTCAGGGTGACCAGGTACAGGGGCTCTTTTTATTTGACTTGAGAGTGAGAGACAATTTGGAATTCAGGGAAAAGAATTCTTTCATTGGTCTGGCCCCAAAAGGCAGGACATCTGGAAGCAGGAGGGGTGAGAGGTGTGGGGTGGGGTAAGGGAGCTTGTAGCTTACGGGTGGGTTTTACAGTCTTTGGGTTGGTGATTGGAAAGGGAAGTCAGTGTTTTGCGAAGGGGTGAGCAGAGTATATTTAACAGAGATAAGGGGGATATATAGTCACGAGTTACTGTCCCAAGGACAGGCTATTGGAAGAGTCCTGTTACCAATGAGTCAAAATGGTCAGCTAATGTTTGTGGGCGTGACTCACCCCTCACAAGGATACTGTGCCAGGGACGGGATGTAGCAAGAGTCCTGTTATCAAACGGGCCAGAATGGTCTGCTAATGTCTGTGGGTGTGACTCACCCAGGCCTGTGGAAGGGATTTTGGAAAGAGAAAAAAGGAGTCAGATTTCTGTCCTCCATCCCACAAGTGAGATTCATGAGCAAGAGGGAGAGATGGAGGTACAGCTCTCCCAAGGTCTCAGCGTTGTGACCTGCCCCCGAATTCGGCCAGCCCTGTCATGGCCGCGTGTGCCTCGTGTACTCAGGAAGTTTCTGGCCTCGAACTGGCAACCTTCTCCTGTGGATTTGCCTTGCAGAGCATCGTGTTTTACTGCAGCACCCCTGTCTGCCCTGGCTCGGTCCTTGTTACTACTGGATAGTGTTCTTTGATACACAAATGCAGTTCCTTGATCAGGACATTGGGTTGATTTCAGTTTTAGGCAATTTCAAAGAAGGCTGTTGCCCCCATTTTCGTGCAGGGCTTTATGTGACACGTCTTGATTTCCTGCGGCAGATACCTAAGACTGGGATGGCCAGGTCACGTGCCAGGCTTATGTTTAACTTTCTGTGAATCATCTGCCAGCTCATTTTCTAGAGTGGCCATGCACTGTGCTCCCCTCAAGCAATATATGAGAACTCAGTAGCTTTGCACCCTCACTAACATAGTATTGTCAAAAACAAACAAACAAACAAAAACACCTATATTTTCTTCAGTGACATACAAGGGGAGTCTTCAAAAAATTTCACAGAAAACATGTATTATGAAAAAACTATGCATGCAATTCAAGACTTTTTTGCACCAAAATATACTTGTCTTTTCTTTTTTTAAAGAGATTTTTTTTGCTCTAGGGTATGTGCACTCATCAGAGAGATGCAGAGAAACAGAGAGACAGAAAGCAAGAAATCACCCCCCCCCAGGAGGGATGGCCATGCCGCAATCCCTTCCCCTACATTCTCCTTTCGGGATTTTGGGCATGCACACACACTCGCCTGGCGTGAGTTTTATGCTGTCAGGTCTGGGACTTGACCCGCGGTCAACTATTGAGGGGGTTCAGTGTCATAACCCTTATGCCGCCATCTACTTGTCCCTATAAACTCTGTACTTTAATTGCATTTTGCCATAAACTTTTGAAGTTCCTCTTGTATCTAAAAATCTCACGCACGTTTTGTTTTCTCTTTCCTTTCTTTTTTAATTTGCAAGAGGGTGTGTGTACTTGCTAGAGAGACTGAGAGAAGGAAAGTGAGAAAACACCTCTGCAGGGGGGATGGCCACACTGTCATCCTTTCTCCACGCTCCTCTTGGGATTTTAGGAATGCAGACCACACAGTTGGCCATGTGGGATCCACCACCCACCTCTAGTGCACATTTTTGTAATTGTTAGTTTCCTCATTTTTAGAATTTCTTCATTTTTATTTGTTATTTTTAATATATTTATTTTTAATTTGACCGGAGAGAGACAGAGAGAGAGGGAAAGTGAGAAAGCAAGCCTCCGGGTTCAGGATTCAAACCACAGTCGACTGTGTGGGAGTCCAGTGCCTTAACCACCATGCCACCTGCCAGTCCTTCATTACTGAGTTTTGAGAGTTCTTTATATAGTCTAGATACGGTTCCTTTGTCAGATATGTGATTTACAAGTATTTTCTCTCTGTGGCTTGTCTTTTTTTTTTTTTTTTTTTTTTTTTTTTTTTTTTTTTTTTTTTTTATTCACACAC
>NW_006159725.1:546908-551687 GCF_000334495.1 Tupaia belangeri chinensis
GGGAGGGCACACGCCGTGGCTTGTCTTTTCATTCTTCTGTCTTTCTTTAAATCACAAGACCAGGTACACATGGGGGGACCAGCAGGTGGCATGGTGGTTAAGGCACTAGACACTCCCACATAACCAACCACAGTTCGAGTCCTGGACCTGATGGCTTGCTTTTGCACTTCTCTTCTCTTTCCCCCTCTTTGTCTCACTCTGATCAAATTTAAAAAGTGCTAATAAATGAATAAATAAAATAAAATAAATAATTCTTTTTTTAAAAAAAAGACCAGGTACACATGGGATCTTCAAAAAGTTCATGGAAAATGTGTATTACCCCACAAAACTCTATGCATGGATAGCCAAGGTTTTTGCACCAAAATAAAATCATACTGTAATAACATTTTTTTCTGTACACTTGTCAAAATCTTCTTGTATTTATAGAAGTTACAGTGTTTTTTTTTTTTTTTTTCATCATAGAGATCGCCTTCATTGTCACTCCAAGAACAGTTCCAGAAGATAACCTCTTTGATTTTTTTTTTTTTTCATCATAGAGATCGCCTTCATTGTCACTCAAAGAACAGTTCCAGAAGATAACCTCTTGGAGAATCTTATCTTGATGGTCCAAATTTTACAGTTTTTTAAATCACAGTGAAATATACATAACACAGACTTTACCATCTTAACCATTTTTAAGTGTACATTTCAGCATTGTTAAGTACATTCGTGTTGTTGCGCCATCATTCTCCAGAACCCTCTTCATCTTGCAAAATTGAAACTCTGTACCCACTAAATAACAGCCCCCTCTTCTCCCCCCTCCTCCGTCCTTGGAAGCGCCATCCTGTTTTCTGTCTCTGACTCTGACTGCTCCAGGAACCTCAGTAAATGGAATCACAGTGTTTGTCATTTTGTGACTGGCTTATTTTACTTAGCATAATATCCTCGGGGTTCATCCATGCTGTAGCATGTGCTAGAATTTCTTTCCTTTTCAAGGCTGGGTGATAACATGCCGCTGTATGCACAGATCACCTTTTGCTGATCTGCTCCCCCACTGATGGGCCCTGGGGGGGCTTCCCCCCTGGGCTCTGGGAACCATGCTGCTACGCACACGGGCGTGCACACATCTCTGAGAAAGACCTGATTTCAATCCTTTTTTTTTTTAAATTTTGCTGTAGGGCACGTGCACTCCCTGAAGATAAACAGTGAGAAAATGAGAAAATATCCCCTGAAGGTATGACCACTCTGCAGTCCCTTCTCCTTCATTCTCCTCTTGGGATTTTTGGGCATGTATGCACATGTGCCCTGTGTGTTTCTCAAGCAACTGGGCCCAGGACTCAAACCGCAGTCAGCCATGTGGAATCCAGCTGCCTTAACCTTCGTGCCACCTAACTGGCTCCTAATTTCAATTTTTTTGTGTTTGTTTTTCATTCTCTTTACAGTGCCTTTTGAAGAACAGACATTCTTTTTTTTTTTTTTGAGCACTCATAACTAATTTTCATACTACTATGTCATATGACCCCCAATACTTAACAAGTAGTAAAATGAGAACAGTGGTAAATAACAAAAATGTGTACCCAATATACATTTCCCCCAGCATCTCCACGTAAAATAGACCAGACCAGCCGCTAGATACCAGTGAGGGGAGTTGTATGCCAACTTTTCTATCCCTCTGCTATAAGAAATGAAAGAGACATAATTATGTCAATAAAATCCTTAGGAATATCTGCACACTTACATTTGAGTTGATAACACTAGTAGTTTCATTTCAATAAAGATGATGCTAGAAGACTCTTACATTGCAGACATGTCTCATACATGCTATTCGAAAATCTTTTCTTTATCTCTATATGGATCTTTTTTTTTGGAGAGGTTTTTGCTATAGGGCGTGTGCGTATACCAGAAAGACAGAGAGAGACAGAGAGATAGAAAGCGAGAAATCACCCCTCAGTGGGGATGGCCACGCCGCAACCCCTTCTCCTCCATTCTCCTCTCGGGATCTTGAGCACGCACACGTGCTCAGCGTGAGTTTAAGCCACCAGGTCTGGGACTCGAACCGCAGTCGACTACATGGGAGTTCAGCAACATAGCCATTACACTAACTGCTGGTCCCTCGATACAGTTCTTAATAGCGAATCTCTTGAAGATAGATGTGCAACTAGTTTGTCTCGGGACTCATGAAGATAATTATATTGCTTTATGGTCTGTATGGCCCCAGATCCTCTTAGGTCTCGCTTGCTGTCTGTCGCTTGCTGTGGTTATACTGTGTCAGGTCATAGTAAGAGACAAGCGGCAAGACGAGATCTCCCAGGTCCTTCATAACGGCTGTATCTTTTTGGCTATTTCTTCTAACATCTTTAAATGTGCAACCTGGAAGAGGACATAAACCAAGAAACTGAGAACAATTCCCTTGCAACCGATATCTGAATTGGAGTTCGTTCATCTCCAATAGGCTCTTCATCTAGGAGTCAAACTCACCTGTTTGTATTGAAATAGGTGGCTTCATCGCTGGCCGCCCTATGTCATGACCGGTGCCATCCAGTCTTTTTTATTTTTTTTTTTAGGAGAGATTTTTGCTATAGGGTGTATGCAGTCACCAGAGAGACAGAGAGAGACAGAGAGACAGAAAGTGAGAAATCACCCCCCAGGGGGGATGACCTTGCTGCAGTCCCTTCTCCTCCATTCTCCTCTCTGGATTTTGGGTACACATGCACATGCTCCTGTCCTGAGTTTCAAGCTGCTGGGTCCGGGACTCGAACCATGATCGGCTATGTGGGAGTCTAATGATGTAACCATTATGCTACCTGCTGGTCCCAGAATAGGCATTCTTAATTTGATAAAGGCTACTGTATTGAATTTTTAAATATTATATTTTGGACTTTGGATAGGGTGTATGCAGTCACCAGAGAGACAGAGAGAGACAGAGAGACAGAAAGTGAGAAATCACCCCCCAGGGGGGATGACCTTGCTGCAGTCCCTTCTCCTCCATTCTCCTCTCTGGATTTTGGGTACACATGCACATGCTCCTGTCCTGAGTTTCAAGCTGCTGGGTCCGGGACTCGAACCATGATCGGCTATGTGGGAGTCTAATGATGTAACCATTATGCTACCTGCTGGTCCCAGAATAGGCATTCTTAATTTGATAAAGGCTACTGTATTGAATTTTTAAATATTATATTTTGGACTTTGGGCACTATATATACTTGCTCTTTATCTGATTAAGGTCATAAATGTTTTTACTAGAACTTTTATCATGTATAATTTTAGATTTTATACCACGTCCATTTTGAGTTATTTTGAGTGGGAGGTTTAGATTAAGGTTCTTTTTTATTATTATTACTTATTTTTGTAAATGGGTGCCCAGTAGTTTCAGCACCATTCATTGAGCAGGCTCTGTTGATTATTGTTCATTGGATATATTTTTGAGAGGATGGACAGGACTTGTTTGGGGCTGTGGAACATTAGGGAAAGGAGGGCCTTGGGGTGACTGTGAGTTTTGGCTTTTTGGGTGGAGCAGCTGTTGGGTCAGGATGTGATGGGGGACCTTGGAGAGAAGCGAGTTTGGAGTGGGGAGCTGAGAGTTGTTTTGGAGAAGCACACGCGGCTTGAGAGCATTTGTCAAGGACGAAGTTGGCTGAGTGAGTCTGCAGTTCAGGACAGGGGCAGGGGCTGGCGATGCACATCATCGGCACATACAGACAGACATGCGGGCTGAGTCTGTGCAAGCCGGGAGCTGTGCGTTGAGTTCCGCAGTGGAGCTGTGTACAGGGTGTGGCAGGAGTCCATGGGGAGCAGGCACCTCAGAGCAGCTCAGGTGGGTGAACCCTGAAGGATGAATTGGAGAGACCCTGGGAAATGGTATTTCAGGGGAAGGCCTGGGACATACAAAGGCATAGGGACCTGAGTGGGGGGTGGTGAAGAAACTGCAGAGAGGATGGAGCAGCCAAAGAGAAGGTGCCTGGAGAGGTGAGGCTGGGTGAGAGGGCAGGGCCAGTTCAGAAGGCCTTCATGTAGAGTGAGGAGTTTGGACTTTTTGTGCATCAGCGTTTGGGGGCATCAGTGCAAAGTTTTCTGGAGGGAGTGACTGTTGCTTCTTTCTCCAGGTGTGCGTATGTGTGTTTTAAGAATGATTTAATTTAATTTTATTTATTATCATTATTATTATTATACTATTTGACCATAGGAAAACAGAGAGAGAGAGAGAGAGAGAGAAATAGAGAGAGATTGAGAAAGCAAGTTGCCAGGTCTGGGACTTGAACTGTGGTCGCCACGTAGGAGTTTAGTGCCTTAACCACCACACCATTGGTTGGTCCCCCTTCAGGTGTGGGTTTTTCTTTTTTTTTTTAACATTTCTTTTTTTTTTTTTTTTTTTGAAGAGGTTTTTGCTATAGGGTGTGTGCACTTGCCAGAAAGAGACAGAGAGACAGAAAGCGAGAAATCACTGCCCACCCTGGGGGGATGGCCACACCGTGCTCGGCATGAGTTTAAGCCACTGGGGCCGGGACGTGAACCACAGTTGACTACATGGAAGTCCAGCAACATAGCCATTATGCTAACTACTGGTCCCGTCTGGGTGTGGATTTTAAGATAGCTAGGGCCAGGTCCAATAGGTGGTGAGTTGGTTAAGGTGTTGTACTCCCACGCGGCTGACTGCGATTCGAATCCTGGACCTGGTGGCTTGCTTTCTCACTCCTCCCAACCTCCATCTCTCTCTGGTCAAATTAAAAAATAATAATAATTACGAATAAAATTAAATTAAAAAAAATAAAGATTTCCAGGGCCTCAGTGTGAATTTGAAGG
>NW_006159725.1:552678-554612 GCF_000334495.1 Tupaia belangeri chinensis
CCCTCACTGGGGGATGCTGGGTGTCTGAGCTTGCAGGCCTGTCGGCGTGGACAGTGCGGGCTAACCAGATGCATTCGGGGTCTCTCTTCCTTCTGCCCCAACAAGACTGCCCTTCTCTGGCCTGGTCAGCGGGTTTGTCTTTAGTGAGCCCCTGGTTAGACCTGGTCCCACAGTTCAGGGCAATCTCCGTGCGTGGCCTCCCAGCCTGATCCGGGAGCAGCCGGGAACCCCAGCTCGGGCACGGAGAAGGGGTTGAGACATAGGCCTTCAGTGAACTGGTGTTGGGTCTGCTTTTCCATCCATCGGTCTGATCAGACCCTGTCTGCCCTGACAGGAATACAGATGTGATGCTTCTTTTTCACTCCGTCTGAAATTGCTTTGTAATAACAGTAGGAGTTAGAGAGGCATTTTTATTGATTAAACAATCGAGGCGATTTGTCTTTACAAAACTGAAAATATAGAGGTGTCTCTTTCTCTTTCTGTATGCATCACGCATGCTTATTTATTAAAGGCAGCAGCTTCTGCTGGTAATCAAGCCGATGTTTATGACGGGACTGTTTTATAATGCCAGGCCGAGATGCTGTAACGGGGATTGGAGTGAAAAGAAACCTAATGTAACAGCACTGACAATCAGGGGTGAGAGGCCCCCGGGGACGCAGCACACTGGAGCAGGATTCTTCCCATGTTACATGGAGAAGAAAGCTTTTAGCTTTGGACAAGAAGGCTCGAGGTTCGAATCCTGGCTCTACCACTTATTGCTTGTATCATCTGGGAAAAGTGACTTAAAGTCTTCTTTATTTATTTATGAGTATGATTATTATTTTTTTGATAAGTTTTTGCTGTAGAGTTCATGCCCTTGCCAGAATGAGAGAGAGAGACAGAGAGACAGAAAGCGAGAAATCACCTCCCAGAGGGGATGGCCACGCTGCCATCCCTTCTCCATTCTCCTCTTGGGATCTTGGGCATGCACACACATGCGCCCGGCGTGAGTTTAAGCCACCGGGTTCAGTACTTGAACTGTGGTCAACTACATGGGAGTTCAGCGACATAGCCATTACGTCAACTGCTGGTCCCTATTTATTTATTTATTTACTCTTATTATTATTTTTAAAATTTACTATAGGGCACATGTGCTCTTCAGAGAGAGAGATGCATGAGTGTGAGAAAGGGAGAGGGAAAGTGAGAAACCAAGCCACCAGGTCTAAGACCGGAACTGTGGTCGGTCACGTGGGAGTTCAGCACCTTAACTGTCACACCACCTGCTGGCCCTGTGACTTAAAGTCTTTGACACCCCAAACAGGGTGGCGTAGGTGAGATGCCGGGCAGGTATGCTTAGTCTCATGGCGTCAGGGCCAGTTGGACTACCTGGCCAGGTACCGGTCACTGTGGCGCGCGCTGTCTGTGGGGTGGCGTGGGCACCAGCAGGCGTGAGCTGCGTTTGAATTGGGTGGGCGGAGCGGGGCCTCCTCGGACCAGGATGCCGCTTGCTGGAGGAATGAGCCGCATTATTAAGAGATCGCTTTACTTCCATGCTGATACGGCGTAATTGTTCAGCCCTGCAGGGCTCAGTCTGGAAACTGCTGTCAGTCACTTGGCTGCCGGGGTTTGCCAAACTGTATTCATGAATTCAATTTATCGCCCCAGACTGTGAGCCGCTGCGCTCAGAGGAGGGCTGGCGGAGGTGGGGATGCAGACTCAGGAGGGCAGCTGGCAGAAGTGAGTAAGACTGACGTCAAGAGCGCCTGTCTTTGTGGGTGCATGGCCAGACTTGGCCCACCCTTGGGGACATCTAGAATCCAGAGGAAGGTGAAGTGCTGATAGCTCCTGACCCTCAGGTTTTTAGTGCTCAGGTCCAAGCTGTGTTGGGGGAGGCTTCTTGGAGTATGGAATTTGGGGGCTGGAGTGTTAGTGGCGGGGGGGGGCCCCCCACGCGC
>NW_006159725.1:554624-566831 GCF_000334495.1 Tupaia belangeri chinensis
GGTGGCGTCTCCCCTGCCAGTCCTCTCCTCTCCTTCCTGCCTGGCCGCCAGTCACCCAGCACAGGTCTGACATCTACCATGTACAAGCAGGGACAGGACAGGGCACTGAGCCCTCTAGGGTCTTGCCAGACCATGGGCATAATGAAGTCTTGAGCTTCTTCTTGAGCAGGTTTTCAGTGGACAGGGTCTTGCTGAGATCTGGCATGCTGGGAAGACCTTACAGCAGGGTGGGGTTGTTACGCAGGATCAGTCAGGATGGTACTGGCGGGCATGCCAAGCGGTCAGTGTAAGCCCAGGGTGAAAGCGTTTGGGGTAACAAACAGAAGAGTTTGGGGATAGTGTAGGGTGGGCCATCAACATTTGTTGTCAGGTAAGCCTTCGTCGGGGTGTCCCGTGCACAGCGGGATGCTCAGCAGTGTCACCTGGCCTTTCAGATGCCAGCAGCACCCCCGCTAGCCCCCAGGTTGTGATGGCCAGCATGTCTCTAGACTTAGCAGATGTCTCCTGGGGTGCAAAGTCGCCCCCAGTGGAGAATGGCTTGCACAGGGACTAGAGGTAAGAGTGAAAGTATTGGTGGGGTCACATCCAGAGTGGCTCTGGGTTTCAGGTGAAGGAGCTGCAACTTGAACCAGTAGATGGCGTGAAGGTCGGGTCCCAGGGGCCAACTGTGCAGTTGGAGTTCTGGACCCGGCTGCTGTGTGTATTCGTGTGTGTGCCCCAAATACTGAGAAAATAGGGGCCCAAGAATTTGCATTTCTAGCAAGTTCCAAGGCACTGCTGCTGCTATCTGGGGCCTCACTCTGAGAACCACTGCACTGACGAGGTTTAAGCTCCTGCCCAGGCCGAACAAAACATGGTTGCCAGGCTAAGGCCCTTTAGGAGATGCTTGGCAACTTGGAGACATCTGCTTCTTTTTTTTGTAAATTTTGATTGCCACTTTTTAATTTTTGTTATTTAGATTCTGTCATTATTCATCTCTATAATACACAGTATGTTTTTTTTCTCCCATAGGGAGCATGTGCTTGCCAGAGAGACAGTGAGAGGGAAAGTGAGAAATCATCCCCCACCTCACCCTGGTGAATGGCCATGCTGCAATGATTTTCCCTCCATTCTCCTCCTGGGATCTTGGGCATGCACACACATGTGCCTAGCATGAGTTTCAAGCCACTGGGTCTGGGACTCGAACTGCAGTCAGCCACGTGGGAGTCAAGTGCCTTAACTACCATGCTCCTGCTGGCCCCTGGTTTTTCAACACGGGCATGTACATGACACTCACATCAGGGACATGACTATATGCATCATGCTCAGCAGGGAACTTCACATTCACTTTTCTGTTACGTGTTTCTTCCCTTGCCCCTCCCACCTGTCCACCACCATCTCCTACCCTTCCTTACAGAAAACAAACCTGCTTTTGGCCCCAGATAAAGCTTAGGATCTCCTGCTCGCTCTGCCTGGGGAACCTCCGCAGGGCTGGCCACCTGTCTCACTCTGGCAGTCGAGCCTCTTAACTGAGACTCGCCCCTGGAGAAGGACAGGGTCAGAGTGTCTGGAATACGAGCGGCGGCATCCCGTGGGCAGCAGCGTTCGCTCGGGAGCACTGCCCGGTGGCACTCCATGGCTGCAAAGCACAGCATCACCCTCTCTAGAGGGGTGCATCCCCTGGGCTCCTCACCTCTGCCCGCCCAGCTCCTCCACCTGCGCTGACTCCTCTCCTAGGCAGGGCGCTGACACGGCATGTTCGGTTCTTTGAGTAAATATTTAAAAGGTACTGATAGCCAGAAAGGCTGTTCTGCCTGGGCAGCTGGCGTTCCCACACGGAAAGGCTTCTTACTGATTCCACTCCTGCAGGGCCTCAGAAGTCACTCGACCCAATCCTGAGGCACAGAGAGGAAGGTGGAGTTTCAGGGTAACGCAGTCGAGGGGGGCTCTGCTGTGAGTGTTCCTGATGGCCGTCCTGCTGATCAAGGCACAGTGCCCCAGACCCAGGTCTGGGGCCAGGAGGAGGGCGTGTCCCAGCACCTCAGTCACCCTGGAAGGATGAGTACCCACTGGCTTTTCTTCTTTCGCTTCCATGTTTCCAGCCCTCCTCTGCCTGGGCCTCCCCTGTGTCTGCTCTTCTCAGGCAGCCCCAGGCGCCCCCTGTAGGCCCCTGCACCCCAGTCTCTGCGTTCATCCTGGGCTGACGTCTCTCCCAGTGGCAGGCGTCTCTCCCAGTGGCAGGCTTTGCTTTCCCCAGGGAATTAGGGCGCAGTCACTGCTCAGGCCCCGCCGCCCTCCATGCGACGAGGGTGCAGCCTTGCCCACCAGCTGGCTGCCTGGGCCTGCGGTCCCAGGTGGATCCTGGTGACACTGCTGTGACATCCAGGTGCCCCCTGCTGCTGGCACTTCGCCTCGACCACTGCTTACCTCTGGCCGAGCACAGTGCTGAGGGTGATGGACGCTCAGTCCACTGGGGAGTGAGTGAGGGGGGATAGATGTGTTCTGCTCGTTCCCTGGGTTTGGACTCGGGTCTCTTCTTGGAAACGCCGAGGCTCACCATTGGTGACTATCCATGACTTGGCGGCCAGGTTGGTGGGTTTTTAGGCCCCTCGGGGACAGCCTCAGCTCAGGGTTCTGTCCTCCAGGACCCGTCAAGCCTTCCATCTGTGGGACACTTAGCATAGGCCAGGCGCTGTGCCAGGTGATGCACACCCATGGCCAGCCCTCTTTGCACCCCGAGATGGGTTTGTCGCCTCCGTTTACAGGCAGTTAAACAGTGGTGGCGAGAGCTGCACCCACTCTTGCTCGCTCCACCCCTGGTGTCTGCGGACTGACTCTGAGCGAGGCCCGAGGATCTCACAGGCTGTGCTGGGTGCTGGTTACTGCCAAGAGGTGGTGTATTCAGTGGTTAGGTCACACAGGGTCTGGCTCCTGCACCTGCACTGTCCTCAGCTTGGAGGGACAGACAGAGGCAAGGCACCACACGGCGACCTGGCCATGTCTGCAGGGTAGGAGGCGGCGCCTGCGTGTGTGGTCTATGTCCTTGTTTTCTTTTTTTTTTTTTTGGAGAGATTTTGCTATAGGGCACATGCACTTGCCAGAAAGACAGAGAGAGACAGAGAGACAGAAAGCAAGAAATCACCCCCCGGGGGGATGGCCACGCCGCAATCCCTTCTCCTCCTTTCTCCTCTCGGGATCTTGGGCATGCACGCACACGTGCCTGGCGTGAGTTTTAAGCCACTGGGCCCAGGACTCAAACCGCTGTCGACTACATGGGAGTCCAGAGACATAGCCATTATGCTAACTGCTCGTCCCCGTCTGTGTCCTCTTGTGCACTGCCTTTGACTGGGGACATCACAAGTTCTAGGGGCTGGTGCCCACCGACCCTCCCACCTAAACCCACGGCTGGGCCCTGGTCCTGGTGACGGGGCTGGGCGCGATTGGACCACTGGTTGGCAGGGACGCTCCATATGCATCATCCGAGGGTCACCCTCTCTACGCAACTCGAGCTCGGGGTCACTCTGATCTTGGTAGAGTAGCCACAGCGCTGTGGTATCCCAAGCATAACCTAGAAGTAAGTTGGGGGCCTGGTGGTGTGGCTGGGCCGACACGGGAAAGCCCCTGGGTTAGCCTCCCAGGGCCTCCCTGAACCTGTGCTCGCCCCCCCCACCCCCCCGGGCTGGCTAGGACTCGGGAGATGGCTGTGTGGAGGCTCTGCTGGGATGCCTGCCTCTCTATCCAGTCTGCCTTCCTTTCTCTCTGGTGAGGAAATAACTTAAAAAAGAAACTTAAAAAATCAAGTGTGTTGGAAGGGTTAACTGTAGCATTTTGCATTTCCACTCTGTGCACCCAGCCACCTCCTGTCCTCTCTGGCCTTCTCACCTCCTCCCCTTCTCCTCCCACCCCTCCTCTCCTCGGAAGTCTCTGTGGTCAGTGTAGACTCACCCTGCTTTCTTCTCTCCGTCCTCATCCCGGGCAGCTCTGGTGTGTACTTGCTTCTGATCGAGGCTCACGGGCAGACATTCGGGGTGTGAGTGAGGTGCTGGAGCTTACAGGTTGCTAAGCTGCGACACGCCAAATCACGCCTCCTCTTGCATGCTACCTCCTGTCCTTCCGTCTCTGCATTGGCACAGCAGCGCTTGTCCCGCCAAATGAGGCAGGGGAGAGATCGCGGAAGAGTAACGATTCGAGCAGATGTGTGTTGATGTCCTCGGAAGTACGCGGTGTCAGTACAAATCATCTGTGTGCTCTGGTCACAGAACTGCTACGCAGGGGACGTCTGGAAGACGTCGCAGGTGCAGGCTATTTGCATGACAGAGACTTCACTGTACAGAAGGATTTGCTGCGAGGGTCCTTAAGATCTGAGCTCCTTCAGTTTATTTAAGTGTTTTACAGGTCATTAGGTACTCGACAGAGAGGCTTTGGGGACTGGGTAACTTTATATTTAAGCGTAAGGATCGGCCGATTATGGATCCTTCAGAAATGAAGATGAAGCGTTGCAGGGACAGTATGGAGGTCTGGGGGGAAGTACAGTCTGACTGCCAAAACACGTGTGCACGCGCCCCATTAGAGGACCGCCATCGTGGAGGGCCAGGAGCCCGCTGTAAACGTGCCTTTTCCTTTCACGGTGAGCTGGAGAGCGGTAGTGGAGCTTTCTGCACCTGTGTCCCGGTGACCCCTGCCACTCTGTGCTGCATTCCCCCAGCTGGGAGGACTCCTAGCTGAAAACCGTACTCGGGTTCGGTGGCCTTTGAATTTCCCTGTGCGGTGTTCTCTGGTGGACTCCCTCTGGGCTCCCTGAGGCTCCAGTTTCCTACCCCTCCCATGTCCCCGCCCACACTGGCCCTCGGAGCTCAGCACCTCCTGTCAGTATCCTCTGAGGAATCAGAAGGCATAAGACTGGGGTTCCTGCCTTCCCACCCCCATATCACAAGCCCTCCTGCTGGGGTGCTCAGATGCGCCCTCCTGAGACTCCAAGGGCCTGTCCTTTGCAGCCTCTTCCCTCCTCAGGGATCTCACCCTGGATATTCCTGGCAGGACAGGGGCATGCTCTGTGCTCTGCTGTCTTTGTGAAAGCTGCCCGCCGGGGGTACCTTCCTCTTTAACTCTTGTTCCATTTCTGTTCTCTTTCGTAGCCAGACAACCCGGCTCAGAGTTGTGGGCACACACTGCCTCCACTTGGTCACCTCCTGGTCACTCTTCTGCCCGCTTCAATCTGGTATTCGTCCCCACCACGCCACTCAACAGCTTGCAGAAGTCACTAGTAGCTTCCATGTTATCCAGTATACTGGATGCTGCTGAATTCATCTTGGCTCCCCGCAACATTTAGCACTCCCTCCTCCTCGAACATTCGGCCCTCCCTCTTCCTCCGAGACTCCGAACACGCTGCTCCTCCTTCCCATTTGGGCTCCCTCTTGCTCTGCCTCCCTTTCACAGCCCCCTGAGTAGCTGAGCCAATAGGTGTGCACCGCCATGCCTACCTGAGCCAATAGGTGTGCACCGCCATGCCTATCTGAGCCAATAGGTGTGCACCGCCATGCCTAGCTCTTTCTGACAGGGTCTCGCTGTTACCCAGGCTGGTCTTGAGCTTGCAACCTTCCTACCTCAACCGCCTTGAGATTATAGGTGTGAGCTGTCATTTCCAGCCTTTAGTTTGGACTGGGAATGGAACCTGGGCCTCCTGTGTGGTACCTGCCTGAGGGCCAGTCTCAGCATGGTGGCTACTGCAGCTGGGCATGACTTCTGTCTTTGAATGCCCATGTGTGTCAAACCTCGGGTTAGGAGCTGAGGATGCAACGATGAGGAAGGACATTGTCTCTGCTCTTCTATTGTAGGAGGCAGACAGGCAATGAATAGAATGCGATGTGACGAGCATGGGACGGGGTTATGGGAACACACAAGAGGGAGCAGTAGATTCTGCCTGGGGATAGGCTGTTAGGGAGAGCTTCAGAGAGGAAGTCGGAAGGGAGGAGGACTCGAGCCCCAGTCACCCAAGTTATGGCCAAGGATGAAGAAGGGACGTCTTTATGAGCATCTCTGATTCTGCCTGTATGTCTCCATGTGGGTCTCTGTGTGTCTCAGTCTCTGTGTCCATGTCTGTATGCTTAGATCTAAGTCATGTCTGTATGTCTAAGTCACCTACATCTCATTTCTGTATGTCTAAGTCGTCCACGTCCGTGTCTGTATGTCTGTGTAGTCCATGCCCATATGTCCGTGTCTGTAAGTCTAAGTCGTCCACGTCCATATGTCCGTGTCTGTAAGTCTAAGTCGTCCACGTCCATATGTCCGTGTCTGTAAGTCTTGCATGTCCGCATGTCCATGTCTGTAGGTCTAAGCCTTCCATGTCCGCATGTCCATGTCTGTAAGCCTCAGTCCTCCACATCCGTATGCCAGTGTCTTTTGTCTCAGTTATTTATGTCTGTGTGTCTGTATTTGTATCTCCGAGTCATCGGTGTCTGTCTGTCTGTCTGAGTCGTCTGGGTCCGTGTTTATGTATGAAGTGAACGGAAAAATGGGCCTGGCTGAGGGGGTAAGGGAGGGTGTGTGTAGGGATGACTGGGGAGGGGTCTGAGAAGGGAGTTCTGCAGCTAGGTCATGCTCCATTGAATTCTCCCCTCACGTGGTGCTTCTTATGTGTGAAGACGAGGGCCCTCGGGACCTCTGGCTCAGCTAGTGGCCGCACAGAGCTGGGGACACAGCAGCCTCGCGTGGGCCGGTCCATGTAGCCTTGTTCCTCAGGGAACAAGGAGTCTTCACTCCCCCTGGAGGGGCAGCCCCTCTCCGCCTGGGTTCCAGTCTGGTTCCGCTCCTTACCTCTGGGTGCCGGGGCTGACGAGGAGTCAGTGGGCTGATGGAAAGCCCCCTCCTAGTGCCTGCAGCCCCGTTGGAGCTTGGCAATTGCTGGATCCCTCTCCTGCCCCACCCGCCTTGGCAGGCTCTACCCCACAGGTGCTGACCTGTCCTCTCTCTGCCCAGCCCCTGCTCCGTCAGCTGAGCCCAGTGGCAGGGGGAGAGTCTAATGCAAAGGCAATTTCTTCAGCTGCTGCTTTTTAAGCAACAAAAATCCAATCGCCTCTCGGTCTTCCTTGGCCGCCTCAGCCGAGCGCTTTGCCGGCATGTTTGCAGTAAGGGATCCACCGGGGTCCCCCAGGTTGTGGGCCGTGTGTGTTTTGCCTGTCCAGCGCGGCTCCCACTTCATCTCATTTTGTAGTACGTAGCATTCTAACTTCTCCTCTAAGGGTGTAGAAGGCAGAGGGAAACCGTGGCTCTGGGTGAGCCCTCTATGGCCGCCTCTGTGAGATTCCCCCCAACGTCGTTCTCCAGCCCAATTAGAAACCCGCGTGGCTTTTAGGAGCGGGAGGACGCCTGTTCGGAGCCCTAATTACTGCCTGATGGAATGAATAAAGACGTGTTTCTACATTTTACTTACAGAGTTGCTGATGCGGTGAATGTTGGATGAAACGTCTCCTTCCTCTGAGAGATTAAAAACTAAGCGTTTCAGCGACAGAGCCGAGTGGCTGTTTTAGCAGACTGGCAGTTTGAGCTGGTTTGGGGTCAGGGAGAAGGGGTTCCCTTGGTCCCTTCCCCCTTTCTTTTTTGCTATAGGGAATGCACACTTACTGGAGAGATAGAGAGAGGAAAAGAGAGGAGAAATGTCCCACCTCACCGGGGCTGGCCACACCCCAACCCCTTCTCTCCATTCTCCTCTCGGAATTTTGGGCACACATGCACACGAGCCTTGCGTGTTTTTCAAGCTGTCAAGTCCAGGACTCAAACCGTGTAATTGACCATATAGGAATCCAGCGCCTTAACCATCACACCACCTTCTGGCCCAGGGGTCCCTTTCTGTACTTTGTTCTCTTTGAGAATCAAGACCAAAGACACCTTGACCATGTACTCCAGTGATTACGAAAGCGATAAGCGTTCCTTGAGCACTAGCTGAGTGCCAGGAGTTCCCTGCCTCCCCTCATCTCCTCCTCACGGCCATGTGAAGGAGTCCGCGCAGTGCCCACTGTGGAGATGAGGACTCTGAGGCTCAGGGAGTCACTCAGTATCTTGACCAAGGCCACACAGCTAGAGGTGGCAGGATGGGGGTTTTAAGTGAGCTTTCTGGGGCTCTCAGTCTCTCCCTCTTAACCCCTGGGGCACATTCTTGGCCTGCTTGGTCCTACACTGAGAAGCCAGCCAGTTCGTCTGTTTGTCAGCAGACGGCCGAGAGGTATAGCAGTTAACTTCCGCTGCGTAACAAACCTCCCCAGCTGTAGCCCAATGTAGTGATTTAAAACCACTGCCTTTGTTGTTTGTCCTGGCTCTGTGCCAGCTAATAGGTTCTCTTGGTTTGGACCAGACTGGCCAGAAGATCTGGGATGGCCTTACTTGCTATCAGCTGCGACAAAGGCCATGTGGCTTCTCGTCCTCCAAGAGGGTGATCCCGGGTGCCTCTTCTCCCATGTATTCCATACGTGGATCTAGATGGAGGTACTGACATCCACTCCTGTCTTTGAAAACAGCTTTGCTGGCCTGAACCTTGTTGATCTCTACTCATTTGGGGGTGGTTGAAGATTCCTGGCAGCAGGAGCGGGAAGCCCACTGCTAAGGGCTTTTACCTCTGTTATTTTGTGTTTGTTCACATCCGATTGGCCAGTGGAAGTCCACTGCGATTCTAGGAGGAGAGAATAGGGTTCTTCTCTGTCTCTCTCTTTCTATTTTAATTGCCAGAGGGCAATTAAATAAAGACAGAGAGAGAGAGAGAGAGAGAGAGAGAGGAAGAATGTGCCCTCCAGGGAGCCATGGTCATGGCCAGTTCCCTCTGTCCCATTTCTCCATCCTGCCAGGACTTTGGGCACGCACACATGTATGCCTGGTATGTTTCCGAAAGCCTCTGGGTCCAGGGCTCCAACTGCAGGTCAGCCATGTGGGCTCCAGCTCCCTTAACCACTAGGCTACGGGCCAGCCCTTTGCTCCTTCTCTGGATGAGAGGGGCTGAATACTCCAGTACTAAGGGATCCACTGCGGATGCAGGGCATGCCCATGCTTCCGAAGGCCATTTCCTGGTCCCGTAATGTACGGGCTTGGAGAGGGGGCTTCCTGATCTACATGTGGACAGGGTGTTCCAAGGCGGTTCTGTCTCGTTATTTTTTGTTGTTGTTTTATTTTTTTAACCTGCAGAGAATGAGGAAACAAACCCTCCTTGGGCAATTTATACATGTTCTCATAGCTAGCCATTATCTTCTGTGATTTTTACTTCTTGGGACCAGCTGCTTCAGAGGCCTGTTTGGAGTTGGTGGCAGGGCAGGTCTCTGCTCCACAGCCTTGGGGAGGAAGGAGGAGCAGTTCGGTGCCTCAAGCCTACCCCATTCTCGAGGCTCTGCACGAGTTCTGGGTTCTCTGCCTGAGCTCAGCATGGCTTCCCCCACCAGAGAGTTTTAGACCTCTTAAAGGAAAGCGAGGTTCAGAAGAATGAGTCGCTGACTGAGGCCCTGGCTGTCTTGCCAGCTCTAACTCGGCTTCTGTATTTCCTCTTTCCTTGTGCCTCCTAGGCCAGGGTGACCTGTTTCCAGGGCAGAAATGCTATCCTCCAGAGCTTATAGAAATCAGTTTCAAGGTAGCCTGCTTTGGGTACTCGTGGGGCGTGGGCCTTCGGGCCTTGGTCTGAGGTTGCCCTGAAAGTCTCCTCCCCATGGGGAGATTTAGGGCAGAGGAGCTGGGAGTGCCTTGAACCTTTCCCCAGCTCGGCCTTCTCAGAGAGCCATTCCAGGAACAAGAAAGTCCACCCAACTCCGTGAACCCCTGCCCCAGGGCCTGCGATCGGAGGCGGGAGAAAGGCTTTTGGTGCCTCTTGCAGCTGTTGGAAGACCAGCAGCCGGTTTCAGATTTGACTCTCCCCTGCACTGGCTTGAGCACCCTGGGTAGGGCCTGACCCTGAGAGCTTTCTAGAAGGGGCCTGGCTCACCACATGCTAGGGCTGAAGCTGCTGGTGGGAGGTTGGGCAGGGGAAGAGGGGCTGCTGGCAGCTGGAGCAGGAGGGGAGACCTGCTGCGTGGGGGCCCCTAAGGCCTACCTCACTTGTTCGCAGGACAGTGAAACTCCTGAAGAGCTCTTCTCACTCCTGGGAGCTCCCTCAAGCCCCCATCTTGCTGACTTTTCAGCATGGCCGCCTCCTGGTGCACTGTCAGCCTTTATGGGTCCCGTAAGAGCAAAAGAGTAAAAGGTTTTATTAGATGTTTTTTTTTTTTTTTTTTTTCTCCCTTAAAAAAAGTAGTTTTCCTGCAAAGGAAACAAATGCCAACTCAGCTTTGATTGCCTGAATGGCAGCCTTCCAGACGCGGTACCTTAGGCGAACCCGGGGAATGGGGTTTCCACTCTGGGGCCTCCCAGAGAAACCCACCTGCTTCTTGTCCTCCAGCAGAGGAGGGGACAGGCTGCTGGCCTTCCTGGTGCCTCCGCTTTCAGGGCTAGGGAGAGCCCATTAGGGAATGCTGAGCTAGGGGCTAGAGACCCCTGTCCCAAGAGGGTCTTCAGGGTCTCTGGAAACCTCCGGCCACCCAGACAGCCTTCTGTGAACACCCATAGAGAGTCAAACTGGAGGCACTGAATTGCTAGTTTTCTTCAGCTTCTCAGAGTGGTCCTAGAAAATAGTAAGAACTCCTGAGAACTGGTCAAGACCCTTCACCGAGGCCCCCAGGAGGATGGGGGGGAACACGTGACTACATTCAAGTGGCTTTTTGTTTAAAGATCAGGTCCCCATGGGGACTTAAGGGAGCGGGGCAATAATGACAAAGGGAGGTTTTTTTTCTCATTTTCGGGCGATTTGCAAGCAGCTTGTCTCTTAATTGATTGTGGGGTTTTCTTTGTTTTGTTTTTTTAAAGTTGGACTCACTCCCAGAAGTAAAGGGGCTGAGATGAGCAAAATAAATAAGGCACCAACAGGCTCAGTGTGTGTGTGTGTGTGTGTGTGTGTGTGTGTGTGCGTGCGCGCGTGCGCATGTGGCGGGGGGGCACAGAAAGTAAAAAGTGGGTGAATCTGGGAGCGAATGCCTGGTTCAGGCCAGGAGCAGCAGGAAGGATGAGAAGCAGGTTTTGTTTTAGTAGGAGGGCCTGGGGCAGGGGTTGCCATTCCCTTTAAATGAGGAGCCAGCTGTGTGTGGTGCACCCTGCCAGCTCCAGCAGGCCTGAGAGCTGCACTGGACCCTGCACCTCGGGCCACAGATCATGGTCTCTGATTCTGGCTGGGTCCCTCGGGGTTACCAGCCAGGGACCCCAGGGACTGTCTTCATCTGCCCTTAGCCTCCGCTTTCATCCAGCAGCTCTTTCAATTTCCAGCTTGCACCACTTACAGTATTGATCAGGAAGCCCCTGGGGGCCAGCTCCCCACCATCCGCCCCTCCTCCTCCTTTTTTAACTTTGCCAAGGCAGAGATCCCCTCCTGGTTTCCCTGAAATGATAGGAATGTTGAAAACATCCTTTTGCTATTCTTAACGGATAGTTTTTGCTTCCTGGGGCCAGTCTCCAGTTTAGTAGATAAAATAGAACTCTATAGAAATTGATCACCGCCTGCTGGCTCCTCACAGCCTGGCAGCCCTTCCAGGGAGTGCCAGTCTCCTGGGAGGCCACAGATGGTCATGTGGGGACCTGCCTCAAGAGAATGGAAGGAGCTGGCATGGATTTAAAAAAGAAATTTGCCGTAGAGCTGGTGAGCTGGCCGGGGTGGGGTGGGGTTGGGGACACACCTTGCAAGGGGCATGGCCACACCACAGTCCCTTCTCCATTCTTCTCTCGGAGTTTTGGGCACACACATGCACCTGCTGTGTTTTCCAAGTTGCCAGATCTGGGACTCGAACCTCACAGCGAGCCCCATGGGTTCCTGCCTTAACCACTCTGCCCCTGGCTGGCCCATGGCTGGACATCTTATAGACATTCCTGTGGACCAGCCTTATTGCTGCCCTTCTTGGGTCAGCACCAGTGGCCTATTTTGCAGACAAGCTTGCAAAGGCTCGGAGACCAGAAGGAACACTTTCTGATGCTGACGGGAGGAGGCAATGCTGTAGAACCGCCTGACCCCAAGGCCCACAGCCCTGGGCGATGGGAGGCCTTGCCTCACTTTTCCAGTTGAGTTGTCAGTAGTATCTTATTTATTTATTTATTTATTTTTCGTTTTGCTTTTAGGTTTTTGCCATAGTGCGTGTGTGCTTGCCAAAAAGCGGGAACGAGAAGGAAAGTCAGAAATCG
>NW_006159725.1:567325-633262 GCF_000334495.1 Tupaia belangeri chinensis
CTGGCTCCTCACAGCCGGGCAGCCCTTCCAGGGAGTGCCAGTCTCCTGGGAGGCCACAGATGGTCATGTGGGGACCTGCCTCAAGAGAATGGAAGGAGCTGGCATGGATTTAAAAAAGAAATTTGCCGTAGAGCTGGTGAGCTGGCCGGGGTGGGGTGGGGTTGGGGACACACCTTGCAAGGGGCATGGCCACACCACAGTCCCTTCTCCATTCTTCTCTCGGAGTTTTGGGCACACACATGCACCTGCTGTGTTTTCCAAGTTGCCAGATCTGGGACTCGAACCTCACAGCGAGCCCCATGGGTTCCTGCCTTAACCACTCTGCCCCTGGCTGGCCCATGGCTGGACATCTTATAGACATTCCTGTGGACCAGCCTTATTGCTGCCCTTCTTGGGTCAGCACCAGTGGCCTATTTTGCAGACAAGCTTGCAAAGGCTCGGAGACCAGAAGGAACACTTTCTGATGCTGACGGGAGGAGGCAATGCTGTAGAACCGCCTGACCCCAAGGCCCACAGCCCTGGGCGATGGGAGGCCTTGCCTCACTTTTCCAGTTGAGTTGTCAGTAGTATCTTATTTATTTATTTATTTATTTTTCGTTTTGCTTTTAGGTTTTTGCCATAGTGCGTGTGTGCTTGCCAAAAAGCGGGAACGAGAAGGAAAGTCAGAAATCGAAAATGGCCATGCTGCAATCCCTTCTCCTCCATTCTCCTCCTGGGACTTTGGGCACACATGCCCCCATGCTCGGGTGATTTTCAAGCTGTCAGGTCTGGAATTCAAACCACAGTTGGCCACGTGGGAGTCCAGGACCTGAAGCACCACAGTCACCTGCTGGCCCCTAGGTGGAATCTTACCAGCATTAAGAATCTGTCATTGTGTTCGGTATAAGCTCCAGTGACAGAAGCCTGAAGGCAGAGAGTCGGGAAGCGGCTGAGCAATGATTTCTGATGGGAAATCTTCAGAGCTGAGGCGGTGAGTGGACAGGCTGAGGCCCCCCTCCCCCCCCGGCAGATGACCTTGTGCAGAAATGCTGTTTTGTTTGGTTTGGAGATGACTTTGGGTGGCGGCGGCAGGGGAGGGAAAAAAAATGTGCCGGTTGGGCCGTGGCCCCCCCTCTCCCTACTGCCACACACCTGCCAGCTCACACTTCATCGGCCTGGCTGGCTCCGGGTCATGGTTCTGCAAGTCTCTCCCCAAACCCACATCCAGTGACCTCAGGTTGGCGGTTTGAAACTGGCCGTTCTGGGTGTACTCACACCATGGAGATCAGCCAACACTACACATTGATGCTCTTGATTTGGCTCGTTTGTTTTTGAAAGCCAGTTACACACCACCACCTCCCATGGGTTGTATTTTATTTTGTTTTGAGAGATTTTTGCCATAGGGCACATATGGTCTCTGGAGAGACAGAGATAGAGAGACAGAAAGGGAGAAATCACCCTTCTGGGGCGATGGCCATGCTGCAATCCCTTCTCCTCCATTCTCTTCTTGGGATTTTTGGGCATGTACATGCGCCCAGTGTGAGTTTCAAGCTGCTGGGTCCGGGACTCGAACTGTGGTCAACCATGTGGGAGTCCAGTACCTTAACCACTACAGCACCTGCTGGCCTGGCCTGGCTGTGGGCTTTTTAGCCTTCCTTCTAAATATCTGTCCAGTTCTCTTGTCATGTTTACCCAAGTCTGTTTATTTATTCAATGTCATTTTCTTCTCACAGCAACCCTAAATGGGATGTCTGTCCCCATCTGGAAGACAAAGAAACACCTGCTGGGTGTGGACCAGAGCCTGGGCTCACAGACAAGTCCTTTGTCTTCAAGCTTAAGGCCACTGGTAGCTCAGCGCCTTGGTTTTCCATGTGGGGAGATTACAACCCTGGGGATGTGTGGTGATGTCGCAGCGAGGAGGTGTGGCATTTCAAGCTGCTGGGTCCGGGACTCGAACTGTGGTCAACCATGTGGGAATCCAGCACATTAACCACTACCTCCAGCGTTAGGAGTCATGGGCACTGCCAGACATCCCACAGCACACAGGATGGGATGTTTGGCAAGGAGAGGAGGTTTGTGCAGCTGGGATGGAATCTGTGAAGGGAAGACACTGGGGAGGCACTCCATCCGGGTCTCTGTCTACTTTTCAGGTGTCTCTAGACCCTGGGTTCCTGCCCTCTTTTTCTCTCTTTCCTTCCCCCAACCATTCCTTCCTGAGGAATGACACACGTCAGGTGCAGACACTTGAAAAAGTTCATCTGCTTGGGGTTTGATTTATCATTCGAACCTTCAGTAACCGATTTCCAGTCTCATAAAATATTAAATACATCCATATATTGAATATCACATTTTGATATGTTTTCACGCCTCATTTGCCATCGAAGTCAAGGACAGATTCACATTTTTCATGGCATGGGGCCCAGATTTGTCCTCATACAGTGTTTTATTAGATCCCCTCACCCCACCCCTTCCCTGCAGCCCCGAATTCCTCAGTGTCTCACTTGAGCAGCCACCTTGACAGCCCACTTGGCAGGGACCAGGCAGCCCTGGGCTAGAAAGGCCACATACATCATCCCTGAGGAGAGTTATTTACATAGCACTGTAAACATTTGCAGAAGGACAAGGTCCCCGCCAGACCCTTCCAGATCCGCAGGAGACAGTGGCCATGCTGGTGGCAGGGCAGGGGATGAAGCTGGGCCTTCCTGAAGACCTGGGGGCACATTGGAGCCATCGCTTGTCCTCTCGTGCTTTTACCGGGGATTTAATGAACACCTGCTAAGGGTCAGGCACTGGGGTAGGCCCTGGGGACCTAGAGGAAAAGCGATTGTCTCTCCTGCAGAGAAAGAAGATGTGTGTGCTGTCCAGGGTGCGAGAGGGCCGCAGGTGTCCTGAGAGAAGAGAAGCGTGCTGTGGGCGGGCGCTGGAGCATGGAGAGGAAGTTCGTGCTTCTCCCATGGACGGGATGGAAATAGAAAGACCACAGGGAAGGAGCATCCTGCAGTTGAGGTTTCAGCTAAGAGTGCATTGCAGCGCAGGTGGTGGCATGGCGGTTAAGGTGGCTGGATCCCACAGGGCCGACTGTGGTTTGAGTCCTGGGCCTGGAGGCTTGGAGGACATGTCTGGCATGTGCATGCCTAAAATGCCAAGAGGAGAAATGGAGGCAAAGGGGTTGTGTTGGCCATTCCCCGGGGGTGATTTCTCACTTTTCCCCTCTCTCTGTCTCTCTCCAGTGCCCTGTTAGCAAAAAAAAAAAAAGAGCATGTGCAGAAAGTAGAGGGAAGATGAGGAATTCTGCCCCTGGAACCATGGCTGGGGCTTCAGTGTGAAGCTTCTGTTTTGGAGCTGGGAGCTATCGGGTAGGGCAGGGGTTGGAGGGTTCATGGAGGGCCCGTGGACACCAAACTGACCTGTCAGCAGGGGCCCTTCCTTTTCTTTTTTCCTCCGTTCAGGGCTAGTGGTGGGAGTAGGTACAGACAGGAGGGCTGAGATAACACCAAGATGAAGAAATCCGGTGGGCAGCCGAGGGGCAGGGGGGATACCATGATCAGAGGTGTTATGGGGAGTGCAGTTTGGAGCAGGGCAGTCAATCAGTGGCTGGTTCAGGGGTCCAGGTGAGAAAGGAAGAGGGCTGAAGCCAGGGCGAAAGAGGACTCGACTGGAGCAGGTGTTTTGTCTTTTTTTTTTTTTTTTTTTTTGCTATAGGGCACGTGCGCTCGCCAGACAGACAGAGAGACAGAGGGAGAGAAAGCGAGAAATCACTCCCCAGGGGGGATGGCCACACCGCAGTCCCTTCTCCTCCATTCTCCTCTCGGGATCTTGGGCACGTAAGCACATGCACCCGGCGTGAGTTTTAAGCCACCGGGTCCAGGATGCGAACCGCGGTCGACTACATGGGAGTCCAGCGACATAGCCATTACGCCAACTGCTGGTCCCCCCTGGAGCAGGTGTTTTGGAAGTGGGCCGGACGGTGGTGACTCGGCCCTGGTGGGCTGTTTCAGTCCATTGGGGCCGCTCTAATAGAATGCCCGAAACTGACAGTGTGTAAAAAAAGAGGCATGTTCGGGGACCAGCAGATGGGATGGCTACATCTGGATTCCCATGTAGTTGACCTTGGTTCAAGTCCCAGACCTGGTGGCTTAAAACTGACGCCTAGCGCGTGTGCGTGCGTACTCAAGATCCCGGGAAGAGAATGGAGGAGAAGGGATTGCAGCATGGCCATCCCCTGGAGGGTGATTTCTCCCTTTCTATCTGTCTCTCTGGTGAGCATACATGCCCTATAGCAAAAATCTCTCTAAGAAAAGAATAAAGAAGCAGGTTTGGCTCGTAATTCTTATGTCTGGGAGGTTCGACGGGATGACACTGGCCTCTGCTTGGCTCTGGTGTGGGCCCCGTGATGCTTCACCCCATGGTGGAAAAGCAGGACCAGTGGGCCTGCATAGAGAGAGAAGGCCAGGGGTGGCGTGCTCTAAGGTACTCTTGTTTTGTGGTAGAGGGCACACTCAGCAGGGTCTCCTCATGCTGACCCCCTCCCACAGCCCTCTGCATCCTCAGGGTCCCGATGCCCGCATCTGCACCCAGTGTGTTTTCAAGCCAACCAGGGGGTCTGAGCCCACAGTCAGCCATGTGGCTTCTGGCCTTGTTGCATTGTGCTACAGCGGTGGGGCCTCATGCCTTACAACTGCCCCCGCTTGGAGGAACCGATCCATGAAGACCCACTGCCTTAATCTACTCATGAGGGATCTGCCCCCTCTTCCCAACCACCTTCCCAGACTCCCACTAAGCCCTGCTTCCCAACATGTGCATTGGGTATCAAATTTCCGTCTCAGGTTCAGTGGAGACACTCACACTATAGTTTGGGTTTCTATCCTGGGGCTCCCCAAAAGTAGGCCCTGAACAAAGGATTAAGGTGTGAGAGACTTACCGGTTGTCAGGAAAGTCATGACACTTTTCTGCATGGAAAACAGAAAATACATCATGGCTTTCCCGACCACTTGATAGCGGCAGAGTGAGCAGGAAAGGCGATGGCAAAGTGAGGTCGGAAGGCTGTGAGGCCTACACTGGGCGTGCAAAGGCAGGTTAGTCCTGAGGACACGTGGGTTTACGCGATGGCTAAGTGAGGTCGGAAGGCTGCGAGGCCTACACTGGGCGTGCAAAGGCAGGTTAGTCCTGAGGACATGTGGGTTTACGCGATGGCTAAGTGAGGTTGGAAGGCTGCGAGGCTACACTGGGTGTGCAAAGGCAGGTTAGTCCTGAGGACACGTGGGTTTACACGATGGCTAAGTAAGGTCGGAAGGCTGAGAGGCCTACACGAGACGTGCAAAAGCAGGTTAGTCCTGAGGACATGTGGGTTTGGGTCCCCTGGGATTTCTTGAAGACAGTGGGGAGCATGTCTCACCTGAGTGCCCCACCTAAGGGCGCAGGAAGCTGGGGTGCAGCCATCGCTGGCTGAGGGTCGCTGCCACGTTTCCCACCATTGCACTTGGTGCTGCAGGAGGCCTAGAGCGAGCCCCCGGGCAGAGGCTCAGGGCCAGCAGCTCAGATGGAGGCATGGGCTGGGCACTGGGGGGGGGGGAGTCCTGATTCTGGGACAACTGGTCAGATGGTGCTGCCATTCAGAGAGATTTGGGAGGGGGCGTAGCCATCTGGGTGCAGAATGGGGACGGCTAGTTCAGCTTGGCCCTGTTGAGGTTGGGCAGCCTGTGTAATAGCTCCAGGGGAACATCCAGCAGGAAGCTGTCCTCTAGTGGACCTCAGGACGGAGGGGTGTGGGTCAGTTTGGGCTTCACTTGGATAAAAGGTCAGCTAAAGGCGTGGGCCCAGATTCTGCCATTCATGCTCGTACGAGAATATCAGAAAGCAGACGACAGAGGGAAATGTTGAGAAACACAAGAAGTTATAGAGCAAGCTGGGGGTGAAGGCCCAGGAAGTCAGCTGAGGGGAGACACAAAAGGAAGAAGGAAAAAGAAACCAGAGTAGGTGAGACCAGAGACCTTCGGCCCAGTTACCAGGAAGGAGGGGTTGAGACCACAGATGTTATTAGAGGGCTCAGCCCAAGGAGGACGCGGGGGTGTCCTTGGGCCATGGGGTGCTCACACGGCTTTGGGGAGCAGGGGCAGAAGCCAGAGCGAAGAGGCAGCTCTTTGACACTTTTGAGCAACTGAGGGTCAAGGCCAAAGTGGCTTTTCAGATAACTCTACGACAGGACAGGTGTGCAAGGTGAGGGGGAAGGAGCCAAGGTGGGGGAGACCAGCACGGGGGCTGCTGCAGGCATGCTGTCTGGCCTGGAGCGGAGCAGTGGGCTTAGAACAGAACAGCTGCAGGTGGACTGCAAGGAAGACTTGCTAGGGCTCAAAGTCCCTGGGCTACAGGGGCACATTTAAGGAGGCTCTCAGGGTCGGCCCCACCCACTGCACTCTGCGGGGAGCCCTCTGACTCCAGTTATCAGGTGTGTGTGTGTGTGTGTGTGTGTCTGTGTGTGTGTGTGTGTGTGTAAGTCTGAGAGTGTGTGTGTGTGTTCCAGGCTGTCATCAGCAGCACACAGTCTTAGTCTCACCTGAGAGGTGACCTTGGCTGGGATCCTAACCTCTCCAAGGCTTTTTTCTCATTGTGGAAGAAGTGACAAGACCCGCCTCATCAGCTGTGAGACTCACACAAATGGTGCATTTCAAAGCATTATTGCATGGTCCTGATGTACCTTGTGGGTTTTAACTATGGTCAAAGCGACTGTCGACTGTCGGGCCTGTGTGTTCTGAGGGCCCAGGAGGTGCTCCCAGAAGCTGACCCCGCTGCCTCCTGCCCTGCACCACTTCTCCTCTGCACCTCCATCCCCTGCACCTTCCCCTTCTGGAGGTGCCCATGCGTACTGACCTTGGGTACTCCCACCCCAAGGTGGACAGGCCTGGCTGGCTAGAGGCCTGTGGATAGAAAAGTGACCTCTGCCAGCAGGAGCCTTTTCTTCTCTCTCTTCTTCAACTCAATGCTAGTCTGGCGCCCACTGGCAGGAAGATTAGTGAATGTGATTTGCTGAAATACAGAAGCAGACTGATTTTGTAGCCACCAACACTGGTAACAAATTCCAAGTGAAGTTTGGATAGCAATGTCGCGGGGGCTGGGTCATGGTATTTTATTCTGTGTCTTTTTTGTCTAAGTTTTGGCAGTCTGGGGCAGATGCTCAGCTCTGAATGCTCCCAGCTCTTCCCCTCCCCCTCCAGTCCCTGCTCAGAGATGACACCCCTTTGACCCTGACCTGTCTGGGATCTGGGTGTGAGCAGGGGGGCACAAAGTCGGGCTGGGTTTGCACTGGTTTCAGATTTCCCCCTTTTCAACTCTCCCCTCCTCTTTCTCTCCCTCTTTGCACTTTTTTTTTATTCATTTACCTTTTTCCACCATTCACCATTTCTTTCTTTCTTCTACCTTTCTCTCTCTCTCTCTCTCTTTTTTTTTTTTTTTTTAAGATTTTGCCATATGGTGCTTGCAGTCCCCCTTGCCATAGGGTGCCTGCACTCACCAGAGAGAGAAAGACAGAGAGAGACAGAGAGGGAAAGTGAGAAATCACCCCCAAGGGGATGACTACTCCACAGTCCCTTCTCCTCCATTGTCCTCTCAGGACTTTGGGCATGCATGCACACGCACCCCGTGGGTTTTCAAGCTGCCTGGCCCTGGACTCAAACCACAGTCAGCCATGTAGGATTCTAGCACCGTAAGCACTATACCATCTTCTGCCCACCCCACTTTTTTCTCTTCTATACCCAGTTTTCCTATCCCTCTTTTCTCCGGTCTTTCTCCTAACCAGCTGTGAGCAAGTCGGCTGAGCAAATCACTTACTCTCTTAGAGTCTCTGTCTTCTCATTTGTAAAACGAGGGTGTTAGACTAATGGGTTTCTATGATCCTGTTCTGTGGTGCAGGATTGTATCCACCGGCCCCTCTCTGTCCCAACTGCTTCCTCTTCCCTCTCACTTCTTTGTCTCAGTTGCATTTCAATGATTGGCTTGCTCTGGACCAGGCAGCAGCACCTAATGCTCCCCTTTTCACGCACAGGTGGAGGCCCAGGCTGCCTTTTATGATCCCGGAGCCTTCCCCGCGAGATGGATTTAGTGAGGACCTGACTTGCTCCCCTCCCTCAGAACAGCCAAGTAATTGAAGAAAACATGAATGTTAACGATGCATTTAGCATTTGGATGTTAGAGGGTGATTAATACGTTGTAAGTTGTATATTAACACCTTCGCAGTGGCATAATGAAGACAAAATATACACTCAGAGATGAGATTGTTTATTCTCGTGTGCCACGTTCCTGGTCGCCAGCCCAAGTCTCAGAGCTCACTGTGGCCCGGTGGAGGGACGGTTTCCTGGCATTGCGGCTCCTGCTGCCAAACTCTCTCACCCGTCCTGGGCTGGTCGGGCAACGGGGAGCCCACAGTAGAGATCACAAGCTGGGGAACTTGGTGCCAGCGCAGGACCTATGGCAGGAGCATGGTCATTCAGGAGCAGCATTTCCCAGGGGACGTGCAGCATGTCCTTGGTGGACGGTGGGGGTGTGTGTGTGTGTGTGTGAAGGAAGACCCCGGGAGATAGAAATCCTTGCAATGCCCTGAGCTTCTGGAACTGTGGGGTTCTGCCCAGGATTGCCCAGGTGCTCTGGAAGGTCTGCTCTCCCTGACGGGGGAGGGAGGGAGCAGAGATTATACAGTAAATCCCAGCCTGGCCCCCAGAAAAGTGTGCTGATTGGAGACTCTGATTCAATTTTATTTCCACATTGGTGCTCGGTTCTCATTGAGACTCGAATCACAGAGTTACAGAAGGTCAGACAGGAAGAGCTAGAAAGAATATTTAGTCCACGTCTTGTTTTCAAATGGAAATCAAGGCCCAGGAGCAGAAGAGACATTGATTTGGACCAACAGCTGCAGGCAGAGCCAGGAGTGGCAGGCTCTCCCCTGTGGCTCCTCAGAGACTCTTCACAAGTGTGGAGACTGGGGACTACAGGCCCTTGATCTGGTGGCTCCCTGGCATAGTTGTCCAGAAGGCCACAGAAGAACCCAACACAACAGCTCCAGGGCATGGAATAGTGGATGGGATGTGGATTCAAATTCCAGCTCTGCTGGTCACTGCTGTGTAGCCATGAGCAAGTTGTCCCATTTCTCTGGGCTTTAGAATCCCTGTTTGTCAAACCAGAAAAGTAATATTTAACACGGGGTGTAATTGCGAGGATCACCTTTACCCTAAACATACACACTTACACGCCACTGTGGGCGCACAGCAGTGACACAGCTCCCCAGGGAGATCTGAGCCCATGTCCCGAGACCGCCCTGTGTGCATCCAGGACTGGCTGAGACGGGCTGGATCATGGCAGAAAGACCCTGATGGGGGCTTGCTTCTCTTTCTCCCTCTCATGGAAAAAAAATCAATCATTATTTTTTAAAAACGGAATGAACGTGTGCATGTGTGTGTGTAAAATATCAAGGATGGTTTCAGACACAGAACAAGACTTACGAAATGAAGGACCAGCAGACAGTGTAATGGTTATGTTGCTAGACTGTCATGTAGTTGACAACGGTTCGTGTCTTGGACCTGGTGGCTTAAAACTTAGGCTGGGCGCATGTGCATGCATGCCTAAAATCCCAAGAGGAGAATGGAGAGGAAGGGATTGTGGCGTGGCCATTCCCCCTGGGGAGCGATTTCTCGCTTTCTCCCTCTCTTGTGAGTGCATGTGCTCTATAGCAAAAACTTCTCTTAAAAAATAAAAAGCCTTAAGAAATGCCAACAGTGGTGTATTGTGGTTGCCGTTAGTGTTGTAGCCATTATTTGCTTTCGTGGCCGCAGTCTGTACACCCAGCTCCTACTTGGCCTTGGCTTAGTTGTCACCTTCTCTCGGTATGTCGTCTTAAGCATGAACTGCTTCAGTCTTGGGTTCGGCAACTTCCTGGGTGCAAGAGAGGCACTTATCTGTCTCTGTTGTCTCTGCAAGGTGGCTTGTTTCTGTCCCCCTTCTGACTACACACTCAGCGAGGGCGGAGACTACGCCGCCTCCTCTCGGTGTCTTCAGCATCGGTACTCAGCGAATGTTGCATGTATGAGTGTTTTAACTCCAAGCCTGGGTTGAGGCCAGCGGTATGGACATACTGACTTCTTGTCCTGAGTTCTCTTGTGCAGGGCAGGAGTGCTGTCCCTGTGGTTTACAGCACCCCTCTTGGTGTTGCAGTGTCTGTGACCCAGCTTACTTCTTACAGGTCAGTTGGACCTCGAGTTCTGCCACTTCCAGAAAGCCTTCCCTGATGACCCCATTTTTCATTTTAAAGAGTGTATTTGTTTCTTTCATGGTAGTAAGAGGAAGAGGGGAGGAGAGGAAGAGAGAGACAGAGAGAAAGACAAGCACCCTCAATAATGGCTTACGCCACGACCCAGCCAGCCAGGATTGTGGGCGCACGTACCTGGTGGTGCATGTTGATTGGGGAACCAAACACGTGGTCTCCCATGTGGATCCAGCATCCCATGAGCCGTGTGTTGTTGCTAGCCACTGGGCTGGCCCCGTGATTCCTTCCTTTCTGTACAGCTCCCATGACTCATTGCTCTCCTGACATGCTTGGCATATTTTCCCGTACCCTATAATCATTTGCTTATATAACTTATTTGCTCTGAGCTTGTAGCAGGTACACTCCGTGTCTGTCCCAGCTGGGTACCCTGCCCCCTCTGTGAACTCCTGTCGCACTCACAGCGAGTAGACGTGCCTATCAGTGGCATTTCCCTAAGTGAATGAATGAATGAGTGGGAGCATGAATGAATGCATTCTGACTGTATTTGCAGTGCAAGAGACTCTTCAGCCGTTACCTCGGGTTATGCTAGATTTTCTGACAGTGCGTTCTCAGTTCCATGTAACAAGATTGTATTTAGTACTCTGCATCCTCATGGTACTGGGCAAATCACGTGTCATGGGGAACTAATTACTGATGGATCGCTTCAAACTTTCTATCCTATTAAGACGTTTGAAGCAAACAAAAAAATCTTACGAGCCTTGTGAAGGGGTGCCAAGATCTGAAAGACCTGGCAGCCTGGGTCCCTGTGATGAAACGTGTAACCCGTGGGGTTTCACATGACGGGTGGAGATCTGGGTTTTCTGATCATTTCCTGGCAGGCACTGATGCTTTTAATGAAGGCAGAAGATCTCCGTTAAGGGGCATGATTAGACTTGACAATAGAAGTTGTAAATATAGCCCTCATTAATGACTTGATTCATTTGAGCTGCTTTGTGGTAGAGAGAGCTGACTTTGGGGCTTCGTGAAAGAAAGAGATGGTATCTCTGCTCCTTCTGGGCCAGGCTGAGGCCGTGCTGGGGCGCTGGGCTTCCATCGCGTGTGGAGTCCTGAGCAGGCTCACAGCAGAACAGCGGAGGAGCAGTGAGCCCTGGGGTGGGGTGGAGATTCCGGGCCACATGATGTGGACACGAGTATCTGTGCGAGGGACAAACATTTCTAACTGGTCACACCCAGAGTGTGTAGCGCTCTCTGGGGAGGGGGGTGGGGAGGTGAGACAGATGGTGCTTGGAAGCTAGAAGGGCTGGTCTCTGCTGTGGGGTCTAGGGGTAAAAATGTGAGGATGGATTGGCTTCATGTGGCCTCGTGGCTAAGGCAGCTGGATTCCACTTGTCTGGATTCCATGTTGCCAACCACATGGTTCGAGTCCCAGCATGATGGCTTGAAAAACACATGAGATGTGTGTGTGTGTGTGTAGGGGGGGCAAGGGGAGGGTAGAGGGGCTCAAAAATCCTAAAAGGAGGGAGAGATGGGGAGGGGATTGTGGCGTGACCATCCCCCATGGGGATTGCTTTCTTCTCTCTGTCTCTCTGTCTCTCTTTGGCAGAATAATAATATTGATGGTAAAAGAATGAAGAGGTCAGCCATCCTCTGTAGCAAGTAGAGATTAAGAGCTTAGGTAGCAGAGATGTGAAGGACCTGCACACAGCTGGGGTCAGCCACTTCCCAGCTGGCTGGCAGTGGGTGAGTTGCTTTTTGTTTTGTTTTGTTTTTGAGAGAGATTTTTTTGCTATAGGGCAAGTGCACTCGCTGGACAGACAGAGACAGAAAGCGAGAAATCCCCCCCAGGGGGGATGGCCACGCCACAATCCCTTCTCCTCCATTCTCCTCTTGGGATCTTGGGTAGTCCTGCATAGGTACCTGGCATGATTTTAAGCCACCAGGTCTGGGACTTGAACCACGGTTGACTACATGGGAGTCTAGCGATGTAACCATTTTGCCATCTGCTGGTCCTATGGTGGGTGAGTTGGCCACACCCTCTGTGTCTTCCTCTCTCACATGGGGCATCATGTCCCTACTCCTCTGCATCTTGTACAAGGAGACGTGGCCCCCAGCCTGGGACTGAAGCCCCGATCTTGTCAATTCTTGTTCTGTGCTTTCTGTATACTGTCGTGGCGGGTGGGGAGGCTGTCTGTTTAATTAGCTGACGTTGGTAAGAGCTCTGGAGAGGCAAAGCTCTCCATAACAGCTAATCCCCGTGATCTGTGTAGGGCTGTATGTGGGTGTGATAGGCCAGGCCGGCCGCTTGGGGATGGGCCAGGTCGGTGCGCCGCACACGTGCACACGCTGTTTATGCTCCTCTCGAAGGTGCCGCGGAGGCTGGGGGCAGGGATCGATGAAGCAGGTGGGGTGTATCGTATCACAGAAATGCTAAGGTTCTGTCACTGGGTGGAAGGACACCCCAGGTCCCGGGGCAGGGAAGCCCCTGTGCTCTAAATGAGCGTCTGAGTGGCCCATGGGAAGGATTTAAGAGCCCAGAGTCAGGCCAGGCACCACGCTCAGCGCTTCCCTTACACATCCCGTGTTGGGCTTCTCGCTGGCTCACAAAGACATCCTGTTAGTCTTAGTCTTCATTCCAGGCATTGAGGCAGAGGGGGTAAGTGGTCGGCCCGGTTTACACGGGTTGTAAGGGGCAGATGGGGGACTCTCACCCTGGCCTTCGCCCCACAGTGGACCCGCCCTCCTGCCTGGTCTCAGGATCTGGAAGCTTGCTTATGTCACATGGCAGTGGCACAGGCATGGAGCAGGCTGGTGGGCTACCCTGTGGCCCTGCCGTGTAGACAGACGCCAGAATGAGAATCAATCCACCTGTCAGCCTGTTAATTACGCCCTTGGATTATGGACTGGTGGATACATGGGCCTCAATAGCTGGAAGCTGCCTTTAAGTTCGACTCAGGAATGTCCAGCCTCTGGCCCTTGGATAAATTTTCTCTGTCTGGCAGGGCCTGGCAGCTGCCTGGGCCCTAGCTTCTCCTCTCTTCCAAGAAGCCTGACTATGCCAGTGCCTGCTTGCTACTCTCTTTGTCCCAGGGAGTCCCTGGAGACCTCACGGTAACACAGTCTACCTGTTGGGCCTCGCAGGCGCTTCACCACCCTTGGGCTTGCTTCAGTCACCGCCATCTGGCCTATCACTGATGGGCAGGGGAACCCAGTCCTCCTAAACTGGGTGTCCAGTTTGCATTTTAATCCTGCAGCTGAAGAGCCCTGGGGTAGGGGTCAGGAGCGCTCGATGTTGGTCCCCTGTTGCTCTTGTGTCCTGTGCTTCAGTCCTCCAGGCCCACTTTCCCCATCTGCTGACGGAATCTGGTATCCCTTCCGGGCCCAGAGTCCCAGGAGCAGGGGTGCAGACGTTGGGCGAGGAAGAGGGCGGAGGGCTAACCACTGATCTGAGTCTGGGCTCCTCTGGGACCGCTGTCCACCTGCTGCCCATTCAAGCTCCCAGTTCTGATCTGTTAGAACAGCCCAGAGACCCTGGGCCCAGCCAGTCCTAGGAGCTTCTAGAAACTGCAGTTCCTTAGATCTCACGGGGCTGGGACTGGGGCTGGGGCGAGAACGTGGTGATGGTGGCAGGGGGAGGGCTGTGGACTGCCAGCTTGGCTCCCCTGCAACAGAGAGGCCTGTGGAACAGACCAGGCTGTGATGAATCGACAGCCTGGCCGTCACTCAGGGATCCCCAGGGGCATTGTAACTGGAGCTCCGTCACAAAGACTGGGGGAACCCGGAGCTTTCCTAACGGTCCTGTGAAGAGCCTATTAGATTGCTCTTTGGAATTGGCATTGATAGCCACGTCCCTCAAGACGCCATTATTGGGGCCAGTAGGTGGCGTAGTGTTTGAGGTGCTGGACTCCTATGTGGCTGACCGCAGTTTGAGTCCTAGACTTGGTAGCTTGGAAATCATGCACAGAATCCTAAGACGAGAGTGGAGGAGAGGGGATTGCAGTGTGGCCATCTCCCCTGGGGGGTGAATTTTCCCTTTCTTTCTCTCTCTCTGGCAAGTGCACATGTCCTATGGAAAAAACCTTAAAATTTTAATTAATTAGTTAAAATAAAAAGCAGCTATTATTAGTCTCTCAGCAGACAGCTCCTGGCTATTTTGGTCTAGAGGGTTGGACTCTAAGCTGTTCAGCCAGCATCGGGCATCAAGGCCGAGGGCAGTAAGTTCACCTAGTCACGCCTGGTCCTGTTCATCAGCCTCCCAGCCTCCCTCACCCCAAAGCGCTTGGCCATATCCTCTGTTTTCCTAAAGAAGATGTCAACATAGACCTAGCACCCAGTGTGCGCCAGGCACTGTACTAGGTTCTTGGGGAGTTGAAGGTGATTAAGACGGAGACCCTTCCCTGCAGGAGCTTAGAACTCATGGTAGATCCAGGACATGCAGGAGACTTCTGGGTGTCTGTGGAAGATGCATACAGAAGAGGAGAGAGTGCCATGGGCTGGGAACTAGTTGGAAATTTCCCAGAGAAGGAGGATGCCATCGACTGCACAGGTGAAGGTGTGCTGGCCAGATTGCAGCCCTGCTCAGCAGGGAAGGGGTGGGAGAGCTCGGCTAGATTGCAGCAGCAGCTGGAGTAGACTGGGCCGTGACCAGGGAGAGCAGCAGAGTGTCCAGTGGGCAGTAGGGGAGTGGGACGTGGGCAGGCATGATGCGCCAGGCACCTCCATAGGCAGTCGGCATGCTGGAGCCAAGCTGAGACTCCGAGGGAGCAGACAGATTTCAGACATGGGGGCAGACCCATCAGACTTCCCCAGATACAGGGGAGCCTTCAAAGCATTCATGGAAAATGAAATTAAAGTACAGATTTATTTGGGCACAATTTTTGAAATCCATGCATAGTTTTTTAATTTGCGGAATGATATGTACACTTGCCAGAGACACACACACACACACACACACACACACACACACACAGAGAGAGAGAGAGAGAGCGAGAGAGAGAATGAGAAAGCACTTTCCAGGGAGGGTGTCCATGCTGTAATATTTTTTCCCTCATTCTCCTCTTGGATTTTGGGCCTGCATGCATACATGCCTGGTATGTTTTCCAGCCAGGCTCAGGACTATAACTGTGCAGTTGGCCATGTGGGATCCCGCTGCCTTCACGACCAACTAGCCCCATAGTTTTTAATAGTACGGCACATTTTCTGTGAATTTTTCTGAAGATCCTGTGTACCTTTCTGTCTCAGGCAAGCAACCTCTGAGCTTTCTTTGCACTAAACAACCTACCTGTCCAGGTGACCTAAGACTCTTTGCATCATGAGGTAGTCCTCACATCGTTGGACGTTTACCTGGTTTTCTTTGTCCTTTTTTTTTTTTTTTGCCATGAGGCACATGTACTTGCCAGAGAGAAAGAGAGAGAGAGAGAAATCACTCTGCAGGGGGAGGGCCGTGCTGCAGTCCCTTCTCCATTCTCCTCTCGGGATTTTGGGCACACATACACACATGCCAAGTATGATTTTCAAGCCTCCGGTTCTTGGAACTTGAACTGTGGTCGTCCATGTGGGAGCTCAGTGCTTAACCACCACACCACTGGCTGGTCCTGCCTCCAGTTTTTTGAGGGCCTCCATGCCTCGAGTTTTTAGAGGCTCTCCAGCCTCTGCTACAATGCCCCGCGAGGGTTCCAGGAGTGACAGTGGACAGGTGTGATGAAAGCCGAATGCTAACTAGGGACAGAGGTTCTTTCTGAGAACCTTCTCCCAGCTCCCACGTGTCGGCAAAGTGTTGCACGTATGTAGTGATACATGTTTTCCTGGGGAAGAGTTTAAAACTGTTACTCAGATTTTCAAAATGGCCTTTTGTTCCCAAAAGTTCAGGTTCAGGAGCCCAGTAAACTCCATGACAGCATGACTACTTGTGCTCTGCTTCCCATTGTGGTCCCAGGGCCAAGCCCAATGCCTGGCTCCTGGAAGGTGCTTGATAAATCATTTCTGTGGGCCACCCTACAGTCGAATAGTTAAGAGAATAGGATTCCTATGACCCATTATGGCCCAAATCCTGACCCTGAAAATCACACTGGGTTGGGACCAGCAGTTGGTGTAATGGCTATGTCACTGGACTCACATGTAGTCGACTGTAGTTCGAGTCTCGGATCCGGTGGCTTAAACTCTCACTGGGCGCCTGTGCATGTGTGTCCAAGATCCCGAGAGGAGAATGGAGGAGAGGGATTGCAGCGTGACCATCCCCCCTGGGGGGTGATTTCTTGCTTTCTGTCTCTCTGTGTCTCTCTGAATTTCTGGTGAGCACACATGCCCTATAGCAAAAACCTCTCAAAAAAAAAAAAAAAAGGAAGAAACAAGAAAAATACACTGGGTACGTGTGCATGTGGGTCCTAACCCTGCTAGGATGGAGAAAGGGAGAAGGAACTATGGTATGACTACACCCTCTTTAGGGTGGTTTCCCAACCACCTATGTCTTTCTGGAGAATGCACACACCCCCTGGCATCAAAATGAATTAATTCATCATTGGATGAATAGTTGATGAAGAGGAATGATGGCTCACGGATGGGGAAAGCGTTTCGTGCAGACGTCCCATCCCAGGGCCACATGGCTATCATTTTATCTTTCCTAAACCAACGCCGACTCCGGTGTCAGTGTTCTTCAACTTCTGAAGTCACTCCTTCCTCTTCTTTGTCTGGGCTTTGTCCTGACAAACCACAGGAAGTTGGAAATATCCTAATTCGAAAATCCATTCAACACACCTGGCCTCCTGGACGCAGCCGTGCTCGGAACACCCACACGAGCCTGCAGCTGGGCAAACCTATTTTATAACGAAGTGCTGAATGTCTCGCCTGCTTTATCGAGTGCTGTGCTGATGGTGAAAACCAGGTCATATGGTATTCGAAGGGCAGTTCGTTTCATTTCTCTAGTTTCCTTCCCTTTTTCTTTTTTTCTTTTTTTTAGTTTTGCTATAGGGTACATGTGCTTGCCAGGGAGAAAAGGGGGTGAAATCACCCCTGGGGGGGTTGTCCAACTACACTCTCCTCTCCTCTGTTCTCCTCTTGGGGTTTTAAGCACGCCCTCACACATGCCCAGCATGTTTTTCAAGTCACCAGGTCCAGGACTGGAACCACTCAGTTGGTGTTGTGGGATCCAGCTACTTTAACCACCACACCACTAGCTGGCTCCCAAAGGACGATTTCTACTGAATATATCACTCTCACCCAAAGGTAAAGTCGCACAATTGCTGAGTGCAACCATCCTCAGCCAGGGACTGTCTGCACGTTAGGCCCGGTACTGTGGCAGGTGCGTTATTCCATTTAATCCTCACAATGACCCTTGAGTTAGGTGTTGTAACAAGCCCCCTTTGTCAGACAAAGACACCAGGCTCAGAGGGGTAAGTCACTTTTCCTGGGCTACATGACCTGTAGGGGGCAGAAGCGACAACCTTGCCTGGTGGTTGGACTCCAAAGGTCATACCTGTAACCACCGGGTCAGAGTATTTGCATCGCGTTTTGGCCACAACTTACAGCAAGAAGTGCTTTTCGGAGCCCGCCCCAGATTGCCCACGGACCTACGAGTATGAATGGGCGTGCTCGGTGCTGCCTGCTGCACTCATTTAACAGGAACTGGTCCTCGGTGTCAGCGCGTTTTCCTGTGGCCTCCTGGACAAGTGGTCACAAACTAGGAGGCTGACCCAGCAGGAACTTCCTCCCTCCCAGGTGGAGTGGCCAGAAGGCTGGAGTCTAGGCGTCAGCAGGGCGGCACCCCCTCCACGGCTCTGGGGAGAACCCATTCCGTGCCTCTTCCTGTTCTGGTGACACCTCTCCAGTCTCTGCTCCCTTGTCCTCTCTGTCTCTCCTGGGCATGTCTGTCCTACGAGGACACATACGGTGGCATTTAGGGCCCACGCTCTCCTCTCAAGGGTCTTGTTGGATCCATCTCTCGCCACAGGTCCTGGGGTTTAGGGTGGGGCCCCATGGGTTTGGGGACCATCTTCTAGCCTCCTGTGGTTATGAGCTCATGACTCTCTGCATATTGCAGTCACCCTCCTTCCTCTTCTTCCTGCTGCTCTGGGGGTCCCACTCTTGGCCACTGGGAGCCCCTTGCAGCCATCTCCAGGCTGTCACGTGACCCGTTACCTACGAACGAGTCCTTCCTCTCTGACGCCGTGTGCCCCTGGCTCCCCTTGTGGGTTTCTCGCCCCTACCTGGAGTTCCTCCAAGTCACCCTGACTTCCAGTCTTCTATTTCATCAAAGGAGAATATTGATTATGTTCTAGACTGACTCAGGATCTACTTATGGCTCGGGACCCACAGTTTGAAAACCACATATTGGGCTGGATTTCCATTCTGTATCTGCTTCACAAAAGGAGGGACTTCTGTGGAAAGGGAAGTACCCCCAGGGCAAGGCCAGGTCTGCACGGCTGGAGTCTGCCCAGGGGGCTGGCGCTGCCCGATCCCACCCGCTGACCTCCTGCCTCTACTTCCCCCGGAACCTGCTTCACCTGGGCTCCTTCATCCTCATTCCTGTCTTCCTCTTCCCCTCCTCCTTCCCTTCCCCCTCCTCCTGGCCCCTTCTCTCTCCCCCTCCCCCTGCCCCTCTCCATCACTGCCTGGCCTCTGCTTTGCCGTTCTAAGAGACTAATGTGAAAATTGCTCACAGATGGCACAAACAATATGGAAAAGAGCCTCTCTTCATTAGAGCAACACAAGATAGTGTTTTTAAATGATTAAATTGTTATTGCAATAATGACGCCCAGATCCAAACATCCCCTCAACGCGCTGCTTCAGCCTCTCGTCTGGGGCTCCTGAAGCCCCTGGGAGTTTGCTAGGGATGACACCAACGGAGAGGCTGAGAGCTGGCTGCCCAGTTGTGTCCCTCCAGTGTGGGGCCACGAGGCTGGCGTCTCGGGCAGCGTCAGGTCCTCCCTTGGCAGATCCCTGTCCCAGCCCGGCCACCTCTACCTGACCCGCAGGTGCTCCCAGAGGGCTTGTCCTGCCCGTCCCCCTTGCTGGTCACCCAGCTTCCAGGACCCCAAGTCTCCCGGCACCTCTCTAGAGTCAGTGGGCACAGACGCAGACGAGGATGAGCTGAGAAAGTCCTTCCCCGGCATTGCTGCAGGATGCCCCTTGACCCCTGCCCCTCCATAGGGTGGAGCACCTCAGCGACTGCTCCCAGCCTCAACCTCCCCACTATGGTGAGAACAAAGCCTTCTTTCTCCCCCTTGGCTACGAGGCAGCTCCCATCTCCCCTCAGCCCTCTGGTCCTCACCCCTCCTGCTGCCCTGGGGGAGAAAGCGCAGGAAGCACCCCAGCAGTGAGACACCTGTCCCTGGTCATCCCAGGGAGGGCAGCCGGCAGACCTAAGGCAGACTAGAAAAGAGGAAGTGACGGGAGGACTAGCAGACCAGAAGCCTCATCTAAAATACATATGTAAAGTGGCCAGCAGGTGGCATGGTACTTAAGGCACTGGATTCCCACATGGCTGACTGCAGTTCAAGTCCTGGACCTGTCAGCTTGCTTTCTTATTTTCCTTATCTCTCTCTCTCTGGGTAAATTAAAAAATAATAATAATAATAAAATTAAAGAAATAATTCTTTTTTTTTTTTTTTTTAAGAAATAATTCTTAAAAAGAGTACACATGTGAAAATGAACTTGGGTTTCATGTCGTGTGGCCATGACAACTGGGAGAGAGGGACAGTGGGAAAGAGGGAGGACAAGGAGCAGCTGGCCAGAGAAAGGGGTGCAGAGAAAGAGCTGGGCAGGAAGGCGAGCGAGAGGACCCCGCGGTGCAGGAGCGGGGTGCGGATGGGGAGCAGGTTACTCCCCACAGTGTTTGAGTTTCGGGCTCCAGGTTGTCATCTTGTCGCTGACATCCGAGATGCTGATTCGTCAGCTCTTCAGCTCCTGATGCTCCTTCGGTCTTTCTGCCCCCACCCCCTTTTCCTGAAGGGGTTTCCCTGTCCTAGTTGTCCTGATTCAGGTCCTTTTGGGACTACAGACAGGTGTCACCACGCTGGGCTCTTTTTTCTTAAACGGCTAGAGGGCGTGTGTACTCACCATAGGGAGAGAGAGAGAGCCCCTCAGTGGGGTGTGGCTATGCCATGATCCCCTCTCCTCCACCTCTCCATTCCCTCAGGATTTTGGACACATAGCACACGTGTTTGGTTTGTTTTTCAAGCCACCGGGGCCAGGATTTGAACTGCCATCGGCCCTGTGGGATCTGGCTGTCTATACATAGCACTTACCCTCTGTACCACAGGGCTGCCCCACCAGCTCTTTTTTAGACAGGGTCTCGCCGTTACCTCGAGCTAGCGCCTGCCTCAGTCTCCTGAGTCACCCAGCCTGTGGAGCACAGTGTCTTAGCAGCACACGTCACCGTGGCTGGGCCTCTGCATCCCCTTTCAATAGGGACAGCGCCATCTGTCCAGCAGAGGAAGCATTTGGGTCTCACCCTCAGTGGACAGGAGCCACAACTGTCTTGCAAGGTCCTCTCTTCTTCTTTTTTTTGGAGAGGTTTTTGCTATAGGGTGCGTGCACTCTCCAGGCAGACAGAGACAGAGAGACAGAAAGCGAGAAATCACCCCCCCAGGGAGGATGGCCACGCCGCAATCCCTTCTCCTCCATTCTCCTCTCGGGATCTTGGGCACGCATGCACACGCACCCGGTGTGTTTTAAGCCACCGGGTCTGGGACGCGAACCATGGTCAACTGCGTGGGAGTCCAGCGACATAGCCATTACACTAACTGCTGGTTCCCAAGGTCCTCTCTTATCCCCCGTTCCAAGCAGCGTGGCTGGCCTTTGTTTGTGGGAGGCTGGACTCCCACCCTGTGGTGGGTGGGAGGATGGCTGGATGGTGGGTGAGTCAGTACTTCCAGGTCAGAGTGGGCTGTTGGCAGGTGGATTCCTCGGGGGTGGGGTGGTGGCAGAAGGAGTGGGGGAGGGTGTCCACTACCCTCTGCCCTACCTGGGGCTCTAATCATCTGAGGCTGCCCAGTTCCTCTTCCCGTTCAGATCCTCCCTCTGATTAAGGGCTCTGACACAATATTTGAAGAAATATAAAAAGCCGAGTTCATCTGCTGGGATAGAATTATATCAAGGAGGATGAAATTAAAGGCTTTTCATGGAAAGAGATCTCCAGGATAATTTGATGGAAGACTTTAATTATTTCAAAGTGTCCCCCCACCCAAAATGCATTAAAAAGGAATTCATCTGGGGAATCACATTTTAAAAATTACATACTTGTGTCTCTTCAAGTCTTTCCGGCTGCTATGGATCTGGAGAGCTGCTGGCCGCCCAAGAAAGGGGGCTTCCATCCCTACTCCCCCCCGCTTGCTGGGGACAGATGAGACGAGGTCCCGCCCCCAGAGGACTGAAGGCTGGAGCAGGGAAGATGGTGTCAATGACTTCGAGTAGACACCAGGAAGGAATTAAACTTCCCTGCTGTCTTTGACTCGGTGCTTCCCTGGAAGCACGGTAAGGAGTTTGCGTGGAAGACGCTGGCACGTCTTCTGGAGGACACGTGGACCCTCCGAGAGGTGGTCTGTCTCGAGGCCACGTGGGCGGGTTCCAGGACCCACTGTCTTTGGCTTTGCCATCTTTTCACTGCTGCTCCCAGGGCGTGCTCGGTTTTAAGCCCACCATGATCCAGCCTTCCCCAGGGAGCTCCAGGGTCCCAAAGACCCCCAAAGTCAGTGTTAGTCCCGCTGCCCGAACACCCCCTTTGGCCCAGATGTCACGGACTCCGAAGCTGCTGTCTGTCCATGTTCTGCACGCACACGGTCTGGAAACCGCCGTTCTGGGCTTCTAGTCTGCTCCGCCTTGCTCAGGGCTCATTAGGAGGCTGGAGGGGCACAGAGCTGGCATTTCGTGGGGCTCGACACCAGCCTGATGGTCTGCCCTGAGGAAACATGGCTGATGTGACGGACAGAGTTATCCCTCATGGTGGTCAGCCCCACCGGTCAGCACACAGCTTCTTATGTGACAGCCGACGCCATGGAGCCAATGACCTGGGCACACCGCACAGGGGGAGCTGACACAGGGGCCGGTGTGGGTGAGCCTGGGTCGGCCCACGCCGAGGGTACAGCCGTGTCCACCTGTGTCACAGTCCACCATTCTGTTGTCGGGTCCCCGGGGCTGGCGCAGAGGGCCTGTCTTGGTAATACGGCTTGATGGATCAACATCACGGAGCCTGGGCTTACCCGGTTCTCCGGGAGAGCAGGGCGCTGGCTGTTTGCTCACAGGGCTGATTTTAGAGGAGCCTTGGCTCTCCTGGTCTCCCCCAAAGGAGGAGCCACGTGCGGTGCTGTGAACCTCGCTCCAAACAGCCCTGCCTCACAGGGCTCTGTGAACGGGGACACCCTGTCTTGGAGGCCCCCCTGCTGCTCTGTGCGCGCGGGGGGAGGAGGGCCGTCCAGTTCCAAGGTCCCTCTCCTTCTCCTTCCCCTTCCCTGTTTGACCTCGAGCCCTCCCAGACGTGCCAGGCTGGGAGGCAGAACGAGGCCTGAGGGATGATCTGCCCTGAGCCTCCTCCCGCCTGTGCCTCCTCCCACCCGTCTGTGGAACTGAAGCCCTACTCTTCTTGACTCTCCTTTTTCTCTTTTAAAATTTTATTTTTCTTAAGTTTATTCACTCCTTCCATGAGAGAGAGAGAGAGACAGAGCCAGAGAGACAACTGCTCCCAACATGGTCTTCATTTCAGGATCCGCCCTCGGTCATGGGCTCATGAACCTGGTGAGCCCAAGGAGGACCTGGGAGCCCACCCGGCTCTTCTCCCAGGCGGGTCAGGGTGTGTTACCATTGCATCACCACCTGGCCCACACGGCACCTCCTTTAACTGTCCTGGACAGACAGCTGCCTGTGCAGAGGGAGGGGGCTGCTGGAGCACAGCTCCTCAGCCGTAGGGCACAGGGTGGGGGTGCCCGGGGGCTACTGCAGCTGTGCAGAGTCTTGTCTGCACTGCCTGAACCAGACAGCAGAGAGGGGTCCTCAAGAGCCACCCACCTGGCTGCACACACCCTGGGCCAGCATGACATTGTTCCCCGAGGGACAGAGACCAAGGCGAACCCCACAGAAACAGAAAACTCCTGAGCTCAGGTCTGCAGGCTGCCAGCAGTGTGCTGTTCCCTTACTTCCCCTCGGCCTCCGGCTCCTCCTCTGTTAGACGGGCCTGAGAATGCACGCCAGGAGCATGCCCCGAAGAGGCAATGCATTGTATATGAGGTCCTTGAAAGCAGCCTCTGGGGAGAGGAAGCAGCCTGCACCGGGGTGCTGAGGGACCTTGGGCTGAGGACATGGTCCCCAGGGGGCTGTTACACAGAGGGCTCTGGTGCAGAGAGACTTAGGCTGCTCGGTGGAGGCAGGCCGGGTGGACTCTGTCCTCTTGGCTCTTCCTCTGCTGTCACCAGCTGAGCTGCAGATTAGAGGGCTGCCTCCCTTTGGAGAAGTCATCAATTTGGCCCAGAAGCACACACTCAAGCCGTGGCACCAGAGACCCCACCACCCCACTGCCACTGCCTCTTAGCTGCCCTCTCCCTTGGCTGCAATGTGGGGTGCAACTCTTAACCTGCCTCTCCGTGTTCCCAGGGCCTCTCTGACCCCTGCACACCCTCTGGAAATTGCAGCTCCCCAAGGAGCTGTGCCTTGCAGGATCCCTGGGCAGCATACCTCCTGCAGAGGAGGACTTTGAAAGGCCGATGCTTGTGATGATGCAAGGGCTGTCCGCTGCACCCTGGGGTCCTGGTCCTTCTCACAGTTGGGTGGAGGAGGGCACGGGAGATCGGCTCCAAATAGGCCTGAGGGAACTGTGCTTAGGACCCACCTGGTGGTCCTGCAGCCTTGGCCATGGTGTCAGTCCTGAGCAAAGGGACTTCTCTGGTGAGAGGGAGAAACCCCACTCGGTTCTCTCTGTTGTTGCTTTTTTTTTTTTTTTTTTCCTAATACGATGAAAAATAAATGTGAAGTAAAGAGGGTTCTGGGAAAAGATCCAGCCTTCTTGCCTCCCTCCTTCTTTCTTTAAATATTTATTGAGCAAGCAGTGTATGTATTATGCTGGGCTTGGACATGGAAAGTGAGGGGCATGCCTCTGCCCTCTTGGAAGCTCACAGTCTAGTCGGGAAGATGAAATAAGCTGTGAACGAGGTGGTAGAAGCAGCCACACAGGTGCTGACTGAGCAGCAAGGCCATTCAGACTTGGCGAGCATGGTAAAGCCTGGTGTGGTCAAGGCGGGTAGCATGGAGGAGGTGGCCTAGAGCTGGGCCACAGAGGATGGGGAAGAGTCAGAGAGGTGGAGAAGGAGAAGAGAAGCAAACGATGAGGGTGTAACTGGGGCAGGACAATGGCTGATGATCCGACTTTGAATCTTGTTTATGCCACTAAATAGCTACATGGCCTTGGACAAGTCACCTTCCTCACTGAGGTTTACTTGCTCATTTGGAAAATGGAGACAATAACAGGCTCACCCTCACCTGTGCATTTGAGGACTGAGGGAATACAGTATCAACTCCTTAGGGTCAAGCCTATTCTAGCATTCCGCGTGTTCCAACAATGGCAGCTGTTGTCATTCCTATGGCTGCCGCCTGCCCTGTGTCGACTGCTTCCCTCTGGTGAGAGGGAGAAACCCCACTCGGTTCTCTCTGTTGTTGCTTTTTTTTTTTTTTTTTCCTAATACGATGAAAAATAAATGTGAAGTAAAGAGGGTTCTGGGAAAAGATCCAGCCTTCTTGCCTCCCTCCTTCTTTCTTTAAATATTTATTGAGCAAGCAGTGTATGTATTATGCTGGGCTTGGACATGGAAAGTGAGGGGCATGCCTCTGCCCTCTTGGAAGCTCACAGTCTAGTCGGGAAGATGAAATAAGCTGTGAACGAGGTGGTAGAAGCAGCCACACAGGTGCTGACTGAGCAGCAAGGCCATTCAGACTTGGCGAGCATGGTAAAGCCTGGTGTGGTCAAGGCGGGTAGCATGGAGGAGGTGGCCTAGAGCTGGGCCACAGAGGATGGGGAAGAGTCAGAGAGGTGGAGAAGGAGAAGAGAAGCAAACGATGAGGGTGTAACTGGGGCAGGACAATGGCTGATGATCCGACTTTGAATCTTGTTTATGCCACTAAATAGCTACATGGCCTTGGACAAGTCACCTTCCTCACTGAGGTTTACTTGCTCATTTGGAAAATGGAGACAATAACAGGCTCACCCTCACCTGTGCATTTGAGGACTGAGGGAATACAGTATCAACTCCTTAGGGTCAAGCCTATTCTAGCATTCCGCGTGTTCCAACAATGGCAGCTGTTGTCATTCCTATGGCTGCCGCCTGCCCTGTGTCGACTGCTTCCCTTCGGTCCTCTGTACGTCCTCTTTCCCCTCCATACGCTGCAGTGTGAAGGCACCTGGGGCTCTCCTCCGGGCCAGTGTGCACCTGCTTGTGTGCTTAGGATGCTAGCCAATCCCCTCCCCTGGCAGAGGAGGCCAGAACCTTCGAGCAGGTGTGAATTAAACCCAGCCTCCCTCCTGCACCATTCCAACAGTCCTCGGGGGCAGAAAGTTTCCCTGCCAGGCCGGCTGCTGTTTGTATTGACAGCCCCAGCCACTTTCTGCTCTCAGCACTTCCCCATGCTGGGCGGCCTGGGAGCTGGCCTTTTGTTGGGAGTGGGGGACGAGATGCCCTCAGAGGCAGCGTCTGCCTGCCCCCTTGGGAGCCTGACATTTTCTCTGCACCAGGGCAGAGGCCTCTGTGCTAATTGGGCCTGTCCCGGCTGTCCTGGTGCTAATCCAATCACATTGAGCGGGCATTTGGGCTGACAAAGCTTTGATACAGTGCCTAGTTTAGAGATGAAAGGCACCTGGCATTTGTGCTGGGGCAGAGCCCTCTGGGCACAGGGCAGAGAGCATCCCATCCCTGCCAGGGTCTAGGAGCCCCGTGGAGCTCATTCTGCACCGGAAGTGGCTGGGGGAGTGTCTCTCTCTCTCCCCGCCCAGCTGCAGGCTGCCCAGACTTCATCTGCTCTGCCCTTTACAGGTGCTAACCTGCGCTCACCTGTCAGCATCTGGGGTGCGCAGAAGGTCCTGCAGCCCACCCCAGCACCAAAGCGAAGCCCCTGCAGCCCTGGCTCTGAAGCTAAGCCCCTGGGGCCCGAGACAAGCCAGGCCTCCAGTGACTTGCTCTTTAGCTCAGACAAAAGAAGCCTGACCACTTTGTGTGCATTTCTGAAACAAATCGAAACATGCTTGGAGAAGAACCCCCTGGGCGGCGCGTGCTCCTGGAAGCCCGCTGGGAAGAGGAGGCAGGGCAGGCGAGGCAGGGCAGGCTTCGGCTGATGGTCTGAGCTGGCATCCCTCTCCAGCCTTTCCTGCTTTGCCAGGAAAACATGAAAGCCAGGCAGAGTGGGCTCCTGACTTCTTTTCCAGGGGTGTTCGCTGGGCTCTGGTGACTGGAACCCTGTCCCGGGAGCTATCAGGTAAGGGGGATCTCTAGGGAGAGAGGATCTAAGATGGGCCAAGAATCCACAATGTTTTGGGCAAAATGAGCCAATGATTGAAAATTAACATAGCCAATTTTAAAATGTTCCTTCTTTTGCACTCCCCCCTTTGTTTTAGTTTTTTGCTGTAGGGCTGTGCACTTGCCAAAAAGAGAGGGCCAGAGAGAGGGAAAGTAAGAAGTTGTCTCTCTGGGGAGGTGGCCATGCCACCCCTTCTCTGTTCTCTTGGATTTAGGGCACACGTGCACACGGGCCTGGTGTGATTGCCAGGTCCAGGACTTGAACCGCTATAAACCGTGTGAGAGACCAGTGCCTTAACCACTACGGCACCTGTTGGCCTCTTTTTTATCTCTTTGGTACAGTATTGTTTGCTGCTGTGAAGGGCAGTGGGCTAGATTAGAAAGTACCCTCCTGGGTCGATGGGGCCCCGCTCTGGTGCCGGCAAGGCCCCTGCTCTTGTCAGACCAGTGTCTTCATTTGTAAAATGAGAAATTGTGCCTGGGCAATCTTTGGATTCTCCGAGAAGCACCGCCGAGTGGATGGGAATATGGCTCCGTAGCATTGATGGTCCTGGCTCTGGTTTCCAGCTCTCTCTCCTACGAGCAGGGTGACGTGTCTCAGCCTCAGGTTTCTTAGATGCAGAACGGGAAAGATCGCAGCATCTGCCCCAGGGCTATGGTGAGAGTTCACGGACGCACACACTGCACTGAGCGGGCTCCGTCAGACGGCGACGGCGCATCGGCTGCTCTGTGTGCGTCCATAGTAATTACTGCCCTCGCTGCTATTTCCTCTTCCCTTCCAGTTCCTTTTTAAAGTTTCACTATAGGGCACCTGTGGCTGCTAGAGAGAAACAAAGAGAGATAGATAGGCAGAGAGAGAGAGTGAGAAATCATACCACCCGCCCTTCCCTGGGGTGGGGGTGGGGGTGGGGGTTGGGGGTGACTGGTCACACTGCAGTCCCTTCTCCATTCTCCTCTCAAGATTTTGGGCATGCACGCACATGCGTACTTTTTTTCTGAGAGGTTTTTGCTGTAGGGCGCGTGCGCTCGCCAGAAAGAAAGAGAGAGACAGAGAGACAGAAAGTGAGAAATCACCCCCCAGGGGGGATGGCCATGCTGCAATCCCTTCTCCATTCTCCTCTCAGGATCTTGGGCACGAATGCACACATGTCCGGCATGAGTTTAAGCCACCGGGTTCGGGTCTCAAACCGCTGTCGACTACATGGGAGTCCAGCGACGTAGCCATTACGCCACGTGATGGTCTTGCACACAGCATATTTTCAAAGCTGCTGGGTCTGGGACCTGAACTCAGTCTGCCATGTGGGATCCTGCTCCTTACCCTCTACGCCATGTGTTGGCCCCATCTATTCCAGTTCTGACAGGCTTAGATAGGGGCCAGTTGGGGATTTAAAAAACAAAAATGATTTTTATTTTTAAAATATGTCAGAGAGCTTGCTGGCAAGAGACAGAGACAGAGGAAGACTGAGAAAGCTCTTGCCACCTCAATTGAGGCATGGCCACACTGCAGTCTCTTCTTCATTTCTCCCTCCTTTCGCGATTTGGGATATTCAAATGTGTTCCACATGCTTTTCAAGCTGCTGGATCTGGGACCTGAACCATGCAGTCGGCCATGAGGTATCCAGCCACCCCAGCCACCCCAGCCACCATGCCACAGGCTGGCTAGTTGGGGATTTCTGAGTGTTTTACAGACTGTAATCTATACGTGCTGCATTTGAGGAACTTGACAGAGGCAGGGTCTGACTCCGTGGGAGCTGGTGGGACCTGGAGCTCTGTATATCTCACAGGCTCCTGTGGGCCATGCTCTGAGCAGTCAGGCCATCATGTGTGTCCTCCAGGGCCGGCCTCTGAGTGTGTGGGGGTCTCTCAGAGTTCAAGGAGGGAGTGACAAGCCTGGTGAGTTCAGCAGCTTGCCAGGAGCCTGAGCACAGTTGCTTCTTTGGAGAGGCCCAAGGGGCCAGAGAGGTCAGGAGAACCTTCCCGGCTGATGTCTGGGGAGTGGAAGACGGTCATCTCCTTGAACTCCTCATCTCATAATGTGGAGCTGATTCTCACGATGGCCTCGTGAGTTTGGGACTGGTCCCTCTCATTACGCAGGAGAGTCTTCAAGGACAAGGGTCTTGTCTCAAGCTCCTCTTCACCCCAGAGCGCTGGGTTGGTTCTGGCCTTGCCGGAGGCACGTGGGTCTGTCTGCGCAGGAGCTCAGCCTTGACGCTTGGTGGGGTGTGGGGGTGAGACTGGGGATTAGGGGCTCCCAGTTTGAAATCCAGAGTCGTCAGGTACTGTCCCGTTACTGTCTGGGACACGCTTCTTAACTTTGCTGAGCTTCCTCCTCAGGAGATAAGGATGGCAGCATCTATGGCTGTGGACTGAAGGCTCGTGTCCCCTCAAAAGTCGTGCGTTGAAATCCAAACCCCCCAAACTGATGGCGTTTGTTTTGTTGTTTTCTTTTTACCATTTCTTTTTAGATTTTTCTTTGTTTTAAAAATTTATTTATTTTTAAAAATTATTTATTTAATGTTTAAATTTATTTATTTTAATTTGACCAATGAGACAGAGAGAGAGAGAGAGGAAGTGAGAAGGCAAGCCAACAGGTCCGGAACATGAACCATGGATACATGGTTAGCCATGTGGAAGTGTTCAGTGCCTTAACCACCACGCCACCTGCTGGTCCCCCAGATTTATTTATTTTTTTAAGAATTATTTATTTAATTTTATTTATTATTATAGGGTGTATATGCTGGCCAGAGAGACAGAAAGTGGGAAAATGCCCCCTGGGGGGATGGCCACACCTCAATCCCTTCTCCGCCATTCTCTCAAGATCCTAGGCACACATGCAAATATACTTGGCATGAGTTTTAAGCCACCAGGTCTGACTCGAACCACTGTGAACTGGGGGAGTCCAGCGACGTAACCATTATGCCATCTGCTGGTCTCTTATTATTGTTATTTAAAAAATTTACTATAGAGCATGTGTGCTCACCAGAGAGAGAGAGAGGTTAAGTGAGAAAGCAGCTGCTGGATCTGGGACTTGAACTGCTGTTAGCCATGTGAGAGTCCAGCTTTCCAACCACCACTCCACCTACTGGCTCTATTTTTTGTATTTTTATTTACATTTAACCAGTGTGCATCCTTACAATGTAAGCATGGTTTTCCTAGCATGAGTGCAGTGCGTAGTAGTCAAGGTGGAGACATTACTGTGTACGTTATCATCCAGAGATAACTTCTCTTTTTTCTGTCTCTTAAATGTTTTGTTTGTTTTGTCCCCCATCCCTTCCTTTCCACCCCCTAATGCACACCCCTTATTACCTATCCTCTCCTATTCCTGTCTCTAGTAACTACAGTTGCCCTCCCTGCTATTATACCTTCTGACCTTTCCGTTTCTGTAGAGTGCAGACATCCGGTATATATTGAATGGGGACATATGAGTAATTGGAAAAGTCATGGTGCATTTTTTTTCATGTTTTTCTACATGCAAAAATGCATCATGGGGACCAGCAGATGGCTATGTTGCTGGACTCCCATGTAGTCGACTGTGATTTGAGTCCCAGACCCAGTGGCATAAACTCACGCTGGGTCATGTGTGTGTGTGCCCAAGATCCCGAGAAGAGAATGGAGGAGAAGGAATTGCGGCATAACCATCCCCCATGGAGGGTGATTTCTTGCTTTCTGTCTCTCTGTCTCTCTGTGTCTTTCTGGTCTGTGCATAAACCGTATAGCAAAAACCTCTCCAAAAAAATAAAAATGAAAATAAATAAAATAAATCTCCCCCTCAGGGGGATGGCCACACCACAATCCCTTTTCATTCATTCTCCTTCTGGGATCTTGGGCACACATACGCACACAATTGACATGATTCTCGAGCCACCACGTCTAGGACTCAAACCACAGTTGGCCATATGGAAGTCCAGCAACGTAACCACTATACCATCTGCTAGTCCTGAGCCGTGTTTTCAAAATTAGATATTACTATGTCTTTCACATGGGAATTCTCTAAAAATACGCATAGACATACATTTCTTTCTTCTCCCAAATTCTCTTATGTGACCATGTTCGCACTATTCTGTAAATACATAACGCTATACCAAACTCATCTGTCCAGATTTCGGGGTACCCTAGAGTACTTCAGAAAGATGAATTTAAGTTGTGTATATAAACATCTCTGATAGCTGAAATTCCTAACTCCTCATGGTCCCTCGAGGACATTCCAAAATACGATGCTGTGTAGTAACTTTCCAAATGGTCCCCAACGCTCGCGCCTTCGGCTCACTTGCCGTGACCTCCTCCCAGCAACCGGTGCCCTTTTTCCAAAACGCAAATCCTGCTTTGTTAAGTCCTTGTCTTGCTGCTGCTTTCATGGGTAGTTCTCTGTGTGGGTCTCTGCAGTCCTTGGATTTTTGGAAAGCCTGTTTCTCAGATTTCTCCTCCCTCATTCCTCGACAAGGCTCGCTGACTCACATGCTGAAAGTCACTTGCAGGCCTTCAAGGCATACTGGCTGGCCTCTGTCTAGTCAGAGCAAGTCTTCCTTTGTATGGATCACAAGGCAATCCTTCATAACCCTGTCAGAGTTGGCCCAACCAAGTAAAACTCTACAAATGATTTCAAAATGCCTTAAGGTCAATATAATTTTTTAAAGAATTTTTAAATTTTTTTTATTTATCTAGGGCCAGCAGTTGGTGTAATGGCTATGTTGCTGGATTCTCATGTAGTTGACCGCGGTTCGAATCTTGGACCCAGTAGCTTAAACTCATGCCAGGTGCATGTGTGTGTGAGTACCCAAGATTCAGAGAGAATGGAGGAGAAGGAATTGTGGCATGGCCATCCCCCCTGCAGGGGTGATTTCTTGCTTTCTGTCTCTCTGTTTCTCTCTGTCTGGCGAGCGCACGCACCCTATGGCAAAAACCTCTCAAAAAAAAAAAAAAAAAGGGACCAGCAGTTAGCATAATGGCTATGTCGCTGGACTCCCTTGTAGTCGACCGTGGTTCGCATCCCGGACCTGGTGGCTTAAAACTCTCACCGGGCGCGTGTGCGTGCATGCCCAAGATCCCGAGAGGAGAATGGAGGAGAAGGAATTGTGGCATGGCCATCCCCCCTGCAGGGGTGATTTCTTGCTTTCTGTCTCTCTGTTTCTCTCTGTCTGGCGAGCGCACGCACCCTATGGCAAAAACCTCTCAAAAACAAACAAACAAAACAAAAACAAACAAAAAACAAAATACAAAAACAAAAAAACAAAAAACAAAGCATCATGACTTTTTCGATGACCCAGTACAAGGCCTGTCTTTCATAGTCTGGCTTGCTTTGCTTATTTGGAGATGGGGCTTTTGGGAGGTGATTGGGTCATGAGCACGGAGCCTCCTGGTGGATTAGTGTCCTTATAAAAGAGGCCCCGGGAGCTTGCTCCCTCCTTCCACTATGTGAGCACAGAAGTCAACTGTCTCACTCAGCCCAGGAGCCGGCCGTCCCTGGAGCTGACCCTGTGGCACCCTGAGCTCCTAGTGCCTGCCTCCAGACCGAGAGAAACACGTGACATTGTTCAGGAGCCACCACTGGCTCTAGCTCTTTGTGACAGCAGCGGAAACGAAGACTCCCACCTCCTAGATGTATCAGGCTTACTTGAGATAGCTGGGTAAAGGCCCTGCCGAAAGCTTGGGTTCCGCATGGGTCAGCTCCCCTTCCCCTCCTGACCCTGTCCTTCCCCCCTCTTCTGCGTTCTCCAGCTAAAGTTGTCATCTTAAAACCCTGGAGCAACTTAGGACTCCGTACTCCTGGAGATCCAGGGGCTCCACAATGCTGGCCAGTCCTTCTGCGGGTTAGCTCCAGCCTGTGCCTCAGTCAAGGCCAAATGCTTGTTCCTCTTTTCCCCAGTCACCCCCTTCTCCCTCTTGCCTGCCCTGTTTATCTCCCTGAAAACTTTGCTTTTTCAGGAAAAGCATTCGAGTCACACTACCCAGTCAGTCCTGGGGGTGGGGTGGAAGAGCACCTGCTGCGATCAGGATTCGTGATTGAGGCTCCCCCGTAGCCCCCTGCATGACCACTAGCACCCCACCCTCGCCCCGCCCGGAGGCGTCTGTGTTCAGAATGAGCAAGCCTTTCTCCCGGGACTCTGGAGTCTGGTTGTGAGCTGGGACTGTGGCAGTGGAGCGTGTCGTCGTGTGGTGTAGGGCATTAGTGGTAATGGCTTGTTAACAGCGTATCGTAGCCCGCCCAGGAGTTCCGGCATCACCCTTTGGCCCTCACAAATAAGCCGTGAGGTGGATAGGTCGTTTCATCATCCTCATTCCACAGAAGAGGAGACTGAGGAGTCCCGTGGCCCACCCAGGGACACAATCAGATGGCAGCACCTTGCCCCCTGGCCCCAGCTCAGTGCCCTTGGCTGTGGGTGGCGGTTGCCCGCAGAACCACGAGCACAATGGGGATGATTAGAGTCAACCACGAGCGATGTATGCTCAGTGACATTGATTTCCGAGTCTTCTTGGCCTAGAGCTTCATCGGCAAGGTAATTATCATTACGAGTTTATTTAAAGTGTGTAAGTGTCTGCAGTCATGTCAAGTTCTTACAGCTCTCTAAATCAGAGACACCGAGTCCGGGCCAGTCCTCATGGGAGTCTCCACCCTTCTCAGCAGGGAGGGAGCCTTTCCTGGGATGCAGAGGGCTCCCCCCACGGTGGCTTCCTTCCCTGGATGGCCCCCGCCTTCTGTGCACCTGCGCCTAGGTGCATGCCTGCAGGCATCTGTCTTAGCATCCTGCGACTTCCAGGTCTGCAGCTGATGACCTCCGCCTGAAGTTAGCTGCTGTGTTTGCCACTCATGGTGTTCACGTAGGGGCCCGAGATGCTCTGAACTCTTACCGTTTATTAATAAAGGTGAATTCTAGGGGCTAACGGGTGGCATAGTGGTTAAGTTGCTGGACTCCCACACGGCTGACCGTGGCTCAAGTCCCAGACCCAGCAGCTTGAAAGTCATACCAGGTGCACGTGTGCATGAGCCCCAAATTCTAGGAGAATGGAGAACAAAAGCATTGCTGCGTGGCCATCGTCCTGGGGGGTGATCTCTCACTTTTCCTCTCACTGTCTCTCTCTCTCTCTCTTTCTGGCTAGCCCATGTGTCCTATGGCAAAAACCTTAAGAACGAATTGTGATGCTTCCACTTACAAGCTGTGTACCACGGGAACGCGGCTGCACCTTTCTGAACCTTGTCTCTAAAATGGGGCTCTTTAGACATGCCTTTCAGTTTGCATGCCGATTGAGAGCGATAATGTATGCAAAGTGCCTGGCGTCATGCCTGACATGTTGTAAGCCACCTAATAAATGGCAAGAGGGGGACGCTGGTGCCCTGGGTTTCATGGTGCTCTCTGTCACGCTAACGTAGCTGGAGTATTCATTGTCAAACTAATGTGTGCCGAGACCCCACGATGTGCCGTGGCTGTGCTGGAGGTTCACAGCCTGTAGAGGGTGGAGCTGGGATTTGAACCCAGATTTCCCGATTCTGAAGCCTTTTTTCTCCCCACCATTCAGTGATGCTTCTCAGGTTGCAGCAGTGGAAGTCTGGAAAGGCCTGTGTTTGTAACACCAAGTGTCCCTTCCTGAGGGTCTGCCCTGGTTAGCTCCCCACAAGGTCTGTCTGTAGGGCCTTGCCCTGGCCTTTTTGGAAGGAGCCTTCCCGACACCATGACTCCCCCCGCCTGCCAGTCTGCCCTCCCCAGAGACTCTCCCCAGGGAGTCTTTGCTCCTGGAGGGACCCAGTCGGGGTTGCGCCTGTCAGACGCTAGACCTGGGGCTCTGTCTGGAAAACATAGTCTCCAGGCAGCAGGCTTGGCAACCGGAGAGAGACAGGGAGACCCTGAGGGGTTCGTCGCCCGGGCTCTCAGGAGATCCTCAAGAGGAAGCGGGGTGGTGGTGGGGGTGCTTCCCCTGCCAGGGCTTATCTCTTCCCTCCTCCCAGCCAGTCTCCTGCTCAGCTCATGGAGCCACCAAGTGTGTGACTCGCCTGCCTGCAGGAGCAGGTGGCCAGACTGGCGGCCTTTCATCTCTGCTGCCTGGGCTGCCAGACACAGAGGCCTCTGCACTTTGGCTGCGCTCTGCCTTGACAGCGGGGATCAAAGCCCAGGAGAAAATAGACCAAAAGGCGAGGGTACCTTAGGCTGCCATGGGGTCTATTTCCTGTCCCTGCATTCCATGCCAGGCCAGAGCAGATGGCAGTAGGTGACAGGTGTGGTCCAAGAGTCCCCGCAAAAGCACGGCGCTCTGCATTGTTCTCGGAGACGGTCTGGCTGTGAAGTTATGAACAAGCAATCCTCCCCTGCTCAGAAGGGCGGGCATATTTGCATAATTCTTGGAAACATGCTAGAACCACTCAAGGTGTGCTCCATCAGGTACGCCAGTCGAGAGGCGGAGTCCAAGTCCTGAGCGTTGTGCAGCGTAATGGCGTGGTCCCAGCCTCACACCGCACACCCGAGTGCACAGCGCCCTCTCTGCCGAGCGTTTGGACTTCTCTGTTGCCTCTGCTCCCTCGGAGCTAACCCTGAAGCCTGGCCGCTCTGCTTTCAGGCAGGCCTGCCTGGCAGATCGGGGGCTGTACATGGTTCAGTCTGGATGCCAGTGTGCATTCTGCAGGGGGAGGGGAGAAGCTCTGCAGAGCTGCATGGGGCCCTCGGGGCACTGAGTGAGTTGAGAGGTGTAGGAGATGCCCCTCCCCCACTATGTCTCTCCTGGCTCTCTCTCCCAATGCCTGCTAATAGCCACTATTTCTAGTTAAAGCAATTCTGCTTGATTAGAAAAGAAGTCCCCCGGGGGAGGGGTAATACTTTTGAACCACTATCAGTCATGGACAATTTAGTGTGAATTAATTAATCCTATGCTTTCCTGTTGGCTGCCAAGCGAGAGGGTGTGGTCAGTGATTGGCAAGGGTGTGGCGTCAGTGGGTGATTATGGGGAGACAGTGAAGGAGGGAAGCAGAGGGTGCAGGACAAGTGCGATCCCTTTCTTTCCCTGGTTATCTCTTACTGGTCCTAAACATTGTTTAACTACAAACTCTTTTTTTTTAATAGAAGTATATCAAATCAAAATGCACCAGTCGTAGATGTACGTGTTTACATTTTCACAGTGAGCGTGAAGTCAGTCATCATGACGCCCAGGGGTTCAGTATCCTGACTTTAAAAAAAAAAAATTGTTATAGGGAATGTGCACTCACCTGAGACACACACAGAGAGAAAGTGAGAAAGCACCTCCCAGGGGGATAGCCACACTGCAGTCCCTTCCCAATTCTCTAGGGATTTTGGGCACACATGCATGCACACCCACCTGGTGTGTTTTTCAAGCTGCTGGGTCCAGGACTAGAACCATGCAGTCAGCTGTGCGGGATCCAGCTGCCTTAATCACCACGCCACCTGCTGGCCCTCAGTATGCTAATTTCCAAGGCCATAGATAAGTTCGGCCTGTTTGTGAATTCTGTGAACAAGGAATAATTCAGTAGATTTCTTTTGCGTCCGTTCTGTGCTTCCTGTTGATTTTCTTTGTGCGTGAAGATACCCTGAAAGGGCTTCCATGCAGCAGTCCTCCCCCAAGTCCTATAACAGGCATGACTGTGGACGTGTCTGGCATGCCCAGATGGACCCACGGTACATCCCAGAGCCTCCTTGTGGCCTCCAGACAGCAGCATGCCTACTGTCCGTGCCCCGCGGCAGGGCTGTGGCTTGCTTTTGTCAACGTTTCTGTCTGTGGAACTCATCCGTGCTGTTGGCGTTTGTGCATTTTCGTTGCTGTGCAGTGTTCCCTAAAGAGTGTTGCTCTCTGGGCTTTACCTGCGTCCTGGTAGGGCTGGAGTTCAGGACCACGGCCAGAGGCATCGGGCTGGCAGGAGCAACCTTTCTGCCTTTCACAGGGTGTCCCCGGAGAAAAGCTGATGCAAAACCAGCTCCTGCCCCTTGTGTCTCTGAGCCCCATGGGACTCCCTAGGGGTAGGCTTGGGTGGCCAGCCGGGAGGGGCGTCGTGAAGAACAGAAGAGCAGAGGAGGGAGGGAGGGACAAGAACGAATGTAACGAGTGTAGGGGAGCATGGGAGAAAGGGGGCTCCCTGACACTGTGGTGGGATGTAAATTAGTACAGCGGTCACAGCACTCAGTATGGAGGTTCCTCTACAAACTGAAAGTAGAACCACTGTGTGATCCAGCTGTCCCTCCTGGGCGTGTGTCCAGAGGAAGCGTGTGGTAGCCATGTCTGCATGCCCGTGTGTGCTGCAGCCCGCGTCAGCCCTGGTCCACGTGGCCAGGCCATGGTACCCGCCTAAGTGTCCATCAGCAGATTAATGCAAAAGAAAATGTGGCACAGGGGCCGGCAGGTGTGTGGTGGCTAAGGGCGTGGACTCCCACCCGGCTGACCAGGGTTTGAGTCCTATACCCCAGACCACACTGGATGTGTGTGTGTACATGCCCAAAATCCCCGGGAGGAGAAGGGATTGCAGCATGGCCATCCACACTGGGGGGGGATTTTTTCTTTTTTTGGAGAGATTTTTGCCATAGGGTGCGTGCACTTGCCAGACAGACAGAGACATAGAGACAGAAAGTGAGAAATCGCCCCCCAGGGGGGATGGTCACGCTGCAATCCCTTCTCCATTCTCCTCTCGGGATCTTGGGCACGCACGCACACACGCCCGGCATGAGTTTTAAGCCACCGGGTCTGGAACGCGAACCACGATCAACTATGTGGGAGTCCAGCGACATAGCCATTACGCCAACTGCTTCCCTGGGGGGTGATTTCTCACTTCCCCTCTCACTGTCTCTTTCTGTATCTCTTCAGTGAGTGCACACACCTTGTTACAAAAAACCTAAAAACAAAAACGAAAACAGAAACGAAAGCAAAACAGTCTGAGTTTATTGGGCCAGTAGGGGGTGCAGAGGATAAGGTGCTGGATCCCACATGGCCGCATGGTTTGAGTCCTGAACCTGGTGGCTTGAAAGTCCTGCCAGGTGCGTGTGCACCCAAAATCTCAGAAGGAGAACGGAAGAAAAGGGATTGCAGCATGTCCAGCTCCCTGGGGGTGATTTCTCGCTTTTCCTCTCTGTGTCTCTCTCTGATGAGTACATGCACCCTATGGCAAAAACCTTAAAAAAATAGTATGATTTATTCTGGTAGGAAGCATTTCTGAATACATACATAGTTTGTTCATAATAAGCCTCTTTCATGAGCTTTTTGAAGACCCCTTGTGTCTGAGAGTAACTGAAAGAGGGTTTTGAATGTCCCCAACACTCAGTGCCCACAAATGGGTGAGACGAGGCTACACTCATTACCCTGATGTGACCATCACGCGTTGTTTTATACTGAGAAATCGCATCACGCCCCACCAACACGTGCCATTATTGTATGTGAATATAGTTTTTAAAAAATAGAGAAATGGGAGGCGAGAGGGAGCACGACCCCGAGAACACTTCCTCCTCCCCTCCTTTCCAGAAATAAGGCTGGGGAGAGCCTGGCAGGCAGGGGGCTGCTGCTCTGGGGGGAGCCGGTATCCTCGGTATCCTCAGGCTGTATTTTCCACCAGCAAGTGACAAGGGGGAAGCCAGAACAAGAGCCTATGGAAACACAATGTCAGGGTGCCCTGGAGGGACAGGCTTTTATTTTCTTTTTTCACCTGGCACTTGGCAAATCCCATTCGCAGGCAGAGTGTGTCTTCCTGCCTCTCCTCTCTGGCCAGGGGTGTCGATTGAGTGGTTGATTCTTTATTCATACACCTTTGGCCAAGCCGTATAGCAAAAGTGCTTGTAGATTTCAGGGCTGTCCAGAGACCTGAACCACCGTGCTGACCACCTCCTCTAGGAAAGCAGAGGCCGGTAAGACTCCGCAGACGTCGAAGCCAGTCGGGCGCTGGGCGTGCTGCAGAAGTAAACATGACTTTGTGGACAAGATCCGTACCCGGGTTATTATTTCTTGGGGTGATCTGAGGGGAAAGCAGGTCGAATCTGTGCCTTCTTTCTCCCTAGTGACGCGTGCCAGAGTGCTGAAGGCACACGCCGTGGAGTGCGGTGCCTCTTTAACCACAGACCACACCTTTCCACCCCCAATGTCTTATTCCTCGCAATGGCGTCTAAACCTCCCTCGTATGCGTGTATTAATTGAACGATTACAGAGCACTCTGCAAAGCTCTTCAGCAAGTACCCGCCCGTTTAACTCTTCCAGAACTATGAAGAGGTACTAATTAGTATCCCGATTTTCTGAGTGAAAGAAAGAGGCACAGAGAGATTAAGTAATCTGTGGAAGATCACACAACTGGTGAGGAGCTGGAATTTGCCTCCAGATTCTAAAATTCAAAGTTTATTTATTGATTTAATGAGAAAGAGAGTGGGAGAGAGGAGAGGGTCTTCCTCTGTGAGCCAACCCCAGCCCAGCTGGCCGGATCATCAGGCACATGGCTGATGTGTACAGGGAGACCCAGGATGTGCACTCGGGAGCTTCCCGCATGGCTTCTGCGCTAGGTCTGTACTCTTTCTCATCCCACTCCCGGTCTCTCACTGGTATCTTCCAGAGAGACGTGGAAGGACGAGCAGACGCTGGCCCTTTCCTGGGCTTAGGGCTTTTCTGGCCTCTCCAAACACCATTTCTACCCACAGTGACCCTTGACCTCGAGCAGCGGGTCAGCGCCTGGGCACATGGTCAGAGTCTGTGCAGCACACACCCGCCCAAGGACGCAGCTGTGTCGGGGCACCGTGGGCGGGGTGGGGGGCAGAGGTTCTGAACCCTGGGTGGAGAACTCTGAGGACCTGCTGATCTCCGTGCCTCGTTCCCACCTCGGAGCTCACTGCCCGTTCTCCTGCTTCTCCTCCCTCTGTTCTCTTGGGGAGGTCGCCCCTCCTCCAGCATCCCCTCTGGGGGTCTCTAGTTCAATAAGTGACACCACCCCGGGCAGCGGCTCCATCCGGAAGCCCGGAGGTGTCCTCAGGTCAACTCGGCCTCCTTAGAAGGCCGTCAGTGCAAAGTGGAAGAGGCCTGTCCCTCCTCGCCTCTGTCTTACGTTGCTCTTTGCTCTTTCTCGAACTTCTTGAGCTGCCTAGCTGATCTCTGACACTCACGTGGCTGACCATGGTTCGAGTCCCAGACCCAGTGGCTTGAAAATCATGCCAGGGCAGGTATCCGTGCGTGCCAAAGATCCCAGGAGGAGAATGGAAGAGAAAGGATTGCTGTGTGGCCATCCCCTTGGAGGGTGATTTCTCTCTTTTTCTCTCACTGTCTCTGTCTCTCTTTCTTTCCAGAAAGCACATGTACTCTAAGGCAAAAATCCTCTGAAGAAAACAAACAAACCAAAAAGAAAAAAGACCCTAGACTTAACCCCTCGAAACAATTCCCACATTGCACTCAGTGATCTTTCTATAAGAAATTGTAGAAACCAGCAGATGGCATAATGGTTACGTTGCTGGACTCCCATGTAGTCGACTGCAGTTCGAGTCCTGGACCTGGCAGCTTAGAAGTCATGCTGGGTACATGTGCGTGTGTACCTGAGATTCTGAGAAGACAATGGAGGAGAAGGGGTTGCAGCATGACCATGCCCCCACCGCCAGGGGTGATTTCTCACTTTCTCTCTGTCTCTCTCTGTCTCTCCAGTGAGCACACCTGTCATATAGCAAAAATCTCTCTCTCAAAAAAAATTAAAACAAAAAATTCTGATCATGTCACCACTCCCCCCACCGCCTTTTCTTAAAACCGTCTGATAGCTCCACAATACCCTTAGGACAATCCTGGCCTCTTAGCGTGGCTGTTTTGCCTCCAGGTGATCCGGGCCCTGCTCCCTCTGGGCATTGCAGCCACCGTTCCTTTTTGGGTGTCTAAAGACCTCTCTCTCTCCTCTTCTAGGTATGGGCTGTTCCCTCTCCCACCACTCCCCTTCCCTGTGGCCGATTCCCACGCGTCCTTCAGGCTCCCACTTCAGTGTTCTTTCTTCTGTGGAATCTTTCCTGACCCCCAGGCCTGGTTGGTGCTCTGGCCCAGGTTCCCATGGCAACCAGGAAGCGCTTCTGCTATGATAACACTGTGCATTCACTTTGGATTTGTGTCTGGATCTGACGGTTATGTGTGTGACTTCCCAGCACACGTTACGTCCCTTGCACACAGCCGTGTCCCCAGTACCGTGTGCAGCCCTGGGGTGCCCAGGTGGAAAGGATGTTGTGGGGGCTCCTGGAGGACTCATGTTTTAGCACCTGTCCTGATTCAAACTCTTGGCCTCAGCTACGCCATTGAGCCTCTGGGAGCCTGGCTCTTGTATCTGCGAGGTGGGGAGCCCTTGCTAGGGGATCTCCAAGGCCCCTTGCAGCTCTGAGATCCTGGGATCTGCCTTCGGAGCCTCTCCCTGGCCCTCCTGTCCCCTCAGGGTGTGCAGCGAATGGGGCCTCGGCCATGCTCAGACACTGCCCGGGTGGCCTCAGGGTCTCCTTGTATTCAGAACCAGAGCTCCTAGAAGTCCTCTGGTGTCCTCCTCACCTCGTCTTGTTGCTGTCGGAACAAACATAGACGTCTCACGCTGCCTCTGCGTCGTCCCAGTAATTGACAGGAAGGTGACGCATCAGCGTGCTCCTGAGCACCTACCACTCGCGGGAGGCTTCGTGCTAGGTGCTAGGGACATAGAAAGACAAGTAACCACGCAGACCAAAGCTCTGCTCTCAGGAGCTCCGGTTGTAGTAAGTGGTGTGGGAACCCCATATAAATACGAACTGTTGTGAATAAGTAAAGTATACTCTAAGCTGATTATAGGGGTGATTAGTGCTCTCGAACGATAGGAAGAAGAAAGGGCTGGACGTGAAAGGCCTCCTGAGAGTTACAGATTTGAGTCAGGGTCTGGAAGAGGATGGGAATATGCCAGCTCTTCTGGGGAAAGGGTAGAGCCAGTGAAGGCCCCACGGAGGGCCCTGCAGGGTGTGCACCTGTGCTGCTCGTAGCGCCTGCGCGCCAGGGTGCTACTGGAGCACGATGCCTGGAGCCTAGCAGGCCACCCCAGCACTGCCTGCAGCGCCACTTGTGAAGTCCCGTGGGAGGATCCGACAGGTCCGACCGAGGCAGGTGGAACGGCTCACAACTGGCTCATCCTACCTAGCTGTGTGACCCTTGACGATTACCCTCCTCTCAGAGTTCTCATGTCTTTATCTTCGTGGGGTTTGCTGCAGAGACCACGGAAGTGGCTAATTCAGTATGTGTGCAGAGTGGGCACCTAGTAATGTTAGCTGCCAGCGCGTCCCTCTGCCTTGTCTTTGGACAAGACGTTTATGTTCTCTGAACCAGTTTCCTCTTCCAGAAAATAAAGTGAAACAATCCCCATGGGGACCAGCAGGTGGCAAAATGGTTACATTGCTGGACTCCCATGTAGTCAACCATGGTTTGAATCCCGGATCCAGTGGCTTAAACTCACGCTGGGCACAATCCTGAGAGGAGAATGGAGGAGAAGGGATTGTGGCATGGCCATCCCCCTTGGGGGGCAGGGTGATTTCTCGCTTTCCGTCTCTCTGTCTCTGTCTTTCTGGTGAACACACGCACCCTATAGCAAAAACCTCTCCAAAAAAAAAAAAAAAATCCTTGTGCCGCCTACTGCCTGGACATTAATTCAAGTTCCACAGTGTAGGCAGTAATACTTTATATAGAAATGACAAGTTTCTAGGGGGCAGGAAATGTGTGTGCCTGCGTGTGCACACATGTACGTGGCCATACGTGTGTGCATGTGTATCCACATCCATGATTTTGTGTGTACAGTTCTGCAGGATATAGGTGGTTTTTAAAATTTCATAGACATTTCAAGGACAAGGACACTACCTTTTGGTGCAAAGTCTGAGGCCTCACGCATATTAGGGCCGAGAAGATCCTTGGCCAGTGAATGAAATAGCAGGGATGAAAATGCTCTTCAGTGGATTAAACACAGGGGTCAGAACCAGTAGGGCTGTCTGCTTCCAGTCTGCAGGGAGGGGGTTCTACGGTGAGTTATAGGAGGATACGTCCAGCACTTTAGGGAATAATGGGATTAAAATTCATTTCGATGCAAAACATTTTTGAAATGCATGCGTAGTTTGTTCATAAGACGCACCTTCTCTGAGCTTTTGAAGCACCCTCGTAGTAAGTGCATTGCATGATTTCTCCTTTGAGACGCCAGCAGTGAGGGGGGGCTGTCATTAGCTCCATTTCACAGGCGCGGCAGCTGAGGCTCAGAGGGGTTAGTGCCTGGTGGTAAGTCAGTGAGCCTCTGGGAAGGAACGTGTTCCCGTACTCTGGGCAGTGGCCTGGCCTGACGTCTCACGAGTAGGAGGAAAGCTGTCATTGGTAGGCCAGGAGGAATGTCTGGGCCTATCAGGTCACTTCCCTCGGGCTAGCAGCGAACCTTCCAGTGGAAGAGGAGGCGAAGGTGTGGCCAACATTTCCTCGCTTACAACAGACCATGAAGCTAGGCAGGACGCGGGTTGCTCTTTCTGCGAACCTGACCTTGTCCTTGCCTTCCTGGTCTCAGAGCATGTTAGGGACTTGGTGGTGACAGGAGAGCCCTGGATCTCGTGCATAAAGCCCAAAACCTGAGGGTGTGTGGATGCCTGCATGTATGTGTGTACATGTTCACATGTCTCTGGTGCATTCATATGCACACATGTACATGTGTGGGCCTGTGTACATGCATGTATCCATGGTGCATATGCGTCTACGTCAATGTCTGTAGATATGAGGAAACTTCAGGAAGTTCATAAAAATGTAATTAAAGTGTGAGTTTCTTTTGATGCAAACATTTGGAAATCCATATATAGTTTTTTCATGATATGCATTTTCCATGAGCTTTCTGAAGACCCTTCTGTGCATGTATGGTGTCCATGTATATGTCTGTATGTGTGTGTATATGCATGCCTGGTGAGTATGATGTGCAGTGCGTATATGTATGTGTGTATTTGTTTAGGGTGTGTCATCGTGTATGTGTATGTGTGCGTGCGTGCGTGTCTGTGTGTCTCCTTCCAGACCAGCGTAGCTTCCTCTGGACAGTGCTAAAGCTCTCTGTCTAGTGCCAGCCTTGCATGGTGTCTGGATCATGTGATCGCAGGCGACGCCGTGACTGAGTGCTGGGTGACTGAGGCCTGCGCCCATGTTCCCTGCAGGTAGTGAGCCCCCGAGAGAGCAGCCTGTTGTCCTATCAGCTTTCCTTTCACAGGCCTGGTTCCCTAATGCGTGCACGTTGTTGAACCAGTGAAGGAGCCAACGTGTGACCTCCAGGCCACAGTCATTCCTCCCATGGCATGAGCCACCCGACGGGACTTGGGGAGGTGCTGGACAGTCTCGGCACTCACGCAGGTGACTGCAGGCTGGGTGTGGCCGGCCTAGATGCTCCCTCTCCCCCTGCTCTCAGCTCTGGAGGGGCAGGGCTGGACAGCTGAGGTCCTATGAAAGCGTCATCCTCCTGCCGTTCCAGAGCCAGAGTTCCATCTGGCGTTTGCGTCATGCTCCCGCCGCTGGCTTCTCCTTGGGTCTGTGCTGGGAAGTTGCTCTTCCCGGTGGTTAATGTGTTCCGTGCCCGCTGTGTCCCCCTGTGCTCAAGTTCCGCGCAATTACCCTCCTGCCGGGTTTTGTAGCTGGGCACAGCAGGTGGGCCTTGTTTGTAATTCACTCGCACCATTAACGCTGGGTTAGCACATCAGGGCAAGGGCTCCATTCAATGCCCCCAGCCCCAGATGCCATTCCAGAGCAGGGACTATAGTTGGCTTTAGGGGTGCAACCACTTCTCCAGTCTAGAGCAATGAGAGACTTAATCCACTGGCTGCCACAGAGCGCTCCAGTCATCCACGTTAATGGCAAATATGTACCCAAATACCAATCCCCCCAAATCATGGTGATTTGGCTCCGGACAATAATAGCAATAATCACAATAACAGCTGTCGAGCATCGAGTGCTTGCTATTTGCAGGCCTGCTGCTAAGATCCAGCTAATCTTTGAAAGCAACTTTAGGACTAGCTAGCATTTTCCTCCGTTTTATGGATAGGGAAACTGAGGTTTGGTGAGGTTAATCACTTGCCCAAAGTCACATAGCTAGTTGGGTAGTAGAACCCAGATTCAGGAAGCTTTGTTGAAAAGTAAATGCGGGGCCTTGGTGCAGTGGTGGTTAAAGTGACTAGATCCCACATGGCCAACAGTGCGGTTCTAGTCCTGGACAAGGTGACTTGAAAAGCAGGCTGGCGTGTGTCCCTGTGAGCCCAAAATCCTGAAGGGAAGGAAAAGACGAGGAGAATGGATTGCAGTGTGACCATGCCCCATTGGGGGGAATGCTTTCTCACGTTCCCTCTCTCTCTCTCTCAGTCTCTCTCCAGACAGTTTACAAGCCCTCTGGCAAATAAAAATAAAATGTAAAAAGATTAATTTATAATGGAAATGCAGAGTTTGTGCTGATAACCACTATATTATACCTCTGGGGATCTTGTAAAGGTAGTGGATAGAGGAGGTAGGGGAGAGCTTCAGTTTGCTATCCTAACCCATTGTGTGTGTGTGTGTGTGTGTGTGTGTGTGTGTGTGTGTGTGCGTTTATTGTTGTTGTTAGCACTGATATTAAGATAAGCCACTGAGTAGGGGAAAGGTGCACAGGATTAAAACACCCTCCATGGGCTCGATTTTATTAATGAATCAATCATATGTGTATTGAACTCCAGCTAGGTGGAAAATATTGTTCTAGGTGTTTTATTGAAGACAAAAGTAAATCATTCATCCAGTCAGTGGATTTGCGAGACAGGGACCGAGACCCATGCTCGAGACCCATGCAAGAGAGTGAATGGCGAGTGAAATGTGAAGGGGTAAAGCCAGGAACTAACCAACCAGGGAGCTCTGATTCAGAAGCAGAAGTTCTGGCCGTCTGACGCACGATCAAAGTGTTTTCACATGTTTCAGCCTCTTTGGTCTTTGGACAGGCCTGGAAAGGAGAGGGACAGGCAGTATGTCTTTCATTTCATGGGAGACTAAGGCACAGAGAGGTCTAGGACCTGGCTGTGGTTGCACAGGAACGCACATGACAACAGGGATTTGAACAGGAGTCTTTTCTATGAAGTGCCTCGGGCTTGGCCTGTGGCCAGCTGCAGGCTGCTGCTCTCTGGGCTCTGCAGGGAGCCGGTGCCAGGCCTTACCCTGAGGGATGGCCGTCAGTGCTGGCTGGGCTGGGTGGAAGGGAGGGGTGGAGTGTACCACGCATGTGCTCTTAGGCAACGCTGTATGTTGTCTGAGCTGGAAAGACACCGGTAGAATACATCTATCACTGAATTTTGTGTTTGTTTTATTCTTTTATTAGGCCGGAGAGTGCATGAGAGAAAGAGAGTGAGCATACCCTCCACCTGCGATTCTTTTTCCTCTAATTCCTCATCCTTTGGGGCATGTGCATGCGAGCCTGGTGTGGAAGGTGCTGGGCCAGAACTCCAACCCTGGTTGGTCAGGTGTGATCTGGCGTCCTAGGGTCAAGCCCTCTGCCTCTGAGCTGAGAAGCAGCCACGACTTACTTTGCATGGCCCTTTCTTTTCAAGTATCTAGCTTGCCTATCTTTTCACCTCACACCCCTGGGGGAGCAGAGGGGCTGATCCTGGGTTCTCCAAGGAATGTGTGGGTCCAGGGCTAGCTGCTTCCTTATCTGCTCTGTCAAGAACTTTACAAAAGGTGGGGGACCGGAGCCGGAAGGTGGCATGGTGGTTAAGGTGCTGGACTCCCACATGACCAACCACAGTTCGAGTCCTGGAGCCGGCGCACTCTCCCTCTCTCTCTCTCTCTCTGTTCAAATTGAATAATAATAATACAACTAAATAAAGAATTCTTAAAATTAAAAATAAAAAGCGTGGTGGGGAGCAGATAGTGGCGCTGCAGTGAACTGAGACGCTCTGAGGCTCACCCATCTGGGAAGGTTCTGGATTTGGAACCTGGGGCTGGATTGTGGTGTGAAAACCACACAGCCATCTGGCTGTGGACAGGAAAATGTATGAGGTCTCCCCTTGGGCATGATGGAGCCAGGCCAGGGGGCAGGAGCCCACGTCTGCACTCCCTTGCCCCTTGCCGCTGTCAGCCTCGGGACTCCTTTGTCACTGACGTTAGTTGGGAGGCTTCTTCTGGCTTTGGCCTACGTGCCGTCGTCTGAGTCTGGAATAGCTCCTCTCTGAGCACAAATGGTGGGACTCTGCATTGCCCACCCCATGGCCACTCCCCCTCCCCAGCCCCTTCTCCAGGCAGACACCCTTGGATCTCCTGACTAAAGCTCTGTCCACAGCGCGGCAAGTTTCTGCAGGAAGCGCCTCTCCTCCTGGCCACCACAAGACATTCTTAGCAGAAGAGAGAGGGCCATGTGTGTTGGGAGGTAATTAAAATGCTGTCCCTAAAAGCTGTTCTCCCCGCGTCTCCCTGCCCACTGGGTTCCTCTGCGGACACTCCTCCTGCGAGGGCTTTCTGTTCTGCATGGGTTATAAATGGCTCCAGCGCGGGGCCGTTTGATTTCAAAGCCTGAGCTCACATGCTCTCTGCCAGGAGCTCAGCTCCCCTGAGGCTCAGCCTGGTGGCCTCGGATAAATGCCAGGGACATTTGTCACCATTCAGAGCCAGTCCTGCCTTTCCCTTCTGACCCTGGGGTGCACGTCTCCCACTCCCCCCGGCTTGCTGTGACTGTGATCAGCTCTCCATCTTCTCGCCTCTCACCACCTGCCTTTCAGTGGGGAGATCAGGATGCTGAGGCTTGGGTCTAGCACACGAGGTTAATGGAGAAACTGGCTTTCGATGCAGGGCCCTGTCCTTTTTTTTTTTTTTTTTTTTTTTTGAGAGTTTTCTTTTTTATCGGTGTATGTGCTCGCCAGAAAGACAGAGAGAGACAGAGAGACAGAAAGCGAGAAATCATCCCCCAGGGGGATGGCCATGCTGTAATCCTTTCTCCTCCATTCTCCTCTCGGAATCTTGGGCATGCACGCACACATTCCTGGCGTTAGGTTAAGCCACCAGGTCTGGGACTCAAAGCGTGGTCGACTACATGGGAGTCCAGTGACATAGCCATTACACCAACTGCTGGTCCCAGATGCAGGGCCCTATCCTAGACCTAGGGGTGTAGAGAGAGAGGGGACAGGCTTGTGTGCTTGGAGACACCAAACCTAATGAGGGAGACTGGACACAGGACAGCAGATACATGGGAAAGGAGCTCTGGCTTTCCAGTTGTTGTTGTTGTTGTTTAAAGGATTTTTGCTATAGGGCATGTACACTGGCTGGAGAGTCAGTGGGAGACAGAGAGACAGAAAGCGAGAAATCATCCCCCAGGGGGATGGCCATGCTGCAATCCCTTCTCCTGCGTTCTCTTGGATTTTGGGCATGCATGCACACATGCCCAGCTTGAGTTTCAAGCAGCTGGGTCTGGGATTCAAACCGTGTGGGAGTCCAGCGCCTCAGCCACTATGCCACCCACTGGCTCCCTGGTCTTCCAGTTTCAGAATAGAAGTCCCTGCTGCTGCTGAAGCTCTCTGAGCTGTGTCCCATCGGAGGCCACTGGTCTCCCCATGGGTTGCTTTATCTGTCCCTATCTCCTCTCTCCTCCCTGTCCCCTCCTGCCCATCCAAAGGACCAGGATAACCCAAGTCAGACATCCCTCTTGGCCACTCTCAGGCATGCATCCCTCTTGGCCACTCTTGATTGCACCTGTTCGTTCCCGTGGCTGTCTAGAATTATGGCATCTGGTTCTCTGCGTGTCTGATGGCTGTCTCTGTCCCAAGCTGTAATCTCCCTAGGGCAAGGACTGTGTCCCAGGGCCTGGAAACTGCCTGTCACCCGGTAGACACTCGGTAGAAACCGTCACTGAATAAATGAGGCATCGGTGCCACAGCCGGCCGTGTTAAGTGCACGTGCTTGCGTCGGCCTGGCTAGGCCATGGGCACGCCGTGCTCCATTTTGCTTTGGAATCCCTCCTCTCATCCGCAGAACACTTCTCCATCCATTATCTCATTTGATCCTCTTAGCAGCCCTGGAGGGTAAATGGTGTGAATGTCATTTCTCCACATTATGGAAGAGGAATTGGAGGCTGCGAGAGGTTGCGATGGGCCCAAGGTCACGCAGGTCTCCCCTTCCAATGCATTGGTGTTTCTCCCTTGCCCGGCCAGGGAGAGTAAGGAAGGAGACCTGACTTCTTCAGAGAAAGCTCTCGGGGTAGGTTGATTGGGAGCAGCATTTTGGAGATGAGAGGCTGGGGATTGAACTAGCAAGCAGGCTGGGCAGCCGTCTTGTGGGGAGGAGGCGTGGCCACGATCCAGGGCACCTGTGTCTGGCCGCAGGGAGGTGCGGAGTGGGAGTGGGGAGACGGTGGGAGGAAGTTCACATGTACGGATTGCATTATTCCTGAGATCTCTGGCAGTGACCTTTCCAGGGGGGCTTTGATTAGCTGTTTTATAGTCGTGGAAATGAAGCTCTTAGAGGTTAAGAAGCAGCTTACGGACACAGTGGCAGCTCAGATTGGAAGCCAGAGGTATCCGCTCTAGCTTCTAGGAGGGGGCTTGTTTAGAGGTGTGTTAGGTACTTGGTCCAAAATCTCCGCAGAGGGCATGGAAGACCGGAGATCTCTCCTTCTTCTGGCTCATGAGCGCCTGCAAGTTCAGCCGGCCTAGCGCTGGCCTGGATACTAACCAGGTACCTGCAGGGTTACTGGGAGCCTCCTCTCCAGCCGGCCTGGGCCAGCAGTCAGTCTGGTCCCTGACCTCAGTTCATCGCAATGAGTGAGAGCGGTCCTGTCACCACGCTGACGCCACCCACCCCGGGGCAGCTGCCACACGTGACGCGGCACAACCCTTGGGAGCGTTTCCTCGTGGTGAATCCTAATGGCGGAGAACACCTGGGTGGCTCCTGTGGCTGAAGGGTGCTGCCAGCTCCTGTCTCAGCTCCCCTGACGTGACCAAGGGTTGTGTGGAACTCGTCTTGGTCCCAACCTCCTTGTAACCATCACAATCACATCCCATTTCCTTGAGGGCTGTGTGTGCAAGGAGGATCTGGGACATGGAGGGACAAGTGCTGGGTGAGGACGGAGTCCTGGAGCCCGTGGTCCGTCCCTGCACCCCAGCTGTGTGACCCTCTGCCTTCAGGTTCCCCCTCTGCAGGAGGGCTCAGTGCGAACGGCTACCTGGAAGGTTTCCGAGGAGCAGACACGTCTGCCTCCATCCTCTGCCTGGAGCACGTGGTACCTATGGTTATCTGGGAGGTCAGACCTCAGAACGACAGGGTTTCAGAGCTTCAAAGAACTCGAGAGGCCATCTAGCCTGATTCCAGCATTTGACAGAATAAGAAACCGAGTTTCAGAGTGTTGGATCCCAGAGGTAGTGAGTACCGGTCCTTGCTTCCCAGGACAGTCCTGCATCCTGGCATGACTCCACTCATGGCCAGTGGGTAGGATGCCCACTTTGTGTAGCCCAACTGATTTTGAGGGGGTTGACCGTCCCTCGGGCAGATCATGGGGCCCCAGGCCGAATCGATGTGGTGTGGAGGTGCGGCCCATCTCCTGCCCTGGCCACTGCACTTGCCACGTCATCCAGGCTGCTGCCTGGAGTTTCTCCCAGCCAGGGGGAGTCAGAGGAGAGTGGAGAAGCCCACGTCCATTTGTCTTGAGGAGCCTGGAGCGTCAGGAGGAGTAATCAAGATCTTGTTGCCCACAGCCCAGAGAAAGTCTGTAATTAATCTGCTGCCCCCCTGATTTCCTCTGTCCTCCCCGCCACAAACACCGTCTGGCAGCTGTCAGCCTCTCCTCTGACCCGCCCCGGAGAATCACGATTAATGGCATAGGAGCCCTGTGAGGACGAGAGAGACCAGTGGAGGGACTGCTGACGCATCTGGAGAGGAGAGGCCATTTAACACCGCCGGGCTGCGGGAGTCCAGACAGCGTGTGCACCGCCGATGCAGCGAGCTGTTGCAGGCGGTGTCTGTCTGCACTTAGGAGCTGGCTGCGGGTCGTGCATCAGCACACATTTATTGAGCTGCTACTCAGTACAGGCACCACGGAGAGTGTGTCAGGTGGACACGGGCCCGAAAGAGCTGTTCCCCTGCCTGCCGTGGCATAGGTAAAGAGCTATTTGTCCACGCACACATTTGACAATACTTCTTTGTCGCTATCTCCTGCCATGACTGCCCAAGGCTCTGAAGGAGCCATAGTAAGAAGGATAAAGCCTCTGCCCTCCTGCAGCTCGCATTCAGATGGCAAAGATGGCGGGGAGGGGCAGCAGATGGTGTGGAGGTTAAGGCAGCTGGATTCCACATAGAAAAGTGCGTGGTTTCAGTCCCAGACCTGGCAGCTGGAAAAACACGCCAGGTGCATGTGTGTGCGCGTGCCCCAAATCTTGAGAGGAGAATGGAGGAGAAGGATTATGGTGTAGACATTTGCTCCTGGGAGGTGATTTCTTACTGTCCCTCTACCTCTGTCTCTGGTGAGCATACCGTGCCCCATAGCAAAAACCAAACAAACAAAAAAGACAAAAATCAGACAGGCTATGGGATCAGAGTCCATCCAATTCGATCATCCAGCTTGAGGAAGCTGATTGGTCTTACTGTTGTGAAAATTGGGTTCCCAGGGAACCAGCAGATGGCGTAATGGTTACATTGCTAGACTCCCATGTAGTAGATTGCTGTTCTAGTCCCGGACCTGACAGCTTAAAACTCACACCAGGCGTGTGTGTATGCGCGTGTCCAAGATTCTGAGAGGAGAATGGAGAAGGGATTGTGGCATGACCATTCCCCATGGAGGGTGATTTCTTGCTTTCCGTCTCTCTGGGTCTCTCTGGTGAATGCACACGCCGTATAGCAAAAATCTCTCCAAAAATAAAAAAGGAAAATTAGGTTCCCTTCCTGGAAAGAATGAGATGTCTGATTTTTGGTGTCATGGTAAGACAAAGTCCTGGGCAGGTCGTGGTAAAGCAGCCTTGGCTCAGCCAGGAGGTACAGTAGGTAGTGTACTGGACTGCATTGCTGGAAGCCATATGGCTATCTGCAGGTTCGAATCCCTGGGTTGGCCTGACACCATGCCGGGTGCACACGCAGGTGCCCCAAATCCTGAGCAGCTGGCAGACTAGGAAAGAGGATCGCAGCGTGACAAGACTCTGGGTCTCTCTCTGTGTCTCTGTCTATTGTACACATATACTCTGCATCATAAGGAAAGGAAGGAAAAGGAGAATCTGGAAACCTCGGCTCCCAGGCCAGTGCCCCATGGCTTCCTTTCCGACTCCTTCGGACAGTGTGTGATTGCATGGTGCCCTCGAGCTGTGGGCAGTGAGAGTGGAGGGTCAGAGGAGGAGAGCTTGCGTGAGTGGATAAACTCCCTGGGTTATAAATTCCTGTGGGTGAGGACGGGGAAGGTAACTCACCAGTAAATGCTTTGCAGCCGATTGCACTTTCTGCACAGGGTCTCTGATCGGATTCTTCCATTATTACAGCCGGCATTTTTAAGTGCCTGCCATGTGCCAGCCTGTGCGAGGCACAGGGGACATGGGTGGAAGGTCAGACTCATTCCCTGCTCTCCTGGTGTCTGCATTCCCTTCCCTGTTACAGGTGGACAAGGAAACGGGCTCCGAGGCGTACAGACACACAACAATGCTCACGTACTAAGGGCCTGAGCCAGAGCTAGCCTGGCCGCTGTCCAGGGCCAGCCCTAACTCTGCTCGCATTCTTCTGTTGGGCCTGGCTGCCCTAGCTGTCTAAGACAGTGTCCCCGGTCACGTGGATACCTTTAGGTAACTCTGCCTTCCGACTTATCTACAGGACAGGACTGAGGCCCAGCTCTGGCTAGGTGGGGGCTGTCAGAGACCCCCCCAGAAGGCAGAAGCCTTCCTTGCACACGAGGCCTGCTGTAGTTGCATGAGCTTGGCTAAGTTATGGAGCCTTCCTGAGCCTCAGCTTCTGCGTGTGTGACACGGGGATGCAGCTTTCCTAATGGCTCATGTCGTGGTCAAGTGGGTCATTTATATGAGCAGCAAGCATCACATCCTTTTGTTTGAGTTTGCTGTAAGGTGTGTGTACTCACTGGTGAGACAGAGAAAGTGAGAAAGCACTCCCGCGGGACAGCCATATTCCAAACCCCCTCCTCTATTCTCCCCTTGGGATTTGGGGCATGCATGCACATGCACCCTGTCTGATTCTATTTTCTTTCTTTCTTTTTTCTTTTTTGTTTCTTCTTCTTATAATTATTTTTCTTCTCCCCCCTCCCAAATCTTAACCTTAACCCTTACCCTAAACCTAATGCTTGGCATGTTTCTCAGGCCATCGGGTCCAGGACCTGAACCATGCGGTCAGCCACGTGAAATCCAGTCACTCCAATTGCATTATGTCATTTAATTCTCCTAGTCATTTTATGAGGATACTTTTACTGTCCCTACATTACAAATGAAGAAATAAAGTCAGAGACGTTAACTAATTTGCTCAAGGTGTACAGTGAATGAGGGCAGGGTGGGACTCGAACCCGCGTTCTGCCCTGTGACCGCCAGCTCAGAAGGAAAGGGCAGTGCACATTTGCCTCGCTCCCCTTCTCGGCCTGTATTGGGGTGACCCCCTTGTCCCGGAGTGCAGCATTCGGTCCGCTTAGGTCGTTCGTCTAAACTGCAGCAAATACACAGACGTACGTGGTGGACTGGCGATTTGTTTTGTACTGCTATAAGCTCAGAAAATGTCTTCTGACACCATCTGTTCATTTATCCACTCGGCCAATATCAATAGTGCACCTACTGTGTGCCAGATAGTGTGCCACATGCTGGGCACCATCTCTGCCGTTACAGCTCACCGTGCCGTGGGGAGACGGGCAGCACCCTTGCCTGGAGCAGGGTGGACGTCGGGGGGAGTGTGCCAGGTGTGTTGCGGCACAGGAATCACGGAAGGCCTCCGAGGGGCGGGGCGAGCTGGGCCTGGAAGACACGGCATGCAGACGCCATGTATGGGTGGGACAGCATCCCAGGTAGAAGCATGGGCAGATGTGGTGTGTTTGTCGACGTGAGGGCTTCAGCTCTGCTGGACTGTTAGGTGCCAGGGGGTCAGTGGTAGGGACGGGTGAGCAGGGCCCGGATTATAGGAGGTTTTCCATTGGAGTGAGGAGTTGGCTTGGCTCCCCTGTGCAGTGGAGAGCCACCGGGACTTGGGCGTGGGGATGGGCCATTACCAGGTTTGCGTGTTAGTTGGAACCCCAGTGTGGAGAACCATCTGCAGGAATACCGGAGGGTGAGAGGCCGGGAAGGACGCTGTTCCTGGCAGGTGTCTGGACATGGGTGGTTGGTGGTGATGGAGAGAAGGTGGTTTTAAGGAGGCAGTGCTGGCAGGACTTGGTGACCAATGAGATGTGGAGGTGCAGGAAGTTTATGTGGCTTGCAACTTTCCGGCTTATCGGCTGGTAGGTTGGGAGCCACCTCCCAAGAATAAGAAGTAGGCAGAGAAGCAGGCGGCAGGGCTGAGATGATGCCGTCTCTTTAGGCTGAGGTGTTCTGAGGTGCTGTAGGACATCAGGTGGAGTTTTTAGGAGGCAGGTGTGTGAGTGGAGGTGTTCTGGGCTTGAGATGCCAGTGTAGACACCACAGCGTGTGGGTGCTAATAACACGATGAGGGTTAATATTATTATTGTATTTTTTTCAGGATCATTTCTTTTGAGGTCTAAATTATTAAAATATTTTCAGTGAATGAAGGCTACACACTCTTAGGTTCTCAGACTGGATTCATCGACCGTTAAATTGAAAGTAAGACCTCCAACGTCTTTGTTTTTTTTTTTTTTTTTTTTTTTTTTTTTTTTGGTAAAGAATCTAAAAGCTTCATCTTCTTTCTGTAGCAGTTAAGATGTAAAAGAAAAGCCAGGAGAGTCAGAGACCTGGCTAGCCCCAGCTCTGCTTCCTGACAGCTGTGTGACCTTCAGCCAGCCCTTCTCTTTTCTTGGGTACAGCTTACTCATCCGTAAAAGAGCCTTTCCTGTGGAGTAAACACGATAAAGACCGTGTAAAGAATTCTGCAAACTCTTGAGCATCACGAACATGTAATATTATGGTTCTTTTTATTCTTGTAAGGTTTGGGAGGAGATCATTTCTCACCATCATGTCCAAGAGCACCCCAGGATCTCAGTTATTGTCCTTAAATGCTGTTTCAAGGAAGGTTCTAAGTTCACGTTCAGAAACCGTCCTGAGTATGCCGGGCACACATATGGCCATTACCTGGGGCTGGCTAAAGCTGGGGGTAGGCCATGGCATCAAGACCTCTCCTCCCTGGCTGCCTCTCTATCTGTCTTTCTCGCTCATGAAAGAAGTAAATACATAAACTTAAAAAAAATAAATAAGTGGTCTCCAAGATCAGCCATGCTTTGGGGCTACAAATGACAGAAGTCAGGTTTGCACGAACTAAGTATAGTTCTATCATCAAATAAAATTTACACGGGTTAATGTGACATGTATTTAGTGATCTGCATCGTAATTACTGTGCAGCGTGCTGATCGGGCATAAATGAAAGGCATTTGATATAGATGATTGTATTTAGTATTACTTTTATGTAGCCTAACCCACGTTTTATGTTCTTTTTTTTTCCTTTTTGACAGTTCATTCATTTATCCATTTAACAAATATTTATTGAGACTGTAATATATGCCAGGCACTGTTCTAGACCCCAGGGATACAGTCAAACAAGATCTCTGCCCCTGCCTCACCTCTGTGGAGTTTATATTCTGTTGGGGAGGTCGACAATCACTGAATAATCAACTTTATCCATAATGAGTAAGAACGTCTAGCTCCCCTTGAGACCATGTTTGCTTTCATCTCTTCCTGTACCAACACCCATGAATTAAAGAACAAAGATTCAGGGCCAGATTCGCCAACAGCAGAGTTGTCTTTAGCCCAATCCTTTACCCTTTATCTTCCCCTGTTTCTCTCTAGCAGGCAACTGCTTGAGGCCTTCCATTCATTGAACAAATATGTACCGTGCACCTGTTGTGCCTAAGTAGACTCTGGGGGTACAACAGGAAACTGGAAATGGTCTTTAAAGACTATGGTGAACCCAGGTGTAGACAGATAAAAGCAGCAGCCAGAGAGGGGAAAGCTCAGCTGTCTCAGCCCCAGTAGGCTGCAGAGGGGCCCAGTTCTGGCCTACAGCAGTAGTAGAGGAGCATGCTGCAGGCAGAACATGGTAAGCTCAGGAGACCTCCAGGTGTTGGTATCTGGACCATTGACCACATGCTGGGGAGGTGGGACGCCACTAAACCAAAACATTTTCTGAAGCATGACTGCAAAGTGTTCATATTGTAAGTCTATAGCTCAGCGAGTTTTCACCATTGAACACACCCAAGGTGAGAAATGGAACATCACCAGCACCCTAGAAGTCCCTCATGTCCCCTGCCAATCTTCCCAACCACCAACTGGACTTGCAGCAGCACGGAATAGCTTCATCTGTGTTTGGACTGTATATGGATCCAACCATACTGCACCTACTCTTGTGTGCCTGCTTTCTTTTGCTCAATGTTGTGTTTATGAGAGTCATCCATGGTGTTGCACGCAGTTATAGATTATTCATCTCCACTTTTGTCTGACACGCGAGTGCATGTACATACCATTGATTTCTCTGTTCTGTGGGTGGACATTGGAATAGTTTCCCGTTTGGAGAAATCCAAAGGATACTTCTGTGAACATCCCTGTAGGTGTTTCTGATGAGCATACATACACATTTCTGTTAGATATATACCTAGGACCGGAGTTGCTGGGTCATTAGGGTATGCATAAAGCTGCAGTCAACCAGTTCTCCAAAACAGTCATATCTATGTACATTTCTGCCAACACTGTATGAGAGTTCCAGTTGCTCCATGTCATTATTTACACTTGGTACTGTCTTTTTTTAAGCTATCCTGTTGGGTGGATAGTGGCATATTATGTCATTTGAAATTGCATTTTCCTGATGCCTGGTGAAGTGGAGCACCTTTTAACATGCTTATATGCCATTTATATATATATATATACACACACACACACACACACATATATATATATATATATTTAGATTTATATATATATTTATATATATGTGTGTGTGTGTTTAAGGTTTTTGCCAGAGGGTACACACACTCACCAGGGAGAGACAGAGACAGAAAGAGGGAAAGTGAGAAATCACCCCCCTCAGGGGGTATGACCATGCCACAGTCCCTTCTCCTCCATTTTCTTCTTGGGATTTTGGGCATGCACACACACATGCCTGGTGTGATATTTCAGGATGCCAGGTGCAGGGCTTGAACTGCGGTTGGCCATATGGGAGTCCAGCATTTTTAGCCACTCCACTACCTGCTGGTCCCAATATTCTTTAGTGCAGTATCTGTTCAAGTCCTGTGCCCATTTTTCTGTTGGAATGTCACTCTAGGTGGTGGGAGGAGGAAACATTTTAATACTGCTCTTCTAACCACAGGCATCTGGAATTAGCATAGCTGGCTGAACGCCAGCCCACCTTCACCCCAGTGATGAGGGCAGACTCTTGGTCACAAGGTGTCTAAGCGGTCTCAGTGGGGATGATGCCCAGGCTGCCCTGAGGAGAGACAGCCCTGCTGAGGTTCTGGATTTGACACCACAGGCCCAGGCACCTCAGGAAGGAAGAGAGGGGTTGGTGGAGGAAGGGTTGGGGTGGGGGGTAGTTTTCATCAGTGGAAAGAGCAGTGTGGAAAATGGGTGTGACCCTGCTCTCAGTATTTGCGGGGTCCTCTGGGCCGGGGAGGGGCTGATGTTTGTATGTCATGGAGGCCAGGTTCTGAGCATGGCGGCTTCTCCTGCGTTATCCTGAGGAGTTCTTAGTTCTGTTGCGTCAGGTGGGGTTGGCAGGCACTTCGGGGAGGCGGACACGGAGCTGCCCATAGAGGAGCCCCCTGAAGACCACACAGCTCTCAAGTAGGGAAGCTGGACTTAGACTCAGCCCTCCTCACATCACTGCCCACCCTTTCCCTCCTCTTACGCATGCATCTGATTCCTAAGAGCAGCTGAAGTCTTCGCCCCAGCTAGAAACTTTAGAGGCAAAGCCAGGTGCCGTGAACCATCCACCCGTGGTTACAGCAGTCTGCCACACATAGACCCGGGGAAGGAGTTGGAACCTAAGTCTTCTCTGAGCTTGGGAAGTGGGAAGAAAGACAGAGGGTCTCCCCAACTCCAGGGTGTTCCCCAGAGCTCTCCCCGATCACCATTACGGGCACTGCGGGACGTTCTCTGGGGGTTCTCTGGGCACTCCCTGGCAGCCCCAGTCTCTGGGATGGGGGTGGTGGCTTCCTGGCCTTGATGTAGGACTCACGTGGCCCCCCACTCTCTTACAGAGTTATGTCATGCCCAGGCCAGGAGAGGGCTCCATGAGGATTTATGGAAGATGCCCCGCGTCTCGGCGCCTTTGGTGCTGCTTCCTGCGTGGCTCGTGATGGTCGCCTGCAGCCCGCACTCCCTGAGGATCGGTAAGTGCAGCCGCTCTGGGCGCTGCCCCACCCCACTGCCCTGGGTGACCACAGGGGATGTCTGAGCTTGGCAGGGGTGGAGGTGGAAGTATGGTGGGGAGCAAGACATGTGACAGCTCCTGGCTGGTCAACTGGCCAGACTCACCTGGAGCTCGTTACAACCTCTAGAAGGTCTGCGGTGGATCCAGCCTAGCACACAGGGGCAGGCGTTAGCACAGCAGGAAGGTGAGAAAGCTGTGGGCATAACAGCTTTGGGGATGGAGATAAGAGCAGAGATCTCTCCGCCGATCTGTCTGAGATGGCTCCCCGACAGGAAGCTGTGCCCACGGAGGTTTGGGTGAAGCCGGGCGTCTGTATGGTGACCCTGGCCTGGCAGATCGGAAGGGCTCATGCCTTTGTGTCTGTCTGCTGCGGCCCGGCTCAGAGTGGCAGAGCTGCCGCGTGCACATCTGTACTCCCATCCCTGCAGGGGAGGGCCTGGGAAAGCAGGGGCCTCCTCCCCTGCCAGGACTGACTAAGACCCACTGGCTTCAGACTGAGGCATACCAGAGGCTGGTCCTGGGGTCACAGCCTCAGCTGCAGGGACGAGGACACAACCCAGTGTGTGGCCTGGTGTGGTCATCTGATGGCCCGGCACAGGGCACCCAGGGAGTCAGGCCAGATGTGGGACATCGGGTTCAGAGTGTCTGTGTGTATGTGGGGCAGGGAGTGGTGGGATCGGGTGGGTGGGCAGAGCTGCGAGAAACCCAGGCAGGCAGGTTATTGGCCACAACAAGAGCTACCCAATAGCAGGACCCTAGGGTCAAGATTAGGCGACTGCCTTGGGGGGACTCAAACACCAGGCAGGTTATCAAGAAAAGCACAAGAGACCCCTCTTTCAGCCTACGGTGAGGAGGGAGCCAAGTGGATACTCTGAACAAGGCAGAATCTCCTAGACTCTAAACCCAGAACAAAAAGGGTTCAAAGCCGACTTAGAATTAGGATGACTCTGAATCCCAGGGACATGACTTACAGCTCCCAGTTCCTGCCGTTGTGATCACAGTGAGGCCGCCATGCTGGTGGTGGTCAGGAGGCCCCGGGGTGGGGCGAGGTGGCCCCATAGCCAAGACCCTGGCCAGGCACAGCGTCACAGGCCGGAGGCCAGGCCTGCAGGTCCGTAAGCTCACGGGGCTCCTGCTGGTGAGATGTCGTGGGCATGCTTCTCCGAGCCTGTGCTGTGACAGCTGATGAGAATCGGCAGCACGGACAGGTGACCCCTTTCTCCCCCACATTTTGCCCTCAGCTCACCACTCTGCATGCTTAAAAAAGGAATTAAAAACAAAATCCTCCCTCCCTCTTCTTCATTCATTTCTACAGAAACTTCAAAACCTAATTTAATTCTGCTTAGCGGCAATGCAAAACGGTTCATATCCTTAAGATGCTTAATTTATAAGATGCCTACAGTTATTCGGCGTTTGCTGCGAGCTCCCCCCGCCCGCCATGAGCGGATAAAGTGGTAACCCATCAATTTCCATTTGTCGGAACGGAAGGTGGAAAGGGACTGAGCCAGCCTCGGCCCCTCAGCTCTCCCGACTCTCGACTCTTCGTTCCCCGGAGGGAAGCAGGAAGAGTAGCTGACAGATCCTGCTCTTGGTTACTAAGCCAACAACAGAGGGCTTCAAAGGGACCCCCCTGCTCCCAGACTCACACTCTGAACGCTTGTCCGGCTAGGCCCAGCTTCTGTCAGCCTGCAGTTTTGGCTCCTGCCAGGCCACTTGCAGCTGACTGCCAGCCAGGGGCCCTGCTGGCTGGCAGGGGCAAACCAGGCCTGATCTCCTGCAGGGATCAGGAAGCAGAGTTATGTCAACCAAGAGGGAGAGAAGAAAAGAAAAGCTGAAACAGCAATGCCAGGACCTGTTTTCCTGTTTCCTTGGTTATTCTGGGTGCTGGGGGCTTTTTCAGAGTCCAGTCCTTATGGATGGGAAGGTGCTAATTATGTGGACTCCCGAGGGGTGGTGGATAGGGCAGGGGTGGGAGAAGGAGTAGGCCAAGTCTATACACATAGCTGTTCTTAGCAACTGGAGCCTTGCGCACAGATGGGCAGGGCTGGCGTTGATGGTGCTGGGGTCTCTGGGGTCCTTGAGAGGCTCCTGGGAGACGGAAGAGCAGCTGCTCCTTCTCTGGCCTAGGGACTGCTTCTCCCTGCATTTGGATTTTTCTGGGGCTTCCCCCAGCTCCCCCTAGCCTCACGATGGATGGCTGTCAGAACGAGACTGCAGGAAGGGACCGGGAATCTGAGAGATAAATGGCCCCGCCTGCTCCCTACTCTATGCTGTGACAATATGGATGTTTGTAAAGAGGCGGTCGAACCCATTACCCTGCCTCGTGACAGCTGTTTTTCATTCAAGTGAGGCACGGGGTGGGAGATAGCACCAAATTGTCTATTACAGTGTCCGGCGTTTACCCCCGAATGAGGTTTTGGGTAAAAGAAAGGGATTTTATTTATGGCTCCGAGGCTGCCTGCATAAATTCCCCAAACTCTCCCATATATGTCAGCCACCGTCGGTCATCTATCTTCTGAAAATGTTTTTTGATTTTGCTTCTGTCCCTCTGGGCCCTCTGAGTGATGACTGAGGAGCTACAAGTTCATAAATGCTCTGAGAAGACCCCACCCCACCTCTGCAGCCACCGTTACCAGAGCCGGTCTCCTGATACATATCCTAGGGCCATAGACAATTGTAAGGGTCCATTATCCAATCAGCTCACTTTGCAAATGAGGACACAGGCCCAAGGCGCAGTGATTTGGCCAGGGTCGGTCCCATGGCAAGTAGGCGGCTGGCCAGTGGCAGCCAGTGCCCTGCCTTCCTCTAGGGCTCTCGTCACTAGCCATGGATGGCTCCCTTAGCCCCTGGGAAGCAGAATCCCCTTGGACGCTGTGTGAAGGTCATTTTCTCTTGTAGTTCTCGCAGTCGTGTTCAGAACAGTTTTCAGACATGAGCGAGAGTTACCCTTGCCCCTAGCACATGAGACGCTCAGTAAGGTTTGTCGACTGGACAGAGAGGCTTTGTGGGCCGCCTCTGTGTCTCCTGCCCCGGCCCCTGTGAAACACATTTTAACCCCAGTGAACAGGGGTCGCCCACTCCCCTCACTCTGGCCCTCATGCCCTCCTTCCCATGCCGTCTTTTCTGCCTGGAAAACAACTTCCACAACTCACCCGCCTCCTCTCCTTCTTCTTCCTTCTCCATTGCCGTTGGCTTGAATGGCACTTCCTCTGAAAAGTCCTTTCCCTGTTGCATCCTGTCCCTCCCTCATCTTTTCGCGCTGTCCTTCCGTTCATCCGGCACGTGCATCGGTTCCAGCACCTTCATTTCACTCCGATTCCCTGCATGAACCTACCAGACACCAAGCTCCATGGAAAGCCACCACCCAACACGAGGGCTCAGCACGTGATGCGGACAAGTGGTTTGCTCCAACTCAGTGATTGTTATGGCCGGGCCTCACAGACTTGCTTCTCGGATCATATGTGTGGTCCCTCTCCTGGTCCATTTTATCGCTAATAACAGAAAACACCTGAAACTGTCTGCTTTATGAAAACAGAGGTTAGGGGCCAGCAGGTGGTGTGGTGGTTAAATCTCTGGACTCCCACATGGTCGACTGTGGTTTGAGTCCTAGACCCAGTGGCTTGAGACTCACAGTGGGCACATGTGCGTGTGTGCCCCACATCCCTAGAGGAGAATGGAAGAGATGGGATTGCGGCATGGCCATCCTCACAAGGGGGGTGATTTCTCGCTTTCTGTCTCTCTGTCTCTGGTGAGTGCATGTGTCCTATAGCAAAAATCTTAAAACAAATAAATAAACAAAAGGTTAGTTCAGCCCATGGTTTAGTGGTCCAAGGGCCACGGGGCACTGCTGGTGGAGGTTTGCAGAGTTTTGGTCACATTCTGAGGATGAGGGCAGAGGAGAGCAGCCATGTCCATCAGTCTCTGCCCTGGGTTTCTGTCCCTCTCCTTAGGGAGAACTCAAGCCTAGGAGACTCACCCTAATCAGTTCCAAAGCCTCCCACCTTTGGACACCATGAAGGTATTAAGTTTCCTCTTACTGTCTTCACAACCAAACCTCCACGCATGAAGTTTTGGTGGGACACAAATTATAGCAGTCCTGGGGGTTTAAAGTGCTTTCTTTTGGTCTTGCCTATTCATAAAGAGATAGGAGAAACCTGTGTGTGTGTGTGTGTGTTTTCTTCCCCTGTCAGAAGGAAGAACGTTGAAGGAAAAAGAAAAAGAGAAGAGGAAAATGTCTAACTCCTTATTTTACTTTAAAAAGAGAATAGGTGGCCAGCAGGTGGCATAGTGATTTGGGTCCCCGACCTGGTGGCTTGAAACTCACTCTGGGTGTGTGTGCATACGTGGTCAAAATCCCGAGAGGAGAATGAGGAGGAGTTGCAGCATGGCCAATTCCTGGGGGCTGATTTCTGGCTCTCTCTCTGTCTCTTTGGCGAGTGCATATGACTTATAACAAAAATCTCTCTTAAAAAATAAAAAATAGGGGGACCAGCAGGTGGCATGGTGGTTAAGGCACCGGATCTCAAATGGCTGACCACAGTTCAAATCCTGGACTCAGTGGCTTGAAAAATCACACCGGGTATGTGTGCAAGCATGCCCCAAATCCTGAGAGAATGGAGGAGAAGGGTTTGTGGTGTGGTTATCACCCCAGGGGGTGATTTCTCATTTTTCCTCTTTCTGTCTCTCTCTGGCAAGCACATGCACCTTATGAAAAAAAACTTTAAAAAGAGAGAGAGAGGGAGAATAGGGATGGGCTGAAGACACTGTGTTCTAATGAAAGTTTGACTGTGATCATCGGTACAGTGATTCAATTATTCATTCACTAATTCACCCATCAGATACTTAGTGAATGCTGGGTGCCAAGCACTGTGGATACGGTGCTCAGTAATTATAATCAAAATAATAGCTCTCACTCGGAAAGAGGCCACCCTCTGCCAAGCACCCGGCTAGGGATTTTTCATCTCAGTCCATCTTCATGTTGGAAGTAATGATCCCATGTTATAGGTGAGGAAATGGAGGCTCGGGGAGCTTAACGAACACGCCTAAGGTCGCACAGGTACTGAAACTTGAACTCATCTAGCTCCGACGCTTTCTTTTTCTGCTTTACTGCGGCTCATGACCCCCCTGGAGACTTCTGGCATTTCCCATTATCACGGCAATCACACGAAACAGATCACGTTGTGTCTGGTGAAGAACTTGAAAGATGGAATCATTATTGCTAATATAGATTCTGGTTTTTTTTCTTGGGCACTTTTACCCCCAAAGAATTTCCCTCGGGCACAAAATCTACCTGACAGATGAGGAAGCTGAGGCTTGGGGATTGTGAAGGCTCAGTCACGGTGGGAGAGGAGCCCTGCTCAGCGTGGGTGGCCCTAATAGGTTGTCAAGTGTCGTAGCAGTTGAATTTCTTTCCAGTTTAAGGTTTTCCTAGATGGAGACGCAGCAAGGGCTTGGGTTTATTTGACACTGCCTTACCAGGACCCCCAAGCACTTCACAGTGACCGTTTTTAACTTACCTGGTTTCCCCCAGTGAGCTCCAACCCCATACAGGGGATGTTCAACATCGCACATTCAAATGGGATAAAAATGAAGATAACAGGAGAACTGAGGGAGGCAAAGGAGAATAAAAAAACACTGGTTTCTTCTGGTCTGCTGTGTTTGAGATGATCTGATACCCCGGATTCCACTGTACCAATTAGATGCTTAGCCTTGCAGAGGGTTCACCGGGGGGGGTTTTGAGTTGTACCCCCACCCCCCAGTAATGTGACCACATGATTTGATTTATGACATTTTGATCAACTTGTAACTTTTCTTCTTTGTTCCAAATTGAGTCACCCATATAAACAATCAATTGGTCTTTCACACTAGTGACAAATAGAAATTGATGACTTTCTCCTTCATCTGTCACCTAGAGAGGGAACACAGAGAGATTTCTGGGACATCAATCTCTGTGGGTGAGCGCTTGGGGAGTCTATGTCTTTCTTCTTCATAACTGTATTCCTGGATCTAACACAGGGCCTGGTCCTTAGTGGTAGGGCTTAGTAAATGTTTGCAACCCGAGTTATCAGTGGTGAGTTTTAAATCTTGAACTGGCACGTTGTTTTCAAAGTTCTCTTACCCCAAGAATTAGTCAATGCTCAAAAATACCAACCAATTTTATTGTCAACCCACAAACTGAATAATTAGGAGACCAAAAAGTTTGCAAAAAAGGAAAGTGCTCATTGTGTGGGCTTGCATAAAGTGACCTCCCCACTCCTCCCTGCTTCACCCCTGCTGCTGTCCCATTTTCTGGGCGGAGGAGGGAGCCTAGCTCTAGTGAGAGAAGTGCCCAGGCCCGTCTGCTGTGTGTCATCCATCTGTACTGGATCTTGGGGATATTCTACAGGGTGCTTTCAGAATGTGCACCTTCTCAGGACCAGCAGGTGGCCTGGCCTAGGGATTATGTCACTGTACTCCCATGTAGTTGACCACAGTTTGTGGTCCCAGACTTGGTGACTTAAAATTCACCCTGGCCACGTATGTGTGTGTGCCCAAAATCCTAGAAGAGAATGGAGGGTTGCGGCATGGCCATCCCCCAGGGGCTGATTTCTTGCTTTCTGTTGTCTGTCTGTCTCTCTCTTGTGAGTATGTGTACCCTATAGAAAACGTCTCTCTCTAAAAAACAAACAAAGCAAACACCCAGAATGTTTACCTTCCCTCTCCACCTTTCCAGAACCTATGTGTGAACTGCAGCCTCGGGCCACAGTCTCTTCTGCTAAACAGTTAGGAGTGAAGTAGACCCAGACGCTCCATTTTACAGATGAGAAATACTGGGATCCCAAAATGTGAAGTCCTTTGCCAGTGACAGGACCCCTGACTGCCAGTGCCCTGGGGATATGTGTGGTTTGCAGTGTTACAGCGAGTTCTTACACACATTAATTTAATTTTCCCAGCAACCCGCGAGGCAGGCAGAGGTGAGCACGTTGTGAGGAGAGGACCCTAGGGCTCAGGGGGTGAGTGACTAGCCCAGACTTGTGCAGGGCGAATGCTCATGTCACAGGGAAAAGCGTCCCATCAAAGGAATGAGCTGAATAGAGACCGAGGACAGCCCTGGTGACAGAGTCCTGAATAGCTGTTGACGGGTGACATCCAAAAGCCACCAGGGCCAGCGTGCTATGCCTGGGGCCTCAGAAAAAGACTGGGCTAAAGAGAACGGGCAAGGGGGCCAGCAGGTGGCATAGTAGTTAAGGCGCTGCACTCCCCTGTGGCTGACTGCAGTTTAAGTGCCGAACCTGGTGGCTTGAAACTCACTCCAGGCCTGTGTGCATGCATGCCAAAATCCAAGAGGATAATGGAGGAGAAGGGATTGCAATGTGGCTTTCCGACCTGGGGGGGGGGAGATTTCTCACGTTCTATCTCCTATCTCTCTATCTCTGTCTCTCCAGCGAGTACAAGCACCCTATAGCAAAAATCTAAAAAAAAAAAAAAAAAGAGAACAGACAAGAATGGTGGTGAACACAATCAAGGCTTGTCTCTTTATTTTCTTTAGTCATGATTGGTCTCTGGGAGGAAACCAGAGAGGGGCTCAGGGCCAGAGCTGAACGGATGGGGCTGTTGTTCTAGGCTAAAAGTTCCAGCTAAAGAGCTGATTTCCGTGGACTTCAGGGATGTGGCTGCTCGTGTGCTGGAATGGCCTGGTTTCACCCAGGTTCTCAGTTTGGCCTTCAACACATGTCACGGCCTGATGGGATCTACTCCCTGGTTGGAGGGGGAAGGGCCCGACCCAGCCTGGTAGGTGTCTTGGGCAGAGATGAATGTGGAACTGGGAGA
>NW_006159725.1:633274-637425 GCF_000334495.1 Tupaia belangeri chinensis
AAGAGCGGTGGGCCTTTTTGTCAGAATTTCAAAAATCTGTCTCCAGCTCTGTGAAATGGTCTACAGAAAGTCTTGGAATATGCAGTGAGTCATTAGCTAGCTCTATTTTGGGGAGGGGGGAGGTGGAAATATGGAGAGAAATTTTAGCTTCATGTGAAAACAGTGTTTACCAGGCAGACGGAATGGGCTCTTTTGGATACCAAGGTCTACCATGCCGGAGGTTGGCACTGATAGATCGGACAGGGTTTCAGCATCAAGTAGGGGATTGCACCTGTTACCTGTAGGACTCCTTACAGCTTGGGATTCTGTGATATCATATTGTCGCTGTTGGTCTCTTCTCAGACTCTCACAGGGAGACATTCCAGTATCACTGTTCCTATTAATAACCATTAACCCGAACTTAGAATTGGGGCAATCATCTGCCTAATTTAAGCCATGACCTGTTTGACTCCAATTACTCGGATAAGCCAGGTACGACAGAATAGCCCTAGTAATTCTTCTGTTGTGTTGGTGTAGACCTGGCCTGCCTAGCTACGTCCATGCTCCCTGTGACCATGGACGAGAATTCAGAGGAACAGGAGCAGTGATGGGAGCCGCTGCCAGATCCCAGCCGAGCGCCTGCGCATGTGAGCCTGAGTGGGCGAGGTGCACTCGTGTGCCTCCCCAGAGCCAGCACATCCCACTCGCAGCCTCGCAGCTCAGCTGCAGGCAACAGTGGTCACACTTAGCTCTCATTAGTCTGCATAAACAGGCACGTATTCCCTGCCGGCTTATGGAGGCTGCGGCTTGGCTGGTGGGGAGCACTGGGCCTCAGGATGCTGCAGACAGCCGTCGGCTGCCCGGCAGACCTTCCGTGTCTTGTCGGTGCATTTCTTCCTCTTGAGCTGAATCATCTGCCTGGTGAGATCTTGGTGGACTGGGCTGGCAAGGCCCATTGGGCCCACACTGATGAGGAGAGCCCGGACCAGAAGTGCACACATGGGCACGCGTAGCCCTCTAGCTGGGCCGGCAGTGCCGCTGTGCTGGACTTGGGCGGCACTGCAGGTGAGTCCAGTGCCCAGCCCTGATTGGTCTGTTGGCATGACCCCTTTAGAGGAGATGCCCTAGCCCAGGAGCAGATATTAGCCACAGCTTTTTCAGCACCCCATGCTCCCTGTGTTTCAGATGGGGAAATCCATGTCAACAGGGTCGACCAGCCTGGGGCAGCCTACCGCAGAGTCCCTCTGCCCTGACTTTGTCAGGTGCCCTCAGTAACTATCCGTAATGACTGGGATCTGGCGAGTAAGGGAGAGCTGAGTTGGGTGTGTTATGGGTGACTCCCAGAAGCCTCCAGAATAGTGTAACCCAGGGCATGGGCTCCAGAATGAGCTTGCTGGGGTATGAATCTGAGCTTCACCTTTTACTAGTTGTCTGACCTTGGGCAAGAATTCCATTTCTCAGTGCCTACTTTTTTTTTTAATCCATAACATGGGATAATAGTAATCACTACTTCATGTTTTTATGATAATTCAATAAATTCCTATATTGAAAGTACTGAGGGGGACCAGCAAATGGTGTAATGGTTATGTCGCTGGACTCCCACATAGTTGACCGTAGTTTGAGTCCTGGACTCAGTGGCTTAAAACTCACACCAGGCGCATGTGCATGCATACCCAGAATCCTGAAAAGAGAATGGAGGAGAAGGGACTGCAGCATGGCCATCCACCCTGGGGCGTGATTTCTTGGTTTCTGTCTCTCTGTCTCTCTGGCGAGTGTATGCACTCTATAGCAACAATCTCTCTCTCTCTCTCTCAAAAAAAGAAAGCGCACAGGACAGTGTTGGACCTAAAGTAAATACTCTGAAAGTGACATCTATTTTTTTTTTTTCTTAATTGTCAGAGGTTGCATGCATTCTCTAGAGACAGTCAGATAGAGAGTGGGGGCAAAGCACTCCCCAATCCAATGTTGTGTGGTCATCCCTTCTCCTCCATTTCTCCTATAGAGTGGGATTCTGGGTAGGCACCACATGCTCCCAGCATGTTTTTCAAGCCACTGAGGCTGGGACCTGAATTGCAGTCTGAGTCCCTTAATCACTAAGCTGTGGTCCCTTAACTACTAGGCTAGCACATCTCTGTTTCTTAGTCTCCTCCTGCCTGGGGAACTGTCCTTCTTCTGCCACCAAATCCTGTCTCTTCCCTTTTTCTAAACCCTTCTTCAACTCATCTTGTTCTAGGAAACAAAAATCTCTGCCTGATTTGGGGAGCTCTTGTTTCCAGAGTTCTCAGGGTGCAAGTGTGTGCATGCCCTTGCACTCATGTTGGTTTTACTCATGCCCTTGTGTGGCACATGTTGGTTTTCACGGGCACTTACCACCTGTTATATGCAAACATTTAAAAAATATATTGAATTCTCTCTTTTTCATGAGCCCAACAGCATCCTGAGAGGACAGTTTCATTTTTCCCTTACAGTGTCACAGACTCTCCCCACCGGAGTCATTGTCCCAAGTAATGGCTAATGAGTCTGAATGATCCCCTATCTTAAATATCTTTCTTTGTTCCTGTTCTTCTTTGAATAACTTCCTATTTTTTTCCTCTCCTTTTGGTAAAGCTCTACAAAAAAATTGTCTATTCATGTTGTCTCCATTTTCTGTCCTCTCTCTCTCCATCCATAAGACTCTTTCCAATCAGACATTTGGCCCCATTAAAGCCCACATTGCCAAATCCAGTGCCCTGTCCCCGGACTCATCTTACTGGGCTTGGCAGTAGCATTTGAGGTTGTCTTTTATCCCCTCTTCCTTGAAACACTTTTTCACTCAGCTGCTAGACATTATCCCATCTCACTGTCTACTCCTCCATTTCCTCTGCTGGTTCCCCTCATCCAGGGCTCTGTCCTTAGATCCTCTCTCTGTCCACAGCCACTCCTTTGGGGATCTCATTTAGTCTCCTGGCTTAAGGTGTGTCTTTACACTCTAATCCCTCATCTCATCACCAGCTCTGACCTCTCAAGCTTGCCATGTGCAAAAATCAAGTTCTCAGTTTTCCTCTCCATGCCTTCTTTCCTACTGTCCATGGTAATGCCACCCTGTCTGTTTGGATTTAGGCTCTAAGCATTGGAATCAGAGACAGAGACAGTCTGCAAAGACTTACAGAGAGTCACCCCCAACACAGTCTTCATGCTGCGATCCACCCCCAGCCTTGGCTGGCTTGGATTAGGGGCACATGCACTGGGCATGCTTAGGGTAGTCCTGGGATGTGAACCCAGCACCTTTCTGGTGTGGGTGCACTTCTGCTCCTGCTGCACCACCACCTGGTCCTTGGAGTCATCTTCGATCCCACCTTTCTCTGACATCTCATACCCTGTTGGTCAGCAGTCGCCTTGGCCCTGCCTTCCCAGTCCACATGGTTTAACCCAGACACCTCTTACCACCTCAGCAGTTGCTTTCTTGTTCCAAGCCTGTGTCCTCTCTCCCCCGGATTATCACAAAGCTTTTCTGCCAGCTTCCCTGCCTCTTTCTTGCCTCAAATCACTTTTCATGCTCAAAATGGCAGCAAGAGCAATTCTTCTGAATGTGAGTTGGACCATGGCCGTCCTTCACTGGCTTTCTCATCAGAATAAAAGACAAAATGCTCCCAGGGACCCTCAGGGCCCTCCCTGATCTGACCCCTGTTCTATTACTGTTTATTCTCATCTCTTCCCACTCTGCCTCTTGCTCACACTAGATCAGCCCCAGCCCCATTAACTTCTTTGCTTGTCGCTAAACACGCCAAGCAGGGTCTTTGCACGTGCAGTTCACTCTGCCCACAGGTCCGTCACCAAGATACCGGCATGGTTCACCATTCACACCCTGTAGACCGTGACCCGACCGTCCCACGCCCCTTCCCCAGCACTTTCCAGCCTTCCTTGTTTTACTTCTGCTATGGAGAGTGTTGACATACTGGTTCCACTTTATTGCCTCAGTCCCCCCAGGAGGAAAAGTCCTTTGTTCCGTTCTGCAGTCTTCTCTGTACCTGGCAGATTGTAAGTGCTCACAGCACCTGTTAAATCACTGACTGGTGCATACCCGAGGTAGATCCCAAGGAGCTTCGAATCTGAGAGCTTTCGGAAGGCAGAGACTGGTGGTCTCGCTGGACACCGAGGGGCTCTTACCGAGTAGAGATGCCCTCCGCCGTGTA
>NW_006159725.1:637718-643695 GCF_000334495.1 Tupaia belangeri chinensis
GGGATGCTGCTGGCCTTCCCCATGCGCTCTGATCCTGCAGCCAAACCCCAGGGCTCAAGGCAAACCTTGCTTTGGTTTGGAGGAAAGCCAAGCCAGGAGTTTAATGACTCAGCATCCACATGTGTCTTGCCTGCTGGTCTTACTTCGTCCCTTAGATTGAAACCAGGCTTCTGCTCGTCATCCACCCCCACTTCCATTGCCCCTGCCGAGCCCACGTCGCTGTCTTGTCAAGTCTGAAAGCTCACTATGACATTCTGGCCATGCCTGGGCTCCTCTAGAATCACGGTCAGGCTTTATTTATCTCTGTCCTTCCAGAGCCTGGAGACCTGAACCCAGACCCAGCGTCCCAACCACCTGCTTCCAGCCCTTTCCCGAAGACTTAGCTTCCGTCTTGTGCTGCTGAGATGGCGGTGCAGACGGCGGTACCGTAGCTGGTCCTCCCTGGAGTAGTTCTGACCATTGGTTTTTCTTTCTGCTGCTCCCAAATCTGTCTCTCTGCATCTACTGTCCTAGCTCTGCCTGTCCCCTGGGGCCATAGAGAACAGGCCAGGGCGCTTCCCCACAGTGGGGTCTCTGAGACCTGAAGCGCTGTCACTCTCCAGCCCCCAGCGTCTCCCTTTGTACCTTTGACAGGTTCGATCTGTTCTGTCTTGACATTTGCATTCCACTTACCGCCCTGGCCACCTTCCTCCAAAAGGGTTTTCTTTGTTCTCTTTCCTCAATAGGGCATGGTTTCCCAAACCAGAGGCAGGTGCTCCCCTCATCTGCTGCTGATCCCCCAAAGGCACCTGCTCGAGCTGCTGAGGTCCTGGTCTCTGGTTATGAGCCCCTCGGAGGGCTTTCCCACCCAGCCCTGGCTGACCAGACGTTGGGGTAAAGAGCCAACCTGAGTCTCAGCCTTGCCGGTGAAATACAGCAGCCCTGGCTCTCCACGGGTGATCATTCTCAATACCCAGAGCTGAGGCTGCGCTGAGGGACCCTGCTGCAGCAGGTGGCCTCCAAAGCCTGCATGAGGTCTGTATTAAGAGGCCTGGTGCTGGGGGGTTCCCTAGGTCGACTCACCTCTGTGACTCCTCCTTGCTGTGCTTTCTCCATCCTTTCTAGGGCATGGTCTTCTGAGCACAGAGTGACACAGGCAGGGGAGGGAATGCCACTTTGCTGGCAACACTCATAAATTTCTCCCAGCGGCAGGAATCTAACAACATGAGACTTTGAGCTTTCTGCTCACAGATGAAAGAGCAGGGATTTTCCCGGAGATGACAGAGAGGGGAAGCAGACAGCCCTGGGGGCCTTGCAGGAAGCTCTGTGAAGGAGTCGCTCCAAGGAGGTACCAGTCATAAGATGGTCCTGGAGGAGGATTTAGAGGGTGCCCCAGACCTTTGGGCAGTCACCCTGAAATCTCAGGCCATTGGGCTGGAGAAGAGGGAACGCTTCATGAAGGCTTATCCGTAAGGAATTCTCCCTGTATTCCGGGAGCTGGTGGCGTTCCTGAAATTAAAGGGACCTTTATCAGGAAATGGTGGCTGAATGCCAATTTCCCCTTTAGAGTCAATTTGGAAAGCCTAGCGCCCTAATGGAATGAGACTGGTGAGTGGAAAGGGGAGGGGGTAGAGAGGAAACAGGGTGAAAATGAGGGACGTTATCTGTGGACTGTCCCCTTCAGATCTCCATTAAATCAGCTACTTTCTCACTCGTCCCAGAGAGCAGGTTGGCCTCTGGGGGGTCCCGAGCAAGGGGGCAGTGTGGCTACCCTCTCCTGGAGAGCCACTGTTGCTTTGCAGCCTGGCCCAGGGTCTCTTCTGGGTCTCAGGTGAGTGCCTGTCATACCATGGGGTCGTGAGGACGGCCATCTGGCACAGCTTGAAGTTCACGTTCAAGCCTTCACATCCCAGGCTTCCTGGAAAACCTGTAGGCAAATGACTCAACCTTTCCCTCCCTCGATTTCCCATCTGTAAACTGGAGGTAACAGAGCTTATCATTAATTACTGTATTAATTGAGAGGAGATGTGTAGAGTACCGTGCACAGGGTGTGCTGTATCATGATATTTAATAAATATCCGTTCCTGCTCTTTTGTTTGCTTTAAAAAATAATAGTTTGCACAACAGCGTTGGCACGTGAATAGGATCACAGGGCAGTGGGCGGGTGTGTGTTCCCTGACACACAGACCTGAGACGGAGGCACAGTTCCAGCATGTGACCTGGGGCACGTTATTCGGCTTCCGTTTCCCTCTGTGAGACGGACATAATAGCATTCACCTTACAGAATTTTTGAGGTGTCCGGAAAATGACCAGCTCAGTGCCTGACAGTCAGTCCCTGCTGTGAGTCGGTAAATATGAGGGACTCTCAAAAAAGTCTGTGGACAATGGAATTCACATACATGTTTACTTTGGTGCAAGAAGTTTTAAAAGCCACTAATTTTTTTCTTTCATTCACCTTATAGAATTGTTGAGGTGTGTGGACAATGACCAAGGAGTCATTTTTTTTTGTTAACTTTTATTTTTTTTTCTCCCCCCCCCAGAAGGCACATGTGCCTGCCGGAGAGAGGGAGTAGGAAAAAGCACCCCACAATGGTACATGGGCATGCCATAATTCCTTCTCCTCCACTTGTCCATCCGGGATTTTGAACACACGGGCACAAATGCCCAGTGTGGTTTTTCAAGCCTCCGGTCCCATGATTTGAACCATGGTTGGCCATGTGGGATCCACTTCCCTTCACCACTAGGCTGTGGGGCCAGTCCTCTCTGAAATAACAGCTATAACAAGAGTCTCCAAAAAACAGTAACCAGTATTTCTACCATAATTAGTATTACTAATTATGCTGCTGTAAATTTCCACAGATTTAGTGGCTTACACGAAACCAATGCATTCGTTTACAGTCTTAGCTCAAAAGTCTTGCTGAGCTACTACAAAAATGTTGGCAGGACTGTGCTCCTTTCCGAAGGTTCCAGGGAAGAACGGGTTCCCATTTCCTGCTGGCCGTCAGCTGAGCGCCTTCTCAGCTCCTAGACTCTGCCGTGTTCCTTGGCTCACGGCCCTCTTCTTCCATTCTCAGCCAGCACCGCGGTGGGGTCATAGTCACCTTGCAGCTAACTGGCCTCAGCTGGGAAAAGTTCTCCGACCTTCAGGACTCATGCAATTAGACCGAGCCCACAGGGGTCATCTAGGATCCTTTCTCCACCCCAAGGTCTATAACTTTCATTATATCTGCAAAGTTCCTTTTGCCATGGAAGGTCATATGTTCATGGGGTCCAGGCTGTTGGGCCTGGACCTCTTGAAGATTGTTACTCTGTCTGCAGCTCTTGCTCCTCTGTTGGGACGGCCTCCACGGTGAGAGGCTGAGCCCCTGGAAAGCTAGTAACCGTGCATTCTGAAACTGCCCTTAGCCCTGTTCCTGGCCCGAGCTGCCCATGTCCTGTTACATTAACTGTCTTGCACAGGAATCAGGCGACAGGTCACGGATGCTGATGGGATCCCTGGACGGGTGGAAGAACTGGATGTGTCGACCACATTACTGCAGCCGCGATTGTGTCACCAGGGGAGAGACAGCCAGGAAGGGGCTGTGTCATAGAAAGTACTTTATCGTGTTGATTTAATAATCGCACCCCTCTTGCACGTCGGGTGTGAAAGCAGGCGCCTACGCGCTGAGTGTTATCTGAGGCTGTGTCACGTGGGCTTTGCTGAGCTCGGCTTGGAGTGATATGTTTATTTCCTAGCATGAGGTCTAGAGGGAATAACGTGCCCCCAGAGTCCCAGCAGACTCTCCTACTCTGCCTGGCATCCTCCCAGCAGGGCACAGACCCACGCCGGTTGTAAAAAGCAACGTGACTCAGGAGTGCGCTGCTGTGAGTGAGGAATTGGGGGCCAGGGGGTCTAAAGCTGGTTCAGCCTGTTCCTCTGTCCTCTGCTACTTAGTACTGACACTGCCCTATTACAGGTGAGGCTCTGTGAAGACACAAAGAAAGGGGACGTTAGGGGGCCAGGAGGTTACGTGGTGGTTAAGATGCTGGATTACCATATGGCCAACCATGGTTTGAGTCCCATACCTGGAGCTTGAAAAATCACACTAGGCGCAAGTGTGTACATGCCCAAAATCCCAAGAGGGGAATGGAGGAGAAGGGGTTTTGGCATGGCCATCCCCCCAGAGGGTGATTTCTTACTTTCCCTTTCTCTGTCTCTCTCTGGCAAATGCACATGCCCTAAGACAAAAAAGAAAAGGAAAAGGGATATTTTGTTGGTTTCTAAATATGAAAACTAAGACCCTCAGGCATGAAGGAACTAGAGGTAATGAAGACCTCTAATCAAGACTCAGGGAGCCTTGAGTGCTAAGGTATGCGCTCCAGAGCTAAGCAGTCATGGCTGTGGTGGTCTGGCAGCCCTGAGCACGTTGCCTTTTGGGGCTTCTTTCTTCTTGGTGTTTGTCCAGTTGAAACTTAGAGTGGAATGAGAGCACAGTGGAGCATCACTTTGAAAGGCTGTGTCATGGGAGAGGGGGTAGCATTCGTGTTTACTGAGCACCTACTCTGTTGCCCATCGCTTCCTGGAAGTTGTATAATTTTTACAACCTCCCAGGTGGGTTTGATGATGCCTGGTATTTGAGTATGGAAACCAAAGCTTGGAAAGACCAGAGTGTGGATCCCTGTGGATCCGTCTCCAGTTTGAACCAGATTCTGCAGGCGCTCACTCTATACTGGACACCTTCCTGCTGTGCTCTTGTAAGTGGAGACCTGAGGCCTCTGGTCAGTGCCCTGTGGGTGGACTGGGGGTGCGGGGGAAGGTGGGCATGAACGGGTCCACCCAAGACCTATGTGACGCCTTGGTTTCTTCAGAGACACAGAAGGGCAGACCCAGTTCCTATCCCTGCCTCCCCCTGCCCCCTGCCCTGCAGGCTTCCTTTGCCAACATTTGAGAAAGAGAAATTAACTCAAAATTGAACCACAGAGTAGGGCCAAAGGCACCTTTAGGCTAAAAATAGGCACAATGGCTGTGGCGCTCGAGGGGCCCGAGCTGATGCCGGCTTTATTTATAGCTGCTTATTTATTAGATTCCAAATGATGTTTAACCAGGAATCATATGGCAGTGATCTTTGATTACTTATGCGGCTAATGGCTGAACATATATTATTATTGCTGTTTATTCAGCCTGCTAAATGTACCGGGTGCTTCTCCCCCACGAAGGCACTGAGGAACGGGGTCCAGAGCAGTGGCTTGGTGACTTGGCAAGGGGTCTTCTAGACACGGCGAGGGGCTCCACCAGGTTTCTTTTTTTCCCCCCAAAGGATTCATCCTTAGAAATTGGGGGTTAGCAGGTGGTGTAGTGGTTAAGGCACTAGACTCTCACGTGGTTGATTGAGGTTCGAGTCTCAGACTTGGCAGCTTAAAGTCATACCGGGCATGTGTGGGTACATGCCCCAAATCCTGAGAGGTCATTGGTGGAGAAGGGACTGCAGCGTGGCCAGCCCCCTGGGGGGGTGGTTTCTCACTTCCTCTCTGTCTCTCCAGCAAGCATACATGCCCTGTAACAAAAATCTCCAAAAAGAAAACAAAACAAAAAAGAAAATAAAACAATAACAAACAGACAAAAAGAAATGGAAGAAGTGGAGGTGGGAGTGGAGAGAGTCTGAGATGAGCGTTGGGGCTTTTGGAGCCTAGAAGAGCTAGCCTTACAGCAGTAGCATTTATAGGCTATTTCATTATGTGCCAGGCATTCTACTAAATGCTGTTCAAAATTAGTTCATCATACACCAGCTCCATGTTACGGATCAGAAAGCCGAGGCCCAGAGATGTGAAGTGACTTTCTCAAGGTCACACAGCTGGTGGGAGGCCGGAGCCTTGTCTAAGTGCAGATGATAGGCCCATTATATTCCCTGCCCTGCTTCAAATTCAATGCTCTTCTCCTCTTTTGGTTATGTTTATTTATTTATTTTTTAAAGCTTAATTTTTTGAGTAGAAGCCCCGGAAAAGAATGGAAAACTCGTTG